>NC_064808.1:90368559-90641450 GCF_023721935.1 Panthera uncia | reverse complement strand
GTGCTCATCCCAAAAGGTGCCCTCCTCAATACCCATCACCCACCCTGTCCTCCCTCCCACCCCCCATCAACCCTCAGTTTGTTCTCAGTTTTTAACAGTCTCTTATGCTTTGGCTCTCTCCCACTCTAACCTCTTTTTTTTTTTTTTTTCCTTCCCCTCCCCCATGGGTTTCTGTTACGTTTCTCAGGATCCACATAAGAGTGAAAACATATGGTATCTGTCTTTCTCTGTATGGCTTATTTCACTTAGCATCACACTCTCCAGTTCCATCCACGTTGCTACAAAAGGCCATATTTCATTCATTCTCATTGCCACGTAGTATTCCATTGTGTATATAAACCACAATTTCTTTATCCATTCATCAGTTGATGGACATTTAGGCTCTTTCCATAATTTGGCTATTGTTGAGAGTGCCGCTATAAACATTGGGGTACAGGTGCCCCTATGCATCAGTACTCCTGTATCCCTTGGATAAATTCCTAGCAGTGCTATTGCTGGGTCATAGGGTAGGTCTATTTTTAATTTTCTGAGGAACCTCCACACTGTTTTCCAGAGCGGCTGCACCAATTTGCATTCCCACCAACGGTGCAAGAGGGTTCCCGTTTCTCCACATCCTCTCCAGCATCTATAGTCTCCTGATTTCTTCATTTTGGCCACTCTGACTGGCGTGAGGTGATATCTGAGTGTGGTTTTGATTTGTATTTCCCTGATAAGGAGCGACGTTGAACATCTTTTCATGTGCCTGTTGGCCATCCGGATGTCTTCTTTAGAGAAGTGTCTATTCATGTTTTCTGACCATTTCTTCACTGGGTTATTTGTTTTTCGGGTGTGGAGTTTGGTGAGCTCTTTATAGATTTTGGATACTAGCCCTTTGTCCGATATGTCATTTGCAAATATCTTTTCCCATTCCGTTGGTTGCCTTTTAGTTTTGTTGGTTGTTTCCTTTGCTGTGCAGAAGCTTTTTATCTTCATAAGGTCCCAGTAATTCACTTTTGCTTTTAATTCCCTTGCCTTTGGGGATGTGCCGAGTAAGAGATTGCTACGGCTGAGGTCAGAGAGGTCTTTTCCTGCTTTCTCCTCTAAGGTTTTGATGGTTTCCTGTCTCACATTCAGGTCCTTTATCCATTTTGAGTTTATTTTTGTGAATGGTGTGAGAAAGTGGTCTAGTTTCAACCTTCTGCATGTTGCTGCCCAGTTCTCCCAGCACCATTTGTTAAAGAGACTGTCTTTTTTTCCATTGGATGTTCTTTCCTGCTTTGTCAAAGATGAGTTGGCCATACGTTTGTGGGTCTAGTTCTGGGGTTTCTATTCTATTCCATTGGTCTATGTGTCTGTTTTTATGCCAATACCATGTTGTCTTGATGATGACAGCTTTGTAGTAGAGGCTAAAGTCTGGGATTGTGATGCCTCCTGCTTTGGTCTTCTTCTTCAAAATTACTTTGGCTGTTCGGGGCCTTTTGTGGTTCCATATGAATTTTAGGATTGCTTGTTCTAGTTTCGAGAAGAATGCTGGTGCAATTTTGATTGGGATTGCATTGAATGTGTAGATAGCTTTGGGTAGTATTGACATTTTGACAATATTTCTTCTTCCAATCCATGAGCAGGGAATGTCTTTCCATTTCTTTATATCTTCTTCAATTACCTGCATAAGCTTTCTATAGTTTTCAGCATACAGATCTTTTACATCTTTGGTTAGATTTATTCCTAGGTATTTTATGCTTCTTGGTGCAATTGTGAATGGGATCAGTTTCTTTATTTGTCTTTCTGTTGCTTCATTGTTAGTGTATAAGAATGCAACTGATTTCTGTACATTGATTTTGTATCCTGCAACTTTGCTGAATTCATGTATCAGTTCTAGCAGACTTTTGGTGGAGTCTATCAGATTTTCCATGTATAATATCATGTCATCTGCAAAAAGTGAAAGCTTGACTTCATCTTTGCCAATTTTGATGCTTTTGATTTCCTTTTGTTGTCTGATTGCTGATCCTAGAACTTCCAGCACTATGTTAAACAACAGCGGTGAGAGTGGGCATCCCTGTCGTGTTCTTGATCTCAGGGAAAAAGCTCTCAGTTTTTCCCCGTTGAGGATGATGTTAGCTGTGGGCTTTTCATAAATAGCTTTTATGATCTTTAAGTATGTTCCTTCTATCCCGACTTTCTCAAGGGTTTTTATTAAGAAAGGGTGCTGGATTTTGTCAAAGGCCTTTTCTGCATCGATTGACAGGATCATATGGTTCTTCTCTTTTTTTTTGTTAATGTGATGTATCACGTTGATCGATTTGCGAATGTTGAACCAGCCCTGCATCCCAGGAATGAATCCCACTTGATCATGGTGAATAATTCTTTTTATATGCTGTTGAATTCGATTTTCTAGTATCTTATTGAGAATTTTTGCATCCATATTCATCAGGGATATTGGCCTGTAGTTCTCTTTTTTTTACTGGGTCTCTGTCTGGTTTAGGAATCAAAGTAATACTGGCTTCATAGAATGAGGCTGGAAGTTTTCCTTCCCTTTCTATTTCTTGGAATAGCTTGAGAAGGATAGGTATTATCTCTGCTTTAAACGTCTGGTAGAACTCCCCTGGGAAGCCATCTGGTCCTGGACTCTTATTCGTTGGGAGATTTTTGATAACCGATTCAATTTCTTCGCTGGTTATGGGTCTGTTCAAGCTTTCTATTTCCTCCTGATTGAGTTTTGGAAGAGTGTGGGTGTTTAGGAATTTGTCCATTTCTTCCAGGTTGTCCAATTTGTTGGCATATAATTTTTCATAGTATTCCCTGATAATTGTTTGTATCTCTGAGGGATTGGTTGTAATAATTCCATTTTCATTCATGATTTTATCTATTTGGGTCATCTCCCTTTTCTTTTTGAGAAGCCTGGCTAGAGGTTTGTCTATTTTGTTTATTTTTTCAAAAAACCAACTCTTGGTTTCGTTGATCTGCTCTACCGTTTTTTTAGATTCTATATTGTTTATTTCTGCTCTGATCTTTATTATTTCTCTTCTTCTGCTGGGTTTAGGCTGCCTTTGCTGTTCTGCTTCTATTTCCTTTAGGTGTGCTGTTAGATTTTGTATTTGGGATTTTTCTTGTTTCTTGAGATAGGCCTCGATTGCAATGTATCTTCCTCTCAGGACTGCCTTCGCTGCGTCCCAAAGCATTTGGATTGTTGTATTTTCATTTTTGTTTGTTTCCATATATTTTTTAATTTCTTCTCTAATTGCCTGGTTGACCCACTCATTCGTTAGTAGGGTGTTCTTTAACCTCCATGCTTTTGGAGGTTTTCCAGACTTTTTCCTGTGGTTGATTTCAAGCTTCATAGCATTGTGGTCTGAAAGTATGCATGGTATAATTTCAATTCTTGTATACTTATGAAGGGCTGTTTTGTGACCCAGTATATGATCTATCTTGGAGAATGTTCCATGTGCACTCGAGAAGAAAGTATATTCTGTTGCTTTGGGATGCAGAGTTCTAAATATATCTTTCAAGTCCATCTGATCCAATGTATCATTCAGGGTCCTTGTTTTTTTATTGACTTTGTGTCTAGATGATCTATCCATTTCTGTAAGTGGGGTGTTAAAGTCCCCTGCAATGACCACATTCTTATCAATAAGGTTGCTCATGTTTATGAGTAATTGTTTTATATATCTGGGGGCTCTGGTATTCGGCGCATAGACATTTATAATTGTTAGCTCTTCCTGATGGATAGACCCTGTAATTATTATATAATGCCCTTCTTCATCTCTTGTTACAGCCTTTAATTTAAAGTCTAGTTTGTCTGATATAAGTATGGCTACTCCAGCTTTCTTTTGGCTTCCAGTAGCATGATAAATAGTTCTCCATCCCCTCACTCTCAATCTAAAGGTGTCCTCAGGTCTAAAATGAGTCTCTTGTAGACAGCAAATAGATGGGTCTTGTTTTTTTATCCATTCTGATACCCTATGTCTTTTGGTTGGCGCATTTAATCCATTTACATTCAGTGTTATTATAGAAAGATACGGGTTTAGAGTCATTGTGATGTCTGTATGTTTTATGCTTGTAGCGATGTCTCTGGTACTTTGTCTCACAGGATCCCCCTTAGGATCTCTTGTAGGGCTGGTTTAGTGGTGATGAATTCCTTCAGTTTTTGTTTGTTTGGGAAGACCTTTATCTCTCCTTCTATTCTGACTGACAGACTTGCTGGATAAAGGATTCTCGGCTGCATATTTTTTCTGTTTAGCACACTGAAGATATCGTGCCAAGCCTTTCTGGCCTGCCAAGTTTCAAAGGAGAGATCAGTCACGAGTCTTATAGGTCTCCCTTTATATGTGAGGGCACGTTTATCCCTTGCTGCTTTCAGAATTTTCTCTTTATCCTTGTATTTTGCCAGTTTCACTATGATATGTCGTGCAGAAGATCAATTCAAGTTACGTCTGAAGGGAGTTCTCTGTGCCTCTTGGATTTCAATGCCTTTTTCCTTCCCCAGTTCAGGGAAGTTCTCAGCTATAATTTCTTCAAGTACCCCTTCAGCACCTTTCCCTCTCTCTTCCTCCTCTGGGATACCAATTATGCGTATATTATTTCTTTTTAGTGTATCACTTAGTTCTCTAATTTTTCCCTCATACTCCTGCTGGATTTTTTTTATTTCTCTTTCTCTCAGCTTCCTCTTTTTCCATAACTTTATCTTCTAGTTCACCTATTCTCTCCTCTGCCTCTTCAATCCGAGCTGTCGTCGTTTCCATTTTGTTTTGCATTTCGTTTAAAGCGCTTTTCAGCTCCTCGTGACTGTTCCTTAGTCCCTTGATCTCTGTGGCAAGAGATTCTCTGCTGTCCTCTATACTGTTTTCAAGCCCAGCGATTAATTTTATGACTATTATTCTAAATTCACTTTCTGTTATATTATTTAAATCCTTTTTGATCAGTTCATTAGCTGTTGCTATTTCCTGGAGATTCTTCTGAGGGGAATTCTTTCGTTTGGTCATTTTGGATAGTCCCTGGAGTGGGGAGGACATGCAGGGCACTTCCCCTGTGCTGTGGTGTATAACTGGAGTTGGTGGGCGGGGCCTCAGTCCGACCCGATGTCTGCCCCCAGCCCACCGCTGGGGCCACAGTCAGACTGGTGTGTGCCTTCTCTTCCCCTCTAGGGGCGGGATTCACTGTGGGGTGGCGTGGCCCGTCTGGGCTACTTGCACACTGCCAGGCTTGTGTTGCTGGGGATCTGGCGTATTAGCTGGGGTGGGTAGGCAAGGTGCACGGGGGCAGGAGGGGCAGGCTTAGCTCGCTTCTCCTTAGGTGATCCACTCCAGGAGGGGCCCTGTGGCAGCGGGAGGGAGTCAGATCCGCTGCCGGAGGTTTGGCTCCGCGGAAGCACAGAGTTGGGTGTTTGCGCTGCGCGAGCAAGTTCCCTGGCAGGAACTGGTTCCCTTTGGGATTTTGGCTGGGGGATGGGCGGGGGAGATGGCGCTGGCGAGCGCCTTTGTTCCCCGCCAAGCTGAGCTCTGCCGTCCGGGGGCTCAGCAGCTCTCCCTCCCTTTGTCCTCCAGCCTTCCCGCTTTCCGAGCGGAGCTGTTAACTTCTGACCTCCCAGACGCTAAGTCGAGCTTGCTGTCGGAACACAGTCCGTCAGGCCCCTCCGCTTTTGCCAGCCAGACTCGGGGGCTCTGCTTGGCCGGCGAGCCGCCCCTCCGCCCCGGCTCCCTCCCGCCAGTCCGTGGAGCGCGCACCGCCTCACCGCCCTTCCTACCCTCTTCCGTGGGCCTCTCGTCTGCGCTTGGCTCCGGAGACTCCGTTCTGCTAATCCTCTGGCGGTTTTCTGGGTTATTTAGGCAGGTGTAGGTGGAATCTAAGTGATCAGCAGGACGCGCGGTGAGCCCAGCGTCCTCCTACGCCGCCATCTTCCCTCCCGCCTGTGAGTGAATAACCTTTTTCTAGGCATTCAGACATGTACCCCGAAAGGCTTACATTTCAAATTTTGTGGTTTTATGACTAGTAGAGTTTGGGTCATTTTTTTTCCACACTCTTGCTTCAACCAGTCCTCTAAGAATCCCAGATAGCACATACAATTTTATTTTTTTATGTTTAAACATTTTTAATTTTTTTACATACTTAAAGTTTATGTTTTTTATTTTGAGAGAGAGCAGGGGTGGAGAGAGGGAGGGGCAGGGAGAGAAGGTAGAGAGAGAGAATCCCAAGCAGGCTCCCAGCTCAGCATGGAGCCCAATGCAGAACCCTATAACATGTAATTTTTAACTAATCTCATAGGTCCTTGTTTCCCAGGGGCTCTGTGGGAGGCTGAAAAATGTCTCCCAAAGGATATTTACCTCCTAATTCCTGAAGTTTGTGAATACTACCTTTTATGTCAAAAAGGACTTTGCAGATGTGACTCAGTTAAAGATCTTCAGAGAGGGGGAGTATTCTGGATTATCCAGGCAGGCTCTAAATGCAATCAAATGTATGCTTCTAAGAGAAAGCACTAGAAGAGGAGGCAATGTGACCACAGAAGTAGGGATCGAAGTGCTGCAGCCACAATCCAAGGCATTTCACCAGAAGGCAGAGGAGGCAAAGAACAGATTGTCCCCTAGAGCTTTCAGAAGGAACTAGGCTCTGCCATCCACTTTGATTTGATCCGACAACACTAATTTGGATGTAAGATCTCCAGAACTGTGAGACAATATACTTCTGTTGTGATTTTGTTTTTTTTGCAGTAGCCACAGGAAATGAATACAGGGCCCAACACAAAGATCTGTCAATAGCCCCTTGTGAGGATTTTCTCACACATTTCACATCCCTAGCTAACAGCTGTGCGCAGACCAAGAACTTAGCAAACAGACTAAAGGCAGTATAGCATCTCGTCCCACATACTAATGGTGGTGGTATGCAAATGTGAAATGTGAGAAAAAGCCCCTCAATTTGACAAAAAGTGTGCATCTCTGTAACTTACTCCCATTTAACCTGGTTATGCCCTGTGGCAAGAATAAGTTCCACAGCTAAAAACCTCAGTCCTTCTATTTGTAGGCTAAACACCCCCATATCTGTTTTACACCTCTATCCTCTTATTGTACTTTATATTTTTAGAAAGTATTCCACGATATTATACATTTGTCTCCTTGTTTACTGTCTTTCTTTGAAATGAAAACCTTAATCTAACGAAGGAAAGGACTTTGTGTTTTTTGTTCATTCTTTTATTGCCGGTAAGAGAGGACATTCTCAGGCATGTACTGGGCTTTCAGAAATATTTATTAAATGAATGAGCAAGAAAGACTAAATCAATGAATGTATTATTTCAAGTCTTTCATCATGGCCATATTCCTCAGAATATACAAGGGGCCAGTGGCCCTTGAAAACTGGTAGCCACTGAATAAACTGCGTTCAAATGCAAGTTGTCTGATCACTATGGTGCTCATGAGGACTGGAACTTTTCCCATTTTAAATACTGAAGTGCATCTAATGCAAACAAGATAACATTAACTTTTTAGACAGCTATACTGTGTACTTATATTGACTCTATTGTCCCCCAAAATCCTTAATTCTCTCCCACTGTCTTCATTTCTGCAGAAGTAATGAATCTTACATTATACATTTGCCTCTTAAGCTCATTGAATATATCCATCACTCCAGCTTCTAGATGTCTTTAAGAATCATGGTTTTGTTGTCCATTACATTAACTGTTCTCACAACTTCACAGCATCTGCAAGTCTGGTGAAAACTTCTTTGAGATTCACATTTAAGTCAGGGACAAAACCAAAGCTGCAAAATATTATAGCTTGATTCCCAGCCACCTCAAGCATATAACTTCCAAGAAGGAGCTCTACACTTAAGAGTAGAGTGAGCTGGAGGTTATGCATTGTTGTCTGGAATGCTGTTCCAATGCAAGAAATCACCAGGGAGACTGTGTTTCTGTTCTCTGAGGAGGTCCCTGAAGCAAAGTCCCTGAACCAAAGAGAATTGGTAGATATACCCAAAATCACAAGATCAAAACCTCTATATGAGATACAGAAGGTAGGAAAGAACTATAGAATTTAGTCAGAAAGAAAGATCATTGTCATTAAAGTTATTATTCTAATACAAAGTTAAAAATTAATTCAACTCTCTAAATTGGAGCCATGCTATAGTCATAGCCTAAGGGATGGCCTCCAAGGGAGGCAAGGTAGGACTTCAGGGTAGCTATTATTGATATGTACTGAATGTATATAAGTTGTTGATGAGACTAAGCTAATGTCATCTCTTCCCCTAACCTTCACGCTGAACCTACTCTTCTCTCTCTCTCTCCCTCTGTCTCTCTCCCTGACACCCTCCACATAGGCCACAATCCACCTACAAATTGTTCTTCACTCTAAGTACTACCGCCCCACAGCTCTGTCTTGATATTCTCAGCATCTCACTATAAAGCCTTATGGATTGAAAACAACTCTCTCAGAAAGTTTAAAGACACCTTTCTTCCTGTCCTCCAGTAGTTCTCAATCAATTAACATCACCCTTCTTCAAACACAACCCTTAACTCACTCTCTAGTTATCAAGCACTTTCAAAATTAATATTTAATCTAACATATTATTAATTACTATCTTCAAGATATTCTTTTTATGTTTATTTGTTCTTCCTCTTCTGCCAACTCCTGTTCCTCAGATACATGTAAAATTTCCAAAGATTATATTGACTATCAGAAAATCTTATTGTCTGAAAAATCTCCAAAAATGCCTCAATCATTCTCAAGTATGAAACGCATATTTTGTAAGTGATGGTGAATTTTATCTCTGGCGGAGAGAAAGAAATTACACAGAGCCCATGACTTTTCATCTGGTTCATTTTTTTCTTGCTCCCTCAGAGAATGCCTTTAGTCAGCATGACCACCTTCCCCCAACCACCTTTCTCAGTGCGTCTTTCACATCTTTGTTCCTCAGGCTGTAGATCATGGGATTCAGCATGGGGATCACCGTGGTGTAAAACACTGAGGACACCTTCTTCTGTTCCATAGTATTGCTAGAAGGGGGTTTGAAATACATGAATGTGATAGATCCAAAAAAGATACCCACAGCCATGAGATGAGAGCTACAGGTGCCAAAGGCTTTGGACCGTCCCTCAGCAGAGTGAATATGGAGGATGCTCGAAAGGATGAAAGCATAAGAGAGGAGTACAGCCAGTGTAGGTACTAAGGTATTAACTCCTCCAATAATAAACAGCAGTACCTCATTGATGTGGGTGCTGGAGCAAGAGAGAGTCAACAAGGGGAGAATATCACAAAAATAATGCCTAACAACATGAGACCCACAGAAGGACAATACTGACATGTGGGTCGTATGGACTGTAGCCCCAAACAAACCCAGTGAATATACCACAGCCATCATTATGGAGCAGACCCTATGGGACATGAGAATATTGTAAAGCAGGGGGCTACAGATGGCTACATAACGGTCATATGCCATGGCAGTCAGAATGTAGCCTTCTGCAATTACAAAAACAAGGAAGAAATAAAGCTGAGTCATGCATGCCAAAAAGGAGATAATGTTCTTCTCAGATATGAAGTTCACCAGCATTTTTGGGGTAATGACTGAGGAGTAGCAGAGATCAATGAATGACAGATGACTGAGAAAATAATACATTGGAGAGTGAAGTTGAGAACTGATAGCAATTAAGAGGATCATGCCCAGGTTCCCCACCACTGTGACCACGTATATTCCAAGGAACAGTATAAAGAGTGGCAACTGAAGCTCTGGGTGTTTTGTTAACCCTTCAAGGATAAAGTCAGTCATGGACGAATGATTTGAAGTAGCCATTTCTTACAAGATATTATCTGCAGACAGAAATAAGAGAAAACAGATGAATTAGAGTTGTTGTTTTTTATTTTTTATGATTCCCAAGGCAGAATGACATGCTATGTGTTGATTGGTTCCCTCCCTCACCTGTTTCATGACTTGATCCTTTCCATGGATTTAAGAGGTCAAGAACAAAGACCACAAGTGTAACCCAGAGACTTGTTTCCACCAAATACTCAAATGCACCCCTTTAAGTCAGAACTCTTTCATTTTGCTCCCAGGCTTACGCCCCTAAATGACCTCACTTGCAAAGAAAACACAAACTTTCAAAACCTAATTCATTTTTCATTAATATCATTAATAGAATATGGTTCATCCTTTCTTTGGGAATATACCGATAGAACCTTCAGACTTGGTGGCAACATGGCTTTGACTCTAGCTCTGATGATTTAAAGCAGTCTGTTTCAATTTTCCAGCCCATCTATATGAGCCAACATAATGAATATTCTCTAAGACTGAGAACTTAGAAATGGAAAAGGCTTTTATAAAGAGACTGTGAATACAAAAAAACAAAATTATAGAAATGGCTCTAATCATTCTCCCACTCCATCCTGTGAATAGAAAACTTCAGTAGGCCAGAAAATTCTTTTTAATGTAGATAAGGTTGACAGAAATGTAGGGCCAAAGGCTATTAGACTATATTTTAAACTTCTCCTGTTCAAGAAATAGCAAAGAAGACTGGCTTTCACCTGTAGTACCTGAGCAATCAACAAAGCAGTGTTTCCCTCTTGACTCTTCCCTGTTGTCCATAATTAGAGGCCAAACTCTCACTGGCCTTTCTCTTACAGTTATACCTCAGAACTGAAAGATTTCTCCTCTCCTGACTTAGTTTCCCCTTAAATCCAACCAAAAGATTCAGGGAAAAAGATTTCCTGCTTTCACTTGATACACTTTTATTATCTGAGGATAATTTTTCACCGACTTATGTTGCATGGTACAAAGTGTTCCTTTAATTCATGATACTCAAGAGAGAACACATGCAGTATCTAGACCTTGATATGATTTTAAATTCCTTTTTCCAAAATGAGAAAAAATATCAATGGAGGAAAAACTCCAGAGTGATACATAGCTTGCTTTTTATTTTACCTGGAAAATATACAACATGTGATCATTTTCCATGATCACAAACAAAAAATTATGAAACTCTGCTGCACTCTATTTTTCTCTCTCTGTGCCTTCCACAACATATTAAGGGTGCTCAATATGTGTTTATTTATTTATTTTTTAATGTTTATTTATTTTTGAGAGAGAGAGAGAGAGAGATTGAGACAGAGAGTAGTCAGGGGAAGGGCAGAGAGAGAGGGAGACACAGAATCCAAAGCAGGCTCCAGGCTCGGAGCCCCAAGCTGTCAGCACAGAGCCGACACGGCACTTGAACCCATGACCCATGAGATGGTGACCTGAGCCAAAGTCAGACACTCAACCAACTGGGCCACCCAGGCACCCCAATATGTGTTGACTTAAAGGCTTAATTGTATAGGGTGTTATTATCTCCAAGAACACATGAGAAGAGAGCCATGTTTCTGAATTCAGAAAATTAGACAATAACCTCAAACAAACAGAGGCAGAGTTGCCAGGATACATCCCTAAGCAGCCCAATTAGCGATGACGCTGAGATTCAACCATCACCAGATAAATGTCCTGAACTTATCCAACAATCCATGGGAATAAGACTGACATTTTCATTATTCATACAGAAGCCAACACTCTAAGAAAGTGAGCCAGGGGAGAGGTGGGGTATTTTGGGTTGAGATTCACGTAGTGGATACCACAGTGTTTTAATAGGCTCACACATAAATTGACTAAAATTCCTTCTATAATCCAAAATAATACTGAAATCATTACCACCAGGGAGGGTTGTTTAGAGACTCAGAGCCAGGACAGATGTATCTCTCTGTGACTGTAGAGGTATTCCCGGCTGATCTGGAGACTGATCTGTCAGGGTAAACAAAGCCTACTGTGATAGATTTGATGTAGCTCAACAGATGGAGGAAATTCACTGATGTGCAGTAATATTTCACTTACCTGGAAATATTTTTCTAGTGACTTAAAATCTTCAATGTTGCTGAAAAGCTGAATATAAGTAAAAGCACATTGAAGACATCAATATAAATGTCATGATATCCATTTATTAAAGTTTATTCACTTACAAGTCCACATTGGTCCTCTCTTAGTGCCACATCATTCTTTTTCTTAAGACATAATTTTAACAAGGGGTACCTGGGTGGCTCAGTTGGTTAAGCATCCAACTTCGGCTCAGGTCATGATTTCATGATTTGTGGGTTCAAGCCCTGCATCGGGCTCTGTGCTGATGGCTCTGAGCCTGGCTCAGAACCCCTGGAGGGATTCTGTTTCCCTCCCTCTCTCTCCCCTACTCACTCTCTCTCTCTTTCAAAAATAAATAAATGTTAAAACAATTTTTTTTAATAAAAAATAAAAAAAATAATTTTGACAAACCTGGACGAGATCAGAAAGAAGGCATCAAATTTAAAAGGACAAGGGAAATGTGAGAAAGCTGTTAAAGAAAGCTGAAGATAGCAAGAAGAACAGTTTAACAGCAGGAACAGAAGCCTCCAGAAAACTATTTTTAAAAATAAAAGTAAAAAACATTCCTCAAACTTCATAGTTATCTATGCAGACTCCAGAAAACATGAACATATAAAAACACAAAATAGCTCCTCTGCATAAAAACAATTGCCCTAAATCACCAAGAGAACATTTATTTATTTTCAATATCAGCAACTAAAAAAGGCAAGGGAGCATGAAATGCAATATTTACGTTTCCTATCGAAGTAATTCGATAAATGAAGCACTTTAAAGGTTGGCAAGAATAATAAGGTATTTATGTATGTGAGATTTCAATGAAAATGAGAGGTTATTGCACCAAAATGAAAGAGAAAGCAAGACACTACTTTGTTTCCCTCCCAATTTTTCTCCCCTGGGGCTAGCGGCCTCCAATAATACTGTTTTTGAAGTTTTAGAAGACAACCATGAGTAGACAGGTGCCAGCTGCCATCTTTGGGAAGCATAAATGGATATCTAAGGAAAGTAGCTGGTGGTCCAAAGATATAAGAATATTACTCAACAAATCCTTCATCAAGCTACTCATAAAATATCCAGAATTGAAATATAAATATATATTAAGTAAATATAATATAACATAAATAACTATAAATACAAGTGTGTGCCTAATTAAAATAAATAAATAAATAAATAAATAAATAAATAAATAAAATTTTGTTTCTTTTATTTAACAGAGATTTTAAATCTAAGACAGTCCCTCCTGCACACTCCTACTTATTTATTTATTTATTTATTTATTTATTATTTTTAAAGTTTATTTATTTTGAGAGAGAGAGCAAGCAGGGGAGGGGCGGAGAGAGAGAGAGGGAAAGAGAGAGAGGGAGAGAGAGAGAAAGGGAGAGCAGCCTCCATGCTTTCAACGCAGAGCCCAACCTGGGGCCTAAACCCACGAAACCACAAAATCATGACCTGAGCAGAAAACAATGGACTGAGCCACCCAGGCGCCCCATACTCCTACTTTTTACACAGAACTATCTAGGGCAGATGTGAATTTGTTGTTTTCTCATACTAGAAAGGTAACATTTAATAACATTTACCAAAATAACTTTTTATAGGATCTAGAATACAGTGTTATATTATTGGAGAAATCCCACTGTTAAGTTTCCTTTCTACAATGTAACTTCATTCAAGAGACAATAATTAAATTGGCTAGATATCAGAATCTCAAATATTATTGGGAATGAATGTAGCTATCCTTTTGGGCTCTGATAAAGTGGATGTTTTCATCAAGACAATAGAATTCGTAAAGTTCAGTCTTCTGGATAGAGAATAAAGTTTAATTTTTCATCGGAATCAAACACTGTGGAAAGGAGACATTCCTGTAGTTATTACTTTATCCAAAGCAACTGTTACAAAATATCTGTGTGACTTTCATCAGAACATAATCTTTGTTAATTTCAAATCTTATACCCTATGATCCTATGGTGACATAAATAGAAATGCATCTTATTTGGAGGCAGAAGAAAGGGTTTTAAAGCACTTGGTGTAGAGTCTGTGTGACTAGAGCAAGTCATTTACCCTCTCTGAATCTTTCTTCTCTCTTCTAGAAAAAAAAAGTAATTATGAAGATAAAAGGATCTGTACTGAGCTCAAAAAAACCTTAAGTCACTATCTAATTATCAGTTACTATTTTTTAATTGTTTCTTAAAATTATTTATAAAACACTTTCTGAGTTTACTTTGTGTGAATCAGTCCCAAGATTCCCGAAGCAGCAGGCACCCTTATCCAGGAAGCATGATGAGGGGCAGAGTGAATGAGTGTATTCAATGAGAAAAGCAGTGTCTATTCTTGGGTCTCCTCAAGAAGAGTACTCTCTTTCAACTAGAAAAGCAGGAAACTTTAAAAGTTGTGATTCAAGAAGCAAAGGGTTCAGGAGATTCCTAGGGTTCCTACAGTGACTTTGGAAGAACTGTCAAGAGCTGGGTGCATATTAGTGGCTATGAATAACAGAATATTATGATTTAGATTTAAGAAGAAGCTGTACTGGCAATTATACTAATTCTTTTTTTGCTCTCCTAGGAACAGCTATGGAAGTAAACTGCCCAGATTAGCCCTGCGAGCAACACGAGTTGGGGGTCATTAAATGCTGTCAATACAACCAAACTTGTAGACCTTTCCACATCTAAATATTCTCACCAATTTCTTAAACGTTAATAATGGCTACCAACCCAGCAACTTAAGTTAGACAATTGAGTAATGCATTTGCCAATTATGCCTTTGATTGGACACCACTGAACTAGCAAACTCCACCTGCGTAAGAAAGATCTTACAGTTAAGACAACATAATAGATTTCAGGAAAAGGGGCGTTCAAATATTGGGCTCTGTGGAAATTGGCACATTGGAGGTTCTGATAGGAAATACTGAAACCAAAATGCAGATAATGGGAAATCAAATCAAAGGAATTAGGTCATCCAGTGCACCTATGGACAGAACGTAAATAAATGAGTATGTGTAAAATTCAGGATTACCTTCACCAGGCAAACTTTTCAAAGAGGTTAATCTGTCTTGCAATGTAAATTTTTTTTTTTTTTGCAGTCATTTAAAAAGTAAATGAATAACCCTCAAAAAATAAGTGAATACAATAGCATAGTGATTAGAGCTTTAATACCACTCTGGAGCCAGTCCACCTAGGATCATATCTTGGCTTTGCCACTGGGAGTGGTGTAACTTTGGGCAAATTATATTACCTATGACTCAGTGTCCTCATCTGTAAAACCTATCTCATAGAAATGTTTTTTTCAGTTAATGGGGGTTATGTAAAAAAACAAAAACAAAAACAGTACATATTTAGTGCCATGTAACTGATATTATTAATCTATGACCTTGAAGAAGAAATGAGTAGTGCATTTGAATAGCGCCAATCCAAACATGTAGAGCCTTTTTCTCCTCTACCAAGAAGGTGATATCCACTTACCTTAAGACATTCAAAAACTGGACCCTGATATTATTTGCAAATGTTGAGGTGGGGCTTAGAAATATATAACTAATTCCCAAAGGTTTACAAATCTCTCAAGATTTGACTCTGTGCCCATTACATAATTAGGTGAAAACAAACCAAACCAAAACAAATAAATTAGAGCTCTGTATGATCTCAAAAACATCTCATCAACCGAGGGATTGGTCTCTGTTAGCAAAAATCAATAATAAAATATACTTTGTTCTCTACAACACCATAGAATTTACAAAGTGTTTTGCCAAATATTAGTCTTTTTGGCAATGGGTTTTTTTTAATTAAGAAAATTTTTGTTTGTTTGTTTTTGGTCTGAATCTCTACTCTAGCTGTTTTCAAACACCCTCCAAAGGATTTACTGTCTGAGAAAATCCCTGAATTTTTCTATTAAACAGTCCATCTTTTTTCTGTCATAAAATCAATAAGGGAACATAGGGCCTCAAATACAGCTGGTTCTGGAACAAATCTAATTAAACTATCCTTTTGAGTAATACTTCAGTATTTTAATTAGCTTAGGCCACTTGTTCAAATCTCAACTTCATACTTTGTGACAAAAATGCCAGATAATTTAAATATTTCTGTAGCATAAAAGTGAGAGTAAATTTCTGACCCTTCCAAACCTGTGAGATTGCCTTATTAATATTCCTTTCTCATATTATCCTCTTTTGGTTGAGATATCAATGGTATTGTAACAATTTGAAAGAGCCATCCTTCTATTTCTGCTCCACAAAAATGTTCACATAAGTTAGAGATAATCAAAGAGGTTAGAGTGGGAGAGAGCCAAAGCATAAGAGACTCTTAAAAACTGAGAACAAACTGAGGGTTGATGGGGGGGTGGGAGGGAGGGGAGGGTAGGTGATGGGCATTGAAGAGGGCATCTTTTGGGATGAGCACTGGGTGTTGTATGGAAACCAATTTGACAATAAATTTCATATATTGAAAAAAAATAAATAAATAGCAAAAAAAAGTTAGAGACAATCAATTTTTGTATTTATGTGAGAACTTACATGTAAAACCAGTTTAGCATTTTGAGGGGGACAGAGATTTTAAACTACTGATTTGATTTCTTTACTGGTTATGTTTATTCAGACCTCTTTTTAAATGACTTTTTCGATAAGTTGTGTTTTTACACAGATAACCACTCCATCTGTTTTCTAATTTATGTAAAATTCATGGTATTCCCAACATGTTTTTTTTTACCGTATCTGACATTTTAAGTTATTTCTCCTTTTTCCATTCCTAATATTTATTTGCATCTTCTAATTATTAAGAGCTGATTGACCGACCTTGCCAGAAATTTTTTTCTATTTTATTAGTCGTTTAAATAACCAGCATTTGATTTTGCTGTTTCTCTCTGTTCTCATTTCTTATTATATTGTTCTCCTTTCTAAAATTTACTATGAAAGTATATTATTATTATCTTATTATTAAAGTGTTGTTATTCTGTGTCTTTATGTTAATTTCTACATTCTAACCTTAGTGCCTTAATTTTGAAATGCTTTTTTTTTTTTAACGTTTTACTTATTTTTGAGACAGGGAGAGACAAAGCATGAACAGGGGAGGGTCAGAGAGAGGGAGACACAGAATCTGAAACAGGCTCCAGGCTCTGAGCTGTCAGCACAAGCCCGACACGGGGCTCGAACTCACGGACTGTGAGATCATGACCTGAGCCGAAGTCGGCAGCTCAACCGACTGAGCCACCTAGGTGCCCCCAAAATGGCTTCTTAAAACAAGATTAATTTGAGATCATAATGTCCCTATACTCTAGAAGTTACCTCACATGTTTTGGCATTTCTGTTTTAATTGTCATTCATTTCCAAATATCTTTTTTTTTTTTTTAATTTTTATTTATTTTTGAGAGACAGAGACAGAGTGTGAACAGGGGAGGGGCAGAGAATGAGGGAGACACAGAATCTGAAGCAGGATCCAGGCTCTGAGCTGTCAGGGCAGAGCCCAATGCAGGTCTTGAATCCACGAACCATGAGATCATGACCTGAGCTTAAGTTGGATGCTTAACCAACTGAGCCGCCCAGGCACCCCTATATGTTATTTTTTAATAATATCTTGGTCTCTTTAGTGTTCCATATTCTTTTATGGCTTTAATTGTTTTAAAAAATGTTTTTGTATTCTCTAGTAGAAGTTCAAAAATATAATACATAACATCACTCTTCTCCACTGAGCTCCGAACTGGTAAGAAATAAAATATATTGGAGAAAAAATTGAATATTTTAAACCACAAATTTGGTGTTGAATGTAGTAACATAACTTAAAACTAATGAAATTTCTAACATTTTCTCATACATGATTAAATAGTTACTGATCTGGTCACCAGGTTCACTACACATTACAGAGGAGGGACTGATGGGCAGTTTTGCAATTTTTTTTTTTTTTTAGGCACCCAAGGATTATTACCTGGAGTGAAGGAACAAAAGAATTGCAAAGAATGGGATGACATAAAGCAAATATACAAAGGTAAGAGATATTGGAAATATTAGGGGAAAAGGAAGGCGGTGGGTTAGGAGAATAGAAGGGGCTAATAGGCCAAGAGAAAATGCTAGACTTTTGATAGAGCCCAAATTATCGAAGGTAGTATTCCTCATGATATTTACTTCCAATACATATACACATTTTTAACTTTTTCTGTTTCATCTTCTGCCAACTTATAGATCTCTACATGGTATATTAGTTGACTTGCTTTGGACAAATATAAGACTTAGATTTAATATAAAATATCAATACCCTGGATGATTGATTTAGAAGTGTTGGGACTTCCAAGATAGGTCCTCGGTAAAATATAACATATGTTTTAAAATAAACAGTTACATTTACCTTAGAGATATATCTCCTGGAAATTGTTACAAGTGTTAATAAAACATCTCCTGCAGTTCTAACACTTTTTAAATTTCTTTCTCTTTTTTCATTTACCCTTAGTAAAGTTCCTTGCTTTCTGTTCCTCTACACAATTTCCCTTGGGAATGAGAAAAGTAATATGCTAACCATGCATTAATATTTGAAAATCAACTTTTTATTTCAAATCAACCTCTAAGACAAAGACCATTGACCTAATACATTGCCAAAGCTAATTGTTTTTGTCATACATCAGCAAATACTTTCATATATTCCATTTGTGCCTTAAGATATGTAACTGAAGCAACTTTAAAATTATTTCTAATGAATTCATGCTGTAAATCCACAAAAATAAAAAATACAGTTATCATTTACCTTGATTTTCTGAAAAATTTAAATTAAAAAGAACTAAGATTAGATGCAAGGATAAACATTGCAAGAATTTTACAAGCATTTTAGTTATTTCTTATATTTTTTTATTAAGCAGCTTGGGTATCTTCACCATACTGCATTTTTCAAAGAGAAAAAAACTAACTTTTATGTTTTGGAAATGAGAAATATTACGACTTTTTTAATACTACAACATTAGCGTCAAATATCTAATGACTTCAAAGCAAAAACTTTGTCAGACACCAGGGATACAAAAGTAAAAAGACTGAGTCTATACTCACCAGGAACACATGGTCTGTCAGGGGTAGCAGGGAAATAATTATTATCCAAGACGAATTGTGTCAAAGGGTATAACAGAGTTAGCAAAAAATACTTAGAACTATGCAGAAATATAGATTGATGGTAGAGAAATTGAAAAAGAGCAAACTGTGGAAGGTAGTCCTCACCACAGAATTTATTATCAATACATGTATGCATTGGCTGCCATTTTATATTTTTCTCTTAATAATACCTAAAGGCTAACAGAAGTTGGTAACAATTTTGCAATTGTTAACAAAACCAAAAAAAAGGATGGAAGTAGGAAATCACAAAATCCCATGTTCACTGTTTTTGCTTTCGTGAGAGAATTTGGAATTGTGTCTGTGTTATATGAGTTCCACTAGTCATACCAAAGACATACTTAGCAAAGGAAAGAGTCCTCAGGCTATCAGACATTTGGTGTATAGATAAATATTTTGTGATATTCCATTAATTACTTATAGAAACTACAATATTTGTTTCAGAGATAGATGCCACACATAGCAAAAGACACAGTAATAATAATTTCTTTTTCCTTAATGAAATACAAATCAAAACCACACTCAGATACCACCTCACACCAGTCAGAGTGGCTAAAATTAACAACTCAGGGAACAACAGATATTGGCGAGGATGTGGAGAAACAGGAACCCTCTTGCACTTCTGGTGGGAATGCAAACTGGTGCAGCCGCTCTGGAAAACAGTGTGAAGGTTCCTCAAAAAATTAAGAATAGAACTATCCTATGACCCAGCAATAGCACTGCTAGGAATTTACCCAAGGGATACAGGAGTGCTGATGCATAGGGGCACTTGTACCCCAATGTTTATAGCAGCATTTTCAACAATAGCCAAATTGTGGAAAGAGCCTAAATGTCCATCAACTGACAAATGGATAAAGAAGATGTGGTTTATATATACAATGAAATACTACTTGGCAATGAGAAAGAATGAAATCTGGCCATTTGCAGCAAGGTGGATGGAACTGGAGGATATTATGCTAAGTGAAATAAGTCAGTCAGACAGATATCATGCGTTTTCACTCATGTGTGGAACTTGAGAAACTTAACAGACGACCATTGGAGAAGGGAAGGGGGAAAAATAGTTTCAAACGCAGAGAGAGGCAAACCATAAGAGACTCAAAAACAGAGAACAAATTGAGGGTGGATGGGCAGGGGCAGGCTAGAGGGGAAAAAGGGTGATGGGCATTGAGGAGGGCACTTGCCGGGATGATCATGGATGTTGTATGTAAGTGATGAATCATGGGAATCTACTTGCAAAACCAAGAGCACACTGTATACACTGTATGTTAGCTAACTTGACATAATTTATATTAAAATTAAGAATAAATAAATAAGAAAACACGTATTTAATAGACCTCTTGTTTTCATAATAGAGATGACAAAAATTTGGATTCTGCAGAAAGTTCTTATCTTCTGGGTACATGAAGAAGAACGTAAAATATTTTAGGGGACATAGCTTTGAAAGGTAGAGAAACAGTGACTAGTTGGTAAGTTCTGGGAAGGCCAGGACCCTCTACTTCGTCATATACCTTTGTATCCCAGAACCTAGAACACGGACACAGTGTTACATAGTGATAAATACTAAGAAGTGCTGAATAATTATTATTTGAGTGAAGAAATGAAAAGTATTTCTGCATGCTAATTTATTGGTATATTTTGCTCTGAATCTTCTTTTGTAAATGTAATGATAGTTTAATTATCCCTTAAGTCTACCTATTTAGCCAAACTTTTTAAAAATTTAATATAGTGTAGAGACTGGTAGCCATGAAATCCCAAGAAAAACTAATAGGCAATCTGGTTACGTTTTGCTACAGTTCAGGATCATTAATGAAGGGGGGGATAAAATCAATTTTAAATATGAAATAACCATCAGGCAATAAGAAGATTTAAAAACATAATGGAGAAGGAGGCAAGAAAGAGTAGTAGTAGTGTGTTAATACCCAACCCTCGATTGTGTTACTTTCATTTAGAATTTTCTCTCCAAATGCAGTTAATCTAATGAGTCCCTATGCTTATTCCCAATCCCCTTGCATACAACAGAAGATCCATAATTTTTCGGTAAAAAATAAACAAACAAAAAAAAGAATTAAATAAATAAATAAATATTTTAAAATGCCATGAGATAAGTCCCCTTTGTGTCTGAAGGAGATGAAGGCCTCGTGGATTTAACAAAAGTTTTTGTTTGCACAGGGAATTTTTGAGGGGTCCTCTGTAAGTGATCCAAGATGCAGAGAGAATTCGTTTTCCATTTCAACTTCCAAACGGGCTGCATCTCAAAGAAATTAAATCAAATAATAAGAAATTGCACATTCTGATGTTCAAGTGAAATGAGTGTGAGCACCTCTATTTTCTAATTCCTAGAGAGAGATCTCTTTTGAAATTTTTATGTTCTTTATTGAATTCTTCCACCATGTCTATCCCTTCTGCTCTCTAAAAGGGGATTCCCCTAAGATACAGTGGAATGCTAGGGAGGTAGGATGATTCTTCGTACCTACAGGAGGCTTCACCCTAGAGTACTCTCATAGTGAGCAAGATTTCAAGGCTCTCAATTTTCAGGACCAAAATGTAATTTTTGTCCTTACGCCAGAATCACAGAAGAGTCACAGTTACTTGGATCACAAGAAACGTATGAATTAAGGTGAATGCCAACTTAATGTTTACGGAGAAACAGAGCTGCCATGGTACAAACCCTCAGGCTGTGGATGATGATGACAGCATGACTCAGAGAAGTAAAATGACTTGCTGATTCTGCATAGCTAACGAGGGGTGTAGCTGAGTTCTCATCTTTCAGAATTTCTTCCATTATATAAGATACCCTTTCCCCACCCCGTCTTGGTTCCTGGTCCCCTTTTTCTAGTTCTCTGTTCTCATTGACCTGTAAAGGTTCTCCCTTAAAAATGAGATTAAAATGTTAGGTTTTAGAATAAATATGCATCATAGGTTAACGCTGCTCTGGAGACAAAGAACCATTGTACTGTGAAACAAAAATAGTTATAATACAATGGACTTGTACAATAAGTGCTGTAAGTATATTTTGTGTGCATTATGAGCTTATTTCCAGTCCTTCAGCATAATATTTATACCTGAAACAGTTGTAGAAATATGTAACAGCTGTATTGTATTTATTTTTATTGCATTGCATTGTATAGCCCATTGCTTATCTACTGTTTGACTTTTATTTTTATCAAGAGTGAATCTTTGATAATAATTCACATCACAAAATAGAAAATCCCCTGGGAGACCTAATTTCCAGGAGTGCCTTTTAAAAAAAATGCTGGGTAAGGGGAGAATCACAGGCTACTCACACTCATGGTTAAATACAGTAAGTCTTAAATTGTACAAATGGATTCAATATAAACACTATTAAATAGATCCAACAGTTAGGACACATTTACTGTCAACCAATATCACACAACCTTGTAAAATCGTATAAGCACAATGATTTAGGAGAACTTACGAGCTTCATGAAAGATGTCCAAAACGAATTTTCATTGAGTTGTATTATTAGTGTGTAAATTAGTATGTGAATGCCCAACTAGGGCAAAGATACAGGCCTCGCTGTAAGGCTACTTGCTTCTACTTCCCTTTTCTCTCCTAATTCTCCTGACAACCTCTCTTTCATAGTACCTCTTTCACGGTAAACTGAGTGGGACTGCAGCTCTCAATTTTCCAGTCATTCAACCCCAGCTGCTGAACACTACGAGTCGCTGCCCACAAAGCCTCTGACCCCAGCTAACCCAACCCTCTGTCAGCCTCAGCGACCTACTATGGTTTATTTTAAACCTTCCCCTCTCTCCTGAGGTTCCATCTTTGTTACCACCACTGGCAGATGGCAATCCCTTTCTCTTATTTGACGGAGAAAGAGAACCTGGAGGTGCTGAAAGTAGTGTGAAAGATGTCCCCTCCCATCCCAGGATAATCCAGCCTCCAGGGTGATTTCCCCTGCTTGCAGGATCTGTTGCTCCATCCCCTATGCTCCTTCTCAAGGCTCAGCTTTTCCCTTCTCTACAGGCTACTTCCTCTCAGCTTATCAACATGCTCAACGAAGTCCCTCAATACAGTTCACATATTCTCTTACTCTTTCATCCTTACCATCTGCCTTATCTTTCCTTCTCTTAATAATGTTTTTTTTTGTTTACTAGAGTTCATTTTTTAGAGCACTTCTAGGTTCACAGCAAAGCCAAGTGTAAAGTACAACCCAATTATGAACCCAGACACCTCCTTCCATACACGTGCAGTCTCCTCCACTATCAACATGCTGCACTACAGTAGTGCACTTATTACAATGGACGAACTAATACTGACACATCCTTATCACCCCAAATCCATCCTTACATTAGGGTAATTTTATGCTGTGATTCTATGTACATGTAACTACCTTTGTACATGTAACTAACATTATAGTATTATACAAAGTAGTTTCACTGTCCTAAAAATCTCCTGTGTTCCACCTATTCATGTCTCCCCCCTCCCAAATGCTTATGGCAACTATTGTTATTTTTACTATCTCTACAGTTTTGCCTTTTCCAGATGGCTATATATTTGGAATATCTAGATGGAGCTTTTTCAGATTGGCTTCTTTCACTTAGTAATATGCATTTATGGTTCTTCCATTTCCTTTGTGACATGATAGCCCATATCTTTTGGGTGCTGAATAATTATCCTTCGTATGGATGTACCACAGTGTATTTATCCATTCGCCTTTGAAGGACATCCTGATTTCTTCCAAGTTTTGGCAATTATGAATAAAGCTTCTATAAACATCGCATGCAGGTTTTTATGTAGACATAAGTTTTCAATTCCTTTATGTAAATATCAAGGAGAGTAATTGCTGAATCATATGGTTCAAGTATATTCAGTTTTGTAAGAAACCACCAAATTGTCTTACAAACTTGCTGCACTGTTTTCTATTTTTATCAGTAATGATAAAAATATTTATCAGTTCTTTTTGCTCCCCGTTCTTGTCAGCATTTGGCGGTGTCAGTGTTTCGGATTTTGGCCATTCTTATAGGTGTCTAACTGCAGTTTTAATTTGCAATTCCCTAATGATATATGATGTTGAGCATCGTTTTATGCTTACTTGCCATCTGTATATCTTTTCTGTGAGGTGTCCGTTCAGATCTTTTGCCTACTTTTTTAAACTAATGTGTCCATTTTCCTATTGTTAAGTTTTAAAAATTGTTTGCATATTTTGGATAACAACCTTTTATTGGATACATCTTTTGCAAATATTTTCCCCCAGTCTGTGACATCTCTTCTCATTCTCTTGATGGTACATTTCACAGAGCAGAAAATTTTAATATCAAAATTTTTTTGTAGATCATGCCTTTTGTGTTGTATCTAAGAAGTCATTGCCAAACCCAAGGTCATCTAGATTTTCTCCTATGTTACCTTCTAGTTTTATAGTGTGCATTATCTTCTTACAGTTTTTCTGTTTCTTAAACTAATATATAGCCATTGTGGAAAATATAGAAATAATATAAAGTGAAACAGTTATTCTCAGCACCTCAGATGCATGTAAAGCTACAGATTTTCCAAGAAATACTATGCAGATATATATATGTGAACATTATATATCTGTGTGTATATATACATTCATACATGCCTATATATTGCACATTTTGAAAACTGAGATCATATTTTATATATTTGCACTTTGCTTTTTTACCAAGCAGTGTATATGGTAGATACACATTTTTTCATGCTAATGTTTTCTACTATATAAATTTAAGAATTTAAGGTTTCTAATTGAATGCTTTTACCACGTTGTTTAATCAATTGCCTACTGTTGAACATTTATGTGTCTTTTTTTTCAAAAAAATGTAGATGAATATCCATATGTATTGTAATTTATTCATTTAAAATTTTTGAACACACCCCAGTCTAACACGTACATCCCTATTCAGCCTAAGTTTTAGACTTAATTATTATAGTAGTTAAAAAATAAAAGGGGGACATAAGAGACTCTTAAAAACTGAGAACAAACTGAGGGTTGATGGGGGGTGGGAGGGAGGAGGGGTGATGGGTATTGAGGAGGGCACCTTTTGGGATGAGCACTAGGTATTGTATGGAAACCAATTTGACAATAAATTTCCAAAAAATTAAAAAATAAAAAATAAAAAATAAAAAATAAATAAATAAATAAATAAATAAAAGAAATAAAAGGGGGAAACAGTCAACATACTTACCGGCAAATGAATTACATTTTACTTATTTTGCCACCATGCCTGGAAGAGTTCAGAAAGAATTGGAAGGAAAAGAGATGTAGACAAAGTAATGTTGAAAAAGAAAACCAAAGCTGGAGGCATCACAACCCTGGACTTCAAGATGTATTACAGAGCTGTAATCATCAAGACAGTATGGTACCTGCACAAAAACAGGCACATAGATCAATGGAATATAATAGAGAACTTAGAAATGGACCCACAAACATATGGCCAACTAATCTTTGACAAAACAGGAAAGAATATCCAATGGAAAAAAGTCTCTTTAGCAAATGGTGCTTGGAGAACTGGACAGCGACATGCAGAAGAATGAAACTGGAGCACTTTCTTACATCATACACAAAAATAAATTCAAAATGGATGACAGACCTAAATGTGAGACAGGAAAGCATCAAAACTCTAGAGGAGAAAACAAGCAACAACCTCTTTGACCTTTGCTGCAGCAACTTCTTACTACACACGTCTCTGGAGGCAAGGGAAACAAAAGCAAAAATGAACTATTGGGACTTCATCAAGAGAAAAAAACTTCTGCACAGCGAAGGAAACTAACAGTAGAACTAAAAGGCAACTGATGAAATGAAAGATGTTGGAAAGTGACATATTGAATAAAGGGTCAGTATCCAAAATCATAAAGAATTTACCAAACTCAACAACCAAAAACCAAATAATCCCGGTGACGAAATGGGCAGAAGACATGAATGGACACTTTTCCAAAGAAGACATTCAGCTGGCTAACAGACACATGAAAAGATGTGCAACATCACTCATTATCAGTGAAATACAAATCAAGACTACAAAATCTCCTCACACCTGTCAGAATGACTAAAATTAAGTACTCAGGAAACAAGAGAAGTTGGCAAGGATGCGGATAAAGAGGAACATTTTTACTCTCTTGGTGGGAATGCAGACTGGTGCAACCACTCTGGAAAACAGTATGGAGGTTCCTCAAAAAATTTAAAAATAGAACTACCTATGACTCAGCAATTGCACTACTAGGAATTTATCCAAAGCATTAAACAATGCTGATTTAAAGGGACACATGCACCCCAATGTTTATAGCAGTGCTATCAACAATAGTCAAGTTATGGAAAAAGCCCAAATGTCCACATGTTCATCGACTGCTGAATGGATAAAGAAGATGTGATATATATATATATATATGTGTGTGTGTATATATATATATATATATACACATATGTATATATACATATATATACACATATGTATATACATATATGTGTGTGTATTAAATATATGTGTATAATATATATGTGTATATATTAAATATACAAATATATAATGGAATATTACTAGGTGATCCAAAAAGAAATAAATCTTGCCATTCGTCACAATGTGGGTGGAACTAGAAGTTATTATGTTAATGAAATATGTCAGTCAGAGAAAGACAAATATCATGATTTCACTCATATGTGGAATTTAATAAACAAAACAGATGAACATAGGGGAAGCAAAGGAAACATAAGATAAAAACAGAGAGGGAGGCAAACCATTAAAGACTTTTAAACACAGAGAACAAACTTAGAGTTGCTGGAGGGGGGATGGGTGGGGGAATGGGCTAAATGGGTGATGGGCATTAAGGAGGGCAGTTGTTGGGATGAGTACTGGGTGTTATATGTAAATGATAAATCACTAAATTCTACTTCTGAAACCAATACTATATATATGTTAACTAAATTTAATTTAAATAAATAAATAAATAAGAACAGACGTAGAAATAACTTTTAGCTATCATATATATATTAAATTAAAAAAATGCCTTCCTCCACTTTCCTCCTTTTATAATATATTTCTAGTAATTTGGAATGGTTAGTGTATTGCCAGACCAATGAAAAATTGAAGAAAGTTCTAGAATAAGAAAAGAAGTCTCGTTAAAATATAAAATCTATGTGAGTAGATATTTAAATGCTTATTAATAAACAAAAATCATAAATTGATGTCAACAGTGAATGTCATGAGTACACAGTTGTGTTTTATTATTTTAATCATTGGAAATCTATTACAAATGAATTCTTTACAAATGAGTGCCAGAAAGCCAGTCTGGTTTGCATACTTAAAGTCATTTCAAGATAACATTCCGTCAAGTTCTCCCACATTTAGTAAGTAAATCTTCGTCTGCATCTCTGATGATCTCCTTGGAATAAATTCCTAATGCTCAACTGCTGGGTCAAAGGAGTGAAGATGAGTAGGTCTTTTTAATACTGGCATCCAAATAAATCATAAATTTCATTACTATCACAAGTGTCCGAGGTGCCTTTTGTCTATAATCCCAGCCAGCACTGGATCTATTTTTCAAACCTTTTGTCAACCTGATAAAATAAAATGACATCTCAGTGTTGTTTTAAATTTATATTTTTTGTGTCTACTAAAGCTGAATTTTTTCATGTATTTATTAACCATTTGTACTTTTATCTTAATTGCCTTTTCTTATAAATTGCCCATTTATTTATATTCTGAGAACATTTACCTCTTTCTTATTGATTTGTAAGAATATTTATCATTGGCTCATATTTTGCAATATTCTCCTAATTTTAAACCTGCTTTTTATTATTTTTCAGTATTAGACGTTAAAGTTCCAATACATAAGATAAATGTAAATTATAAAGTGTACTAATGAAATAAAAACCTTGAAACTATAATCCATACAAATAACTAAAATGTAACCAAATATCAATGAATGTCTGTGCTCTTTTACCCTCTCTTACCCCTCTGCTCTCCCTAGAGATCACTGCTACAGAGAATTTTATGTTTAATGTCCTAGTATTCTTAAGGGTTATACTTTTTAGGTATTTAAGCCATGAAATATATTGCTTACTTTTTCTCCTTTCATGTTTTATAAAATCTTCAGTATAGGAAAGTGGTAAATAGCAGGGTCTGGAGCCAGACATCTTGGGTTCAAAGTTGAGTGCACTCCTTACTAGATGCCTAATCATGCACTGTTAGTTAAGCTCTCTGTTCCACCCTCTCCTCACTTACAAAAGGGGGTTAATAATGGTTTTATATGATATCTACCATATATAAAAGTTGTATTATATTTTATGCATGATCTAGTCACTTTGTAGGAATGGGGTCCTCCAGAATATCTAACTAGTTGACCATACAGCAGGAGGTGAAAGTTAATATCTTTTACATGTTATTGTTATATTTACAGAAGTTTTCACTATTGGGTTAAACAAGTTTTTTTTATGGTTTCTTCTGCTTTTACCCTAAGATTACATGATTATTCACATATATTTTCTTTAGATCTTTTATAGTTAAAATTTTTTACTTTCAATTTTTTAGGACACATAGAATTTATTTTGGTATGTGGACTAATGTATATATCTAAGTCTATTTTTTTCTAAATAGGAAATACATTGTTCTACCACTATTTATTAAAACTCTACATTTCCTTACTGATTTGAAATACTATTTTCATCATATTCTAAATACTTATATGTACATGAGATTATTTCTGAGTTTTCTGTTTTCCCACTGATCTATTATTCTAATACGTTTTAAGTGAGTAAGATAGGCATATTCTACTTCCTTTTTTCCCTCTATTCTTTAACCAAATGCAATTGGGTTTCTGCTTCTACTATTTCCATAA
This sequence comes from Panthera uncia, assembly GCF_023721935.1. Lineage (NCBI taxonomy): Eukaryota > Metazoa > Chordata > Mammalia > Carnivora > Felidae > Panthera > Panthera uncia. The sequence continues at coordinate 90,612,745 of NC_064808.1, read as the reverse complement.
ACTTCTCTTGCCAAGTTTGTAAATTCTCAATACAAAGGACATGACCTGATTCTTACTTCTCCCAACCTTTGAACAATAATGAATACATCCAAACCTTTTTTTCTTCTTGAAATATTTAATTAACTTTCCTGACACCACAAAATCTCCTGTCCAGTAAAGTTTCTAAGTGCCACATATTCCCCTGTCCAGAGACAGTTTTAGAATCACAAAATGTTACTAGTGGAAAGTTCCAAATCACCATGCATCTACACAATATCATAATCACTTGAAAAGAATTTTAAAAGTTCATATTCCTGAACCCTGATCACAGATATACTCTGATTGAGTAGGTATGTCTTATGGAACCAGGAGATCATAATTTTAAATGTTTCCTTAATGATTCTGACACCCACCCAAGTTGTGAATCATTAATCCAGTTCAACTTTGTTGGTATATAAGTCAATAACTGAGACATAATTATCACAAGATTTAAAAAAAATTTTTTTTAACGTTTATTTATTTTTGAGACAGAGAGAGACAGAGCATGAACAGGGGAAGGGTAGAGAGAGAGGGAGACACAGAATCTGAAACAGGCCCCAGGCTCTGAGCGGTCAGCACAGAGCCCGACGCGGGGCTCGAACTCACGGACCGCGAGATCATGACCTGAGTCGAAGTCGGACGCTTAACCGACCGAGCCACCCAGGCACCCCTATCACAAGATTTTTTAAATAGCTGGAGCACTTAGCATAATCCAGCCAAGCCTCTTATTTTGCAGGTTACTAATCTGAGTTTCTGAAGTGAAATGGCATTACCATATGGTGGCAAATCCTGAACTATATCCCATTTACTATAGCTTGAATCCCAAGCACATAGATAACAATCTCAACCACAATTCTTTTAAGTAAATACTGTTATTTTTCTCATTTTAGAGTTGAGGAAACGCTGAAAAAGTTCTTTTATTAGTAAAAGTAACACAACGAGCAAATAACAGAGCTGAAATTAAAACCCAGGTAGTCTGACACCAGAAACTGTGAGCTAACTCTACTTCGCTCTTAGAAATCTGCCCAAATCATGTGTTCCTTCCCCCAACTCATGAATACACACAACCATCTATATAAAACTAAATAAATCTCTGTTTTCCATCACTGTGCTTTAAGAGAAGATGGAAAAGAAAGGCAATGTGAAAGCAAATTATTACAAAACTCATTCTAGGAAGGAGACGTATTAACCGTTCTTTGAGTGACTCTTCTCCCCAAACACCCCCTCTTTTTGACTCAAAATCTAAAGTCATATAGCAAGCATTCATTCATTCCGCCATTACTTGCTAAGCCTTTGCTAAGTATGCTAGATAATCTGCTAAGCACTGGAGGTGTAACAGAGAATAAATACACATGGTGCCTTTCTTCACAGGGATGACATATAATCAGGCAATTCCAAAAGCATATGAAAATTGTGGCAGGCCTGATGAGTCTACTCTGGGAAATACAAAACAGAGAATTTAAACTTTGTAAGATGGGTGAGATGGCTGTTTCCCTTCAGCTGATATCTGAAGCATGAACAGAAAACAAAGAGGATTGGAAACAAGTAATAAAAGTGTGCTAAATAAATAAATAAATAAATAAACAACCAACCAACCAACCAACCATGGAGGAAGCATGAGCAAAAGTGTATTTTCAAGGAAAGGTAAGCAAAGGAAAACAAGAGAAATCCCCTAAATACTCTATAACTTCTCAAATGATTTTCTGAACGTTTTAATGAATTCAACTTGGATAAATATATGTCTTTCTTACATACCATACTCCCTTGTAGTTAACTGAAAATTTTCCTGCAAATGAGTTTCTTAAAGTTTTCTTATAACTAAATAAATAGAATCAGATTGTACATTTAAAGGGGGAAAAAACATGTAGTAGAATGGGACCTGTACCTCAAAAGGGTAGGCACAGAATGGTACCAATGTATATCTGAAAGTCATCTAACCCTGCCTTTCTGTCCAGAAAAGACTTCCTAGAGGTTCTGGATAACTTCATACCTGAAGGATGGGCAGGCTGAGCAACACAGAGGGTGCATGAGGGTGTTCCAGGGTGACAGAATGGCTTGTGGGAAAGTGTGTAAATGAATGAGAATTTATTAAACTTGGGAGAGTTAAGTGTGACTTCAGTAGACTAACAGAAAAAAGGCAGGGAGGAGGGAGTTACAGTGGCAGAAAATCAGGCTGGAGAGGTGATCCTTGTTTGACATAATGTGGAGCTTTGTTTTATACTGAAGACAATTGCAGTGAAAAGAGGAAACTAAGGTAAATGAGATCTTATTGGAAGTATGGAAAGAGCATGCTGGTTGTCATCGGGAGAATGAATTTCGAGGCTAAAAGACAAGAGAGGAAGGGGCTAGTCAGGGGGCTGGTGTCCAGATGAGAAATGATGGTGCCATGAGGAGAACAAGAATTGTCAGCACCTCATAAATTGGGGATGGAGGAAAAGCAAAGAGAGAGGAATCAAGGAGGACACTAGCTTGAGGTTTGAGCAATTAAGTATTCATGGTGACAGAGATCACAGGAAGAGAAGAAAGTCTGTGAATGTTCCCTCTCAAGTACAGGAGGAAAACACTGGGAAGGAAAAAGAAGAGGGAGGAAGAACAGAAAGGAGAAGGAGAGGAGAGAACATGGTATTAAGCCCTTCACACTACACCACAAACGTTCATTTGCATTAGCTTATTCATCCCAATAACCCTATAAAGTAATAAGATACCCCTATTTTGCAGAATTTTTGACTTGGGCATTCTAATTCCAAGTCCAACACTCTTTCTATTATACTGCATTTCTTTCTACATGCAAAAAAAAACTCTATAGAGGAACAAAAACGATCTTAAAAGAAAGCTGTATTCTCTTATAATACTTAATACTGCTTCAGCTCAGGAAAATGTTTTTCGATTCAAGCTTTCTTTCAGGGCAACCTTAACCTCCTTGTTCCTGAAGCTATAGATCAGAGGATTGAGCATAGGCACCACAATAGTATAGAACACAGTGGACACTTTCCCCTGGTCCATGGACAAAACAGAAGAAGGATGAAGATACATGAATGCCCCCGACCCAAAGAAAACAGAAACAACAATTATATGTGAGCTACAAGTGCTAAAAGCTTTGGACCTTCCTTCAGTGGAATGGATGCGAAGGACGCTGGTGAGGATGAAGGAGTAAGAGATAATGATAGTGAGGCTGGGCACACCCACATCAAAGCCCACAACAATGAGAACTACCAGTTCATTGATGTGAGTGTTTGTGCAGGAGAGCTCCAGAAGGGGGAGGATGTCACACATGTAGTGGTTGATGGTGTTGGCATCACAGAAGGTCAACCTGAGCATGCATCCTGTGTGGGCCCAGGCACCAATAAACGCCCCCACATATACAATCACAGCCAGCAGAGAACAGACCTGAGGGGACATGGTGACCGTGTATAACAAGGGCTTGCAAATGGCCACATAGCGATCATAGGCCATTACTGTCAACACGTAACACTCTGCACTGACAAAGAAACAGTAGAAAAAGAGCTGAGTCATGCATCCTGCATAGGAGATGGTGTTCAGCTTTGACACAAAGTTTACCAGCAGTTTTGGGGTAATGACAGAAGAGTCACACAGGTCAATAAAGGATAAATTAAAGAGGAAATAGTACATGGGGGTGTGAAGGTGAGAATTCAGTCCAATTAGAGTGACCAAGCCCAGGTTTCCCGCCACAGTGACAATGTAGATTCCTAGGAAAAGAAAGAACAGAGGCAGCTGGATCTCTGAATATTTGGTTAAACCCACAAGGAAAAACTCAGTGACTAAGGAACTGTTTCCCATATCCATTCTCTTCTGGTAGGATCTGAAAGATAGGAGAGTAGAATCATATTCGAGGCAGAACCCACATTTCCTATGCAATCCCATGCCCAGTCTACCCTGGGCCAACAGATTCTGCTGAGATTTAACTATTCTAGAGGGAGTTGCATATGGCTTCGCTCACGCAAGAAAGACAAGTATATGGGAGGCATCAACATGGTTTCAGGTAACACTGGGAGAAATATTTCAAGAGGGGAAGAAGTGCAGAAATTTCTCATCCTTTCTCTGCTTCAGTCTGTCACTAACACTTTTTATCCCTTTACTTATTCCAGTTTGTCCTTGTTAATCTTTAATCACCACACTTCAGCTACCTGTGCAGGCCACGGATCCAGACTGGACACTGTGTTGGGTAGAAATCAGGAGCACATGCCCATAGTAGAGTTGGGAAAACAGACTCACAGAGACTCTTTGGTTTCACAAGCACACACAGCAAGAAAGTAATTAAGTCAGGAATGGAACCTGGGTTTCCGTCATAAGAAATTCTCTAAGATGCAGAAGGATTGGAGGCACTGCAAACCCCATAATCTCAGCACTACTTCTAATCTTTACTTTCTTCCCATGCAGACCCTGTAATCACCTGCACCCAGGGCCAGAGCTGGTAAAAGCAGAAAAGCGTATTACTTTCTATGGTTCTGGATTTTGAAAGACATAAAAAGATAAAGGATTCAATGCTCACTGTTCTTTGCCTAGTGACATCAGAACTTCCTGTGGTTTCCTTTCCAACACTGATCTCTAATAGGAAAGTTCTGCTGCTCTGGGGAGTAATACAGCTGAGCCAAACACTTCCTCCTCCATTTGTGTGGAGGGGCTCAGAGCATTTATAAATCTCAGTCTTTGACTTGCTCTGAGAGTTATTCAGATAAAGATCACTATTTTTAATAATTATTTTGCCCAGAGGTGATCATTAAACTACAAAAAAAAGTAATATAAACAGCATTCTCTGTTTCAACATAATAAACTGGAAACATCACATATGTGATCTTATTCTAGCTTGGAGGTCTCAGGGATTTGGTTTAGAGGCTTTCCCAGGAGGCTCTCCATAGCTCAAACCCTTTGGGAAAGACAGATTTATGAAACTGTTTGTACAAAGATGAAGATGCTTATACCCTGGTGTCTTTGGAAGCTCAATATTCTACTCAAAATTGCACATTCTTCTGGGACAAATGAGGTAGAGACCTTTTCTCTCTTCTTTCTCCTAGTGCTTCTTTGGCTATTAGGTACAACTGCTAACCCATAGCTAGTAATATTTTAAATACCTATAAAAATTTCATATATATATATATATATATATATATATATATATCCTCCCACACATATATATGATTAACATTATGGCATTCATGATCATATAATGCATTCTTTGTAGCTTTTAGACACATCACTTCCTGTTCCTTTTCCTTAGCACTCTCTTTCTTGTCTTAGACTCCTTCAGCCATCACACCCAGTTATTCATGTTTGTAACTTACTGGAACATCTTCCCTTATTTTCCTAATTGCTGATGTATCCAAATAGGTTTATAGGGGCTTTACAACTGATTCCAAACTACATATTTTTTTTTACCTCTTGCCTTTGTCATTTAATAATACTTCATCAAAATCGCTCCAAAGTTCTATGTTTGGGCAAATCATAACTTATCCAGCCATACCACATTCATAGAAATCCATAATTTTTCCATTCTTTTACCATCAACAGCAATGGTAAGATAATCATCATTGTGCATTCATCTTTATATACCAGTACTTTTATTTCAATGGGATAAATTCCCAGAATGTTGTCTTTTAATTATATCAGATGGTTTTTCCCAAAAACTGTAATAATTCACATCTCTGCAAGCAATGTCTAAAATGATCTTTTCTTCTCCACTTACATCAATGGACAGAACATCTAAACTGAAAATCGACAAGTAAACAATCACTTTGAATGTGACACTGGACCAAATGGACTTAACAGATATATTCAGAACATTCCATCCTAAAACAGCAGAATACACTTTCTTTCCAAGTGCACACAAAAGATTCTCCAGAATAGATTACATATTAGCCCACAAAACAATCTTCAACAAATTCAAGATCAAAGTCATACTATCTGTCTTTTCTGACCACAATGCTATGAAACTAGAAGTTCACCACAAGAAAAAAATCTGGAAAGACCACAAATACATGAAGTTTAAAGAACATCCTACTGGGGGTCCTCAATAGATCAGTTGGTTAAGTGTCCAACTCTTGATTTTGGCTCAGGTCATGATCTCACAGTTCATGAGATTGAGTCCCTCATTGGGCTCTTCATTGAGCATGGGGCCTGCTTGGGATTCTTTCCCTCCCTTTCTGCCCCCCCCCCCACCCCATTTGTACATGCATGCTCTTGCTCTCTCTCAAAATAAGTAAATAAGCATTAAAAATAAAGAACATCCTACTAAACAATGAATGGGTCAACCAGGAAATAAAAGAAGAAATTAAAAATAGATGGAAACAAATGAAAACACAATGATCCAAAACCTTTGGATGCAACAAAACTTGTTCTAAGAGGGAAGTTTAAAGCAGTACAAGCCTACCTCAAGAAGCAAGGAAAATCTCAAATAAACAACCTAACCTGACACCTAAAGGAGCTAGAAAAAGAACAACAAACAAGATCTAAAACTAGCAGAAGCAAGGAAATAATAAGGATTAGAGCAAAATAAATAATATGAAAACTAAGAGAAACAATAACTCAATGAAACCGGAAGTTGGTTCTTAAAAAAAACAAATCAATAAAATTGATAAACCTCTAGCCAGACTTATTGAGAAAAACAAAAGGACTCAAATAAATAAAATCACAGATGAAAGAGGAGAAATAACCAATAAATACAAAGGATGATAAGAGAATATTATGAAATATTATATGCCAACAAATTTGACAGCCTAGAAGAAATGGATAAACTCCTAGAAACATAAAAAACTACCAAAACTGAAACAGGTAGAAATTGAAAACTTGAACAGACCCATAACCACCAAAGAAATTGAATCAGTAATCAAAAAACTCCTGACAAACAAAAGTCCTGGGCCAGGTGGCTTCATGGACAGATTCAACCAAACATTTAAAGAGGAGTTAATACTATCTTTCTTAAACTATCCCAAAATATGGAAAAGGAAGGAAAACTTTCAAATTCATTCTATGAGGCCAGCATTACCCTGATACCAAAACCAGATAAAGGCACCACTAAAAAACAGGCCAATATCATTGATGAAAATAGATGCAAAATTTCTCAATAAAACACTAGCAAACCGTATCCAACAACATATTAACTGATGGCTACCAGAGAGTTGGGTGGAGTGATTTGTTAAGTAAGTGATAGGGATTAGGAAGTGCACTTGTGATGAGCATCAGTTATTGCAAAGAAGTGTTGAACCACTGTAGTGTATATCTGAAACTAACATAACGTTGTATGTATCTAACTGGAATTCAAATAAAAAACTTATTCATTTTTATTTTTTTATTTTAGAGAAAGAGAGAAAAAGAGCATGAGTGGGGAGGAAGAGCAGAAAGAGAAAATCTTTTTTTAATGTTTCTTTTTATTTGTGAGAGAGAGAGCATGAGCAGGGGAGAGGCACAGAGAGAGGGAGACACAGAATCTGAGGTAGGCTCCAGGCTCTGAGCTGTCAGCACAGAGCCCGATGTGGGGCTCGAAATCGTGAACTAGGAGATCATGACCTGAGCCGAAGTCAGAAGCTTAACCGGCTGAGCCACCCAAGTATCCCAAGAGAGAGAGAAATCTTAAGGAGAGAGAGAGAGAGAGAGAGAGAGAGAGAGAGAGAGAGACTCAGTGCAGAGCCCAATGTGGGGCTCAATCCATGACTTGAACTGAAATTAAGAGTCAGATGCTTAACCAACTGAGCCACCAAGCACCCCAAATAAAAAACTTAAAAAAAAAGTGAGTTGCATCCCATGCCTTAGTTGTTACGCAGTGATCTCATAAAATACAAGACTTGAAGACTCTGTGTGTGTGTGTGTTTGTGTGTGTGTGTGCGTGTTTGTAGGAAGGCAGTGTAGAGAGAAGGATGATGGAAATCTATAAATTTGGGGTTCAGAAATTAAAGGAATATAGAACTCAAAACCCTTTTCACTTCTGGGTTTTATCAGCCCTCAACTACAGTACACCCTGATCATTCCAAATTTGATCCTGAGCAGAAATAGCAGCTTGCTTAGAGAAAGTGTCCGCTAAACAAAATTAAGATGTAATCAGAGAACTTTCTTTAACTAGAAGGACCATGTTCCATTAAGCATAGAAACTCAAAGTGTGCACACTGACTTAGAAGCAACTCTGTCCTAGTTCATGGGCACAGGTGAATCCCATAGCTTACCTGTTTAATTCTTAGCTGTATAATTTCAGCACAGGTATATACGTATATATACGTATATAAGGTATATATACGTATATATACGTATATATATATGTATATACATATATATACATATATACGTATATATATACATATACATATATATACACATATATACGTATATATATACGTATATATATACATATATATATATATATATATATGCCCTCTCATTAGTGCCATTCAGATAACCCAAAAAGAGCTAAAACTGTTAATGACACTCCATGTTTTACATGTAAAAACACCCTAACTTGATTCCCTTCCTTTGAGAGAAGTCCAAATAGACACATGGAGCTTGAGTTGCTAGCTAAAAGTTATAGCTAAGTTGCTACCTTTGAAACTTTGCCAAACGTAGCTTTTACAAGCTTCATTTAAATTTTTGTTATTTTTCAAAAATAATCTGAAAAAAATGGAAACTATTTTGAAAGAAAGTTTATTGTCTCTAAAAATGAAACAAATTTAATTTGTATATTGAGACTTCTCAAATGAAAGATTATGAGCAGGTTTAACATATAATTGGGGCCACCTCAATTTATCAAATATGATAACATATGTAACAGAGTGAACACACCTCTGCAATGTCTACAGAAATCCCCAAAGAGCACAGATATTTACTTATGTAGATACACTTCAATCTCAATAAGGAGAACAATTTTATCAAAAAGGACAGTAAATAAATGAAAAAAAGAAAAGAAAAGAAAATACCGACCTGGATCAACCATTTTATATAAATAGAACTTAAGTAAAAATTAAGCATATTAATATTGCAGTCAGGAAAGGTGATATGAGTGGTCACGTAAAACATATATTAAAGTTTAGCAACACTAAACATCTAAAACCAAACAAACAAGACAACATGCCAGTCTTGCCAACTTTTACAATGTCTAAATCTTAAGTGGAGATTGGAAAACAAGTAAAATTGAAAATATTATTAAAGTTATCTTTTTAAAAATGTTGATATTGTCACTTGGTTAAGATCAAAGAGTTTTAGAGTACAACTTCTTTGCCTGTTTTCTTAAAAGAAAAATAATTCAACATCATACTACAGAAAAGACACTGTCATAATTTGATCTATTGACCAAAAATTTCTTTCAAATTATCACTGCTCTCTTAACTACAACTTGAGAGTTTTATACCTTAAATTCATAAGAAGTAGTATATAGAAGCCAACAAAAACCAGGAGTTATTTAGTTGTTCCCATTCCTCAAATCCAGGGGTGGGGGAAGTTAACTTTTTTTTATATCAAATACCTTGAGCTTTTATCCTATCCAAAGAAATCCTGTATTCTCCGTAATGTTGCTAGAGCTTTCCAGAAAGGAGAGGAGAATCAGAAGAATGGAATTTTATCATGTATCATTTTGCTTTCTGGATTCTTTTACCCCAATTTGAGTTTTAATTACTACTCACTGCTTTATCTTTTGAAATGCCCTCTCTCCCCTTGGTTCCCTACCTTTTCACCTTCATTCCCCAAGCACTACTGATGTATGCTCATTGTGCATTATAAATTTTATGGAAGGTTTATGGACTTTATTTTTACAGCACTGTATCAAGCAGGATTAAAATTGAAATTGAAATGTGGTTTCTAAGTCCTGATGACAACTCTCCACAGAGAGCTCTGATTTATTGGCTATGTTTCTTGTTGAGCCCTGGCCTAATTAATGTTCTGGGCTCCTTTCTTTCCCATACGTTGCTCTGTGAATTACAAGTTTTTGCTAACATCCCAAATTCATTTCATTTTTTTTAAGTTTTTATTTAAATTCCAGTTAGTTAACATACAATATAATATTCATTTCAGGTACACACGATATTGTGATTAATCACTTCCATACAATACCCGGTGTTCACGAAAGGTGCACTCCCCAACCCCCATCACCAAATTCATTTTACTTAATTTTGCAGAAGTAACATTCCATTTGAGCCAAACATTTCCCAACTGTACCTGTCTGCAAAGCCTCCCCTTTCCCAATGAAAAAAATCTCATCAAACTGTTTTTCTAAACAAATGAAACAAAGCAATATCCACCCCGAGAGAAATTCATGTATCGTCCTGGAACAAATAACAACCAATTTTCAAATTAGAAATGCTTTCTTATTTTCCATGGTTATGGAAACAAAAAGTAATACAATAAAGTAGAAGCATAGTATACTACAGAGAGTAATAGACTTGAAATCAGAAGGCTAAGAATTTAGTCTAGACTTTTTCATTGAGAAGAGGGAACTGTAAGACATTAGCCACACCAAGCTTTACTTTCCAATCCATGTAATAGAAATATTTTGAGAATCTGTTATGTGCAGGGTTGAGCATGCAACATAAGAAAACCCTTTGTGGAAGGAAGCAAGACACAGTGTTACAGATGCAAAGTCATTTATATTTGACAGTCTATATGGAACCTTCCATCTAAGGTTTAAAGGAGACACATTCTTGTTTAGTTAATGCTGGAAAGATGGGAGTAGAGACACATTGTCCATTTCATGCTGCCAGTCTCAAGTGACAGATGAGACATCCTTAATGATAGTATATCATCCTGATGGTTCCTTGATTTGATCATTTGTAGACCAGTCTTCTATTTCCAGAAAGAAAAATAAAAGTTCAAAATGATAAAGAAAAAAACAGATAATATTTTTCTTCCTTAATATTACTGCTAAGTGGAAAAGGGGGAGAAGAAAGTGTGCAAATGGTGAAGAGAAACCCACAAAAAGTAAAAAGAAATTCTTGAGAGAAGACTCAACTCTCCTTCAAAGTGATAAGAAAGAGACAGGGTAAGAAGGTTGCCAATAAAATTATTGTAATTACAAACAGAAACTCCCTGTTGCATGACTAACTAGAGACACTGTCTGATCACAACCTTCTACTTAGAGTTTTTCTCAAAGCAAGTTTAACATCTTTGTTTCTCAAGCTGTAAACTAAAGGGTTCATCATGGGAACTGTATTGGTGTAAAAGATAGATGATATTTTTCCCTCATCCATAGACCCAGCAGAAGATGGTTTAAAATACATAAATGCACCTGATCCAAAGAACAAGGAAACAGCAATTATGTGGGAACTGCAGGTGCTGAACGCTTTGGACCTCCCCTCAGTGGAGCTGATGTGGAGGATGCTGGAGAGGATGCAACCATAAGACACAAAGATGGTGACACTGGGCACAATGATGTTGATGCCCACCACGATGAAAACCACCAGCTCATTCACGTAGGTGCTTGTGCAGGAGAGCTGGAGAAGGGGGAGGATGTCACACAAATAATGGTTGATGGTGTTTGCATCACAGAAGGTCAGTCTCAGCATGCTTCCTGTGTGAGCCATAGCACCCAAAAATGCCATCAAATATGAACCAAGCATAAGGCTGGAACACACTTTAGGGGACATGACAACATTATACAAAAGTGGGTTACAGATGGCCACATAGCGATCATAGGCCATTGATGTCAACACATAGCATTCAGAAATAGCAAAAAAACAGAAAAAGTAAAGCTGGGTCATGCACCCCCTGTAGGAGATAATATTTTTCTTTGATACAAAGTTAGTCAGCATTTTGGGTGTAAACACAGAAGAATAACAGAAATCTATGAAGGACAAATTGAAGAGAAAAAAGTACATTGGAGTATGTAGGTGTGAATTCAGCCCAATTAGAGTTATCAAGCCCAAATTTCCCAACACAGTGACCACATACATGACTAGAAACAGACAGAACAGGGGGAGCTGGAGATCTGGTAGGTCTGTTAGCCCCACCAGAATGAATGCAGCCACAAAAGAACTGTTTCCAGGAGCCATTCTTCTTTCCCTAAGGGGATCTGTGAGCACAGAAAAATAGGGTTACATTAGGAAACAACTCAGCTCTTCATGCAAGATCTTGTACTAAAGAGAGTGTGTACAATGGGAAAGTCTGAGACTAGCCCAACCTGGACCCATACAATCTATCTTTACCACTATCATGATACTGAGGGATACTGAGTCTCCCTTTATGAAAGCCTATATAAGCCAAATATAGCAAAAGGCATCACAAACTTAGCTTAGAGAGGCAAGTACAGTGAACTTGACCTCTAGAAACATGACTGCTGGAAAAACTAAGGGTGAAAGGAGTAAGTGAGAGTAGGACAGAATCGCCCTTCTCTGATCTCACCATTTCTTCATCCACTTGACCCTCTCCTCACCAGTAAGATTAGAAACAGAATCCTTAGGAACTCAAATGCAGATTGGCCTCAAATGCAGACTGTACTTGATGGAGAGAGAATTAAGAAGAGTTTCTAATCTAAATAAGGGACGAGCATCTAGGGGAGGTTGAGTTACTACCCCACGTCACAGAGAAAAAGCCATAAATCCAGAAGAATGAGAGTCCCATCTATAGAGAGGGAGCTTACTGAGATACTGTATCCCCTACATCCCCTGATCTCTGAACATTGTCTTATCTTCCTCGAACACATTCTCCTGCCAGCTTCACCTGAATATCAATACTGCACAAAGTGGGAAAGACAGTGATATATCTCACGTCTCTGAACTTCCATCTCAAAGCAAGGAATGTGTATTACAAATGGGATTCTGATACTCACACTCCTTAGGTCAGAAAACTTCAGTGTTCCTTTATCCTTTATATTTACCCCCGTGGTCGTTAGAAAGGCAATTTCAGGCTCTGAGGCTTTGATTCTAAGAGGATTCAGCCCAGACTTGAATTCATATATACCCTTAAAATCTTTCTGATCCTAATTTCTGACTATGACTTTGAGTCTTCTTAAGAAGCAGAGAAAAATAAAGCCTTTATTATTATCCTCACATTTGCTGCTTGATTGGACATAGAGTTAAAATGAGTTTAAGGATATAATGTGCTTGGTTATAAACAGGGTAGAACCTTGCTCAGTCTTTTCCCCAGAGAATAGATTTTATGTGTAAAGGAATAAGGAGATTGTGTACCCTGGGCCATGATATGTCTTTAGTTCCTTAGGGACTCAATATTTCACTCATTTGCACTTCACTCCAGGGATTGTACATCTCCCCCATACCTTCATCTCTGAAGGGAAATCTACTGTGTTGTTTCATTTCACCTTTGTCCCCATATCCTAAATGGAAACTTTTTCTGCAAGGGTTCTGCCTCTAGGCTTCCTTATTTCTTGATCTCAAATTTTTCATATTGCAATAACTCAGTTGTCTTCTCTTCTGCAATATCTCTAAAATAATTTGTGGTAACACATATTCCTTCTGAAGTTTATACTTTAATCCCCCACTGGAAATTTCTACTTGACTATCCTGCTTACTACCATTCTATGCAATATTTAAGTAACCGGGGTTATCAATTTCTTTGCAACATAGAAAAGAGTAGGAGCTATGGAGTTAGAGGGTATGTGTATGAATGCTATCTTCCTACTTCCACTCTTACTAACAATAATACCTGGGGCAAGTTACTTAATTTCTGTTCATTGTAAAATAAGAATGATAAAAACAGCATCTCTTTCACTGTGTTATGGTGATAATGAAATTTTTATTTTATGTTTTTAAAGTTTTTATTTAAATTCCAGTTAACATCCAGTGCAATATTAGTTCCAGGTGCACAATATAGTGATTTAACATTTCCATACAACACTTGGTGCTCTTCAGGACAAGTGCATGCCTTAATCCCCATCACCTATTTAACCCATCCCCTCCCAAAAAGGGGCTCCTGGTTGACTCTGTCGAAGGAGTGGAGGAGCAAGCTACTCTTGATCTTGGGGTCATGAGTTCGAGCCCCATGTGGGGTGTAGAGATTACTTAAATAAAAAAAATCCTCCCACCCACCTTCCCTCTGGTGACCATCAATTTGTTCTCTGTAGTTATGAGTCTGTTTCTTGGTTTGCCTCTCTCTCTCTCTCTCTGTCTTTATTAATATGATTATAACAATACCTGGAATATAATAATAGTCAAAAACTCTCTCTCTCTCTTTATTAATATGGTTATAACAGTGCTTGGAATATAATAATAATCAAAAATGTCAGTTGTCATTATTTATGTTCTCATGAATACATCATAATATTCATCAGACTTTTTCTTTTTACTTAACTCTCATGTTCTCCTATAAACCATAAGTTCTCTTGTTTGCTCCTAGGGTTAAGATCAGTACAGAATACATGGAAGAAATTCAATAAGTATTTCTGAAAATCATGTGGTTCTTTGGCTGTGAACCTTCAGGAAACATTCCACACTTATCACATGCTAAGCAATAGTGTATACACTCACAATGACCTCCACCCTTGTCCCTCAGCCACCACACAAACTCTTAGATTTTAACTGAACTGTACTGTACTTATTATTCTAGGCTTTTCCCATGTAATTCCTCTTATATAGCCATGCACACTGCTGCTAGAATAACCTGAAAGCAAAGCTCTGTCCCTCCTTAGCTTAAGAACTTTCAGTGGTTTTGGGGCACCTGAGTGGCTCAGTCGGTTGAGCGTCCGACTTCGGCTCAGGTCATGATCTCACAGCTTGTGAGTTCAAGCCCCGCATCAGGCTCTGTGCTGACAGCTCAGAGCCGGGAGCCGGCTTCAGACTCTGTGTCTCCCTTTCTCTCTGCCACTAAACCACTCGCATTCTGTCTCTGTCTCTCTCAAAAATAAATAAACATTAAAAACATTTTTTTAAATCAATAAAAATTAAAAAAAAAGAACTTTCAGTGGTTTTCCATTACCCATTGGGCAACTGAAATTTTGTAATAAAAGTAAAAGTCTCAAAATTATGATTCAATCTTGGATAAAATTAAAGAAGAAATTGAGTCAGAGTTATATTTTATAGGAAGATTTGAAAGAACTATTTTGATTGATTTAAGTATTCTGCACACATTAAGTGCTGTACAAACTTTTACCTTTTCACAAATATAAGAAAAAATATTGGAGAATGTTTATATTCAAATACCATTAGGGTATAGTGAACAAATATCACAATTCAGATGAACCAAAAATAATAGTTAAAAGTTAACTTTAAATCTGCACAACCTCACCTTCTCATCATGATAAATGACAGTTTCTCTCTTCAATGTTCCCCAAAAAGGCATAAGAGTTTCACAAAGATGTTCATTTATTTAAGTAACATATTTTTTTATTTAATACCCTGGGAATGTAACCTTCAACTTATGTTACTAGTTAGAAAGTTTCTAGCTTCAAGTTACAGAATGCTCAATTAATAACTCATTTTAAACAGGAGCTTGTTTCTCTCACCTAGCAATAAGCTTATGACTAGATTAACCTAGGTTTGTTTCAGCCACAAATCACTCTCATCAAGAACTCAGTCTCTTCCATTTCACTGTCCTCAGTTTGTTGACTTTCACTCTCAGGCTTGTCACCTCATGGTCACAAAAAGGTTGTTACAGCTCCAAGAATCACATCTAAACACCGATATATCCAAAGAAGAAAGCGAGCAACAAGGCAAAAGAACTTTTCCCATATCTCTCTATAGAATGAGGTAAATCATCTCCAGGTCTCAAGAGATTATTTTCTTTGCATCTCTTCAGTCATGTAGCTATGCCACATGGCCAACCTAGCTGCAAGGAAAACTGATAAAAATGAGAATCTTCCATTTTCAGCCTCTATCAAAAAAGGAAGTTTCTGGCATTAAAAGTACTTGGAGGAGGGATGACTATTGATTGGAGAAAGCATCAATGTAATCTGCCACAAACAAAAAGCTTGTGAAAGATATTTGTAATAGGAATTATGTTTTTCAATTTAAATTCAGAAAATACTTATTTTTTTAAGTGAATTTACTGTTTTAAGCTTTAAATCAACCCTGTTGCCTTGGGGTGTTCAACCCATGTTATAAACATATATGTATTTGCTTGTGTGGAAAATATACATATATAAGTATATATTTATACATACATTACTTATATGTATATGGTAGGGGAGGGGAGGAAGAGTTTAACTCCATGAGAGGGTCCTCTTATTGGTAAAAAAAGCATCAGACACCCTGAATGTTTCAAATGTGTAAAATAAAGAGTCTCCAAACAGAAAACAATAACTTGGGCTAACACAATTATGGTTTTTTCGATTGGTTTTGTGTGTGTGTGTGTGTGTGTGTGTGTGTGTGTGTGTGTCTCATTTTTTTGTTTGTTTTTGGTTTTTTTTGTTCTTGTTTTTGTTTTTGTTTTTTTGCCACAGCATCTCCTAAAAGAAATGGAACAGATCACTAGTCACTAAATATCTGATGGATCAAAATTAATTTATACCTGTTGAAATTTAAATTTTAAGTTTCTTTGAAGCATCTTCTTAGCTTTCTATCTCTTGTTTATAGATTTCTATCTCTTGTTTATAGATTTTTCCACTATATTGTATAAAATTTGAAACAGACTAGCTAAACTAGGTAAGAAAAGGGAAATTTCATTACGCAGAATTTTGGAAAAGGATATGCGGTAATCAGAAAACTATTAATTATATAAATTGAGGTTTAAAATCTTGCTAAGAAACTCCACAACTACTTATTAATAAATAGACACTAGGCTCCCTTCAGGCACATCCTTGTACCAACCCTGGCTCCCATCTGAAGAGTCTAATCATAAATAATAAAGCTTCAAGTAGAAGTTATGATATATTAAAAACAGATCAAAAGAATGGAAATCCTATGTGTAAAGGCAATGAACAACTACACTTCTGGAAAATAGGACTCAGCAATGTGCCCTAGAAAGTCCTACAATGTCACAATCATGCATTATTTAAAGAGAGGTTCAGTAATCTGGAATTCAAGCTATTTGGATATTGACTGTCCTACCGATGACCCACTAATAAGAAACGTTTGTTTTGTCTCTGATATTTGTTAGATCATAAACTCTCTAAATAGCTTAGAACATAACTCATGATAAAGGAGAGGAGGAACACTGGGCCCACTGATTCACTTAAGGTATCTTTTGCCAGAAAAAAATGACCCTGGTTACTTTTAGGAAAGCAGGCATTTAATTAGGAGGGCTTTGTATTAATGCTAGTACGAGACAAATGTTTCTCAAATCAAAGTGGTAGTGTTATAGTTGTGACAGATGAGGAGGTAGTTATGTCTATATGATATGTGTATGCATATATTATGTATAATGTTTTAACTTCCTGTACTCCATTTCACTTAGTAAAAGCCCAAGTTTCACAATTACCAACAACTTCCGTCAGGATCTTGCCCCATGTTACATGTTGGCCCTCCTCTCCTTCAACTCTCTCTCTTACTCCTTTTATTCAGCACAGTAAGCTTTTCTGTGTTCTCAGACATGCCAGAAGTATCACCTTAGGAGTTTTGCATTGGCCAGTAATCCTCCCTAAAAAAGATATTTTTCCAAATATTCACTTTAAACATCACCTTCTCAATGAATTAGGATCCACGTCCAATTTACCTTTGTATTTTCCATATTTGACACATTTCTTGGCATAGGATGTTTCCTCCCTTTGGACTGCCTCTTCTTACATTCTGGGTAGCTGGGAGATGGCTACTCTGAGTAAGTCTCTTAAAATGCAAGTTTATTTTGACTGACTCTAAAATACTCTATTTGAAGAGGCTGCTTAAGAGCTACTATTTAAATAAATAACATTTTTATTTTAAAATGAGAGAAAATTTATGGCCATAAAACTGGCAGAGTTCATGGAGAACTATAACACATCTGCCTCTTCATTTCCCACTCAGGGGAGCTGTCTCTTCAATATTTATTTTCTTTTAATTCCCTGTTCAATTTCCCATTCATTTTGATGAACTATTTGTAACCTACTGTAGCTCAGGAAATTAATTTTATTCAAAAAATGTTTTAAATGTGTATTCACTTATTTTTAGGAGGGGAGAGGCAGAGAGACAAAAAGAGAGAATCCCATGCAGGCTCTGTGCTATCAGGGCAGAGCCCGACGTGGGGCTCATGTCACGAACTGTGAGATCATGACCTGAGCCGAGATCAAAAGTTGGACGCTTAACTGAGTCACCCAAGTGCCCCCAGGGCATTAATTTTAAAAAAAGAATTCTGAATTTAGATACAGTTCTAGCCTTAGAGTTCTCACTTAAAATTTTGACAGCAGCTCTAAGTCAAAGTTAAGCAGGGGAAAAGGGTGAAATGAAGCAATGGCCTAGATATGGAAACCCAGTTTATTAATAAAACTGAACATGGTTAAATTAAGTGGTGTCTAAGTAAAACTGAATACTAAAGTCATATTTTCAATTTTATCATTGCATAGCTGCTAAAAGTTTACTAATGCTTATCTGTTTGAATAAAGTCATATATTCTGATTAAGGAGCATGAATCTCAGTACTTACTTAAAGCTTCCAATTAACTCTATGTGCAAAGAAAAAATATTAATATGAAAGACTAAATCAGGAAGCCACCTTATTAAATCTCTAGTTAACTGGCATCAAATACCACTATCTTGCAACTGACTACAAGTATGAGACATACCATACCTATTGTTCTGCCACTAATTATTCAAATAAACTAGATGAGCACCTATGAGGTACTAGAAACTGAAGAATTAACAATTCACAAAGTAATTGTTACCTCTAGAGATCTTATACTTTAGTAAGGGATGGAGATATTTTCTGGGAAGAGATGCCCGGGATATTCTTCACTGAAACCCGGGACTCTTCAATCAAATAGCCAGTCACTGAAGCTCACTTGACTGAAAGATAAATCTAGCTAAAATATTAAGATTATTATAGATTGGTCTGAGTATAGTCATCAGTGCTATTTTGGAAATGTAAGTATGTCAAGCAGCTTTTTATATATAAGCATGTACATGTATGTGTGTATATGACTTGTGCGTGGCCATGTCAGCACATGTCTGGCAAACTGTCCGCAAATGTCAGGACTACATCTAGCTAGCCCATAAGAATCAAAATGGACATCTGTTTCCAGGGTATCTAATGTAACAAGACTGGTATCTGATGAGCCTGGCCAGTAGCCGTCGGTTTCCTGATTGAACAGACCAGATTAGTTTCTTGAGATCCTCAGATTGCTTGGTCACCTCCACTCCACCATTCTCACTGAGAATGTATCAGAGGTGTGAAAAAGTGTAAAGTCCTACTTAACTACATTTTCTTCCTTGTGCCTGGAACACAGTTGTTAACTGAGCATTAAAACACGGTTTTGTCTTACCCACATTTTTGGAATCTGTGCTGTATGCAAAGACCCGCTTGTTTTAAGGGGAAAAAAATCCACTTTATTGAGATTGACAAGTGAATGTTAAAAGCATTTATAATACAATGCAATACATGTTACAGTAGAACCAAACACCAATGGGATACAAGCCAAAGAAGGGTACCTTCACCTAGTCTTAGGGAATCAGAAAATGCTCTGAAAAGGAAAGACCAGTGGGTAATATGATAGGGAAAAATAGGTAGTGATTTTGGGCAGGGGAAAAGGTATGGGTCAAAGGTCAAAGGTGCATCAGCTACAATACTAATCTTCCAAGATGTGAAAGATAAGTTTTCACTCTACAATTTAATCTGTAATTACTTACCTAATATTTAGAATTCTATTCAGTTTTTATGAGCTACAATCCCCAACTTCAGTTTCAATAGACAAGATCCACAATTCATTGATACAAATACCTATGACTTAAGCTTTCTTTGAAGAGTAGGAAGGATTTTCAAAATTTAGGGACTAATTAAGTGACTTTTTTTGTGTGACTGGGTATTAGAAGACTCTTGCCTAACTAAATGAAAGAGCAAATGAAAAAAACACCATTGAATCACAGTTTGAATAGACTTTTGCTAATTTTGGAAATTTAATTCATATACTCAAGACAGATTTCTGTTAAAGTAATGTTAATATGTTCACATTTCATAATCTCAATATCAGTGGGGAGTGAGCACTTGTTTTTGGCCCTTATTTTACATGATTGTCCCTTCAGTGCTAGTTTTTCATGTTTCTTTTACCTTTATCATTCCTAGCAGTAACTGCCAAACTGTTCATTTTAACCATCTTTTCATCATCACATGTCACTGTCGCTTTTATAAATCAAATAATTAATAATGAGTTCATGGTGAGTCCAAATAGCAACTTACTTTGAGAAAGATAAATCCCACTTAGAGCATAACATACAAAGACCAAGGGTCAATGACTTATTCAGTCTCCACTTTACTTCCACATTCACACTCAGGTCTACCTTGATCTCTAGAACAGTGCTTATCTAGGCAGGTGAGATTATAAAATGCACTCATCTAACATGCTAATACTCAACACAAAGTTACTTGCTGTTGAATCACCTCTGAACTTAAATTACAATTGTGATACCCAATTCTGATTCAACCACTATGTTTTATAATACTTCCAATGACTGAGGCAGTCTTTTCTCTATGCCTAAATGCTGCCATATTTCTGTATTTTCAAATGGTTTTCATTACGGGTATACCTAAAGAAATTCTTTAAGGAAAGACTTTATGAAGAAAGCAGACAAGATTCAGAAAGTGAAGGTATATAATATGGAATGAGAGCTATACTATCTTTACCACACCACTAACCTCAGTATAATGACACATACCCTACTACAAAACCCATAAAATGGGATTGTACATTGACTTTCCTAATTCCACAAACACTGAAATTCCTCATTGGGCTTATAAGGGGAACGGTCTCTGTCCTGAAGTGGTCTGCATTGTTCTATAAGTGCTATACCACATATGGTGGTTCTTTTCAGTGGTAGCCATTGTGTATTCAGAAGGCATCCCAAGAGTTTATTCTCATTTTCTGTTTATGGATTATTGTAATGTTTGGTTTAAGAGGGGCTTTAATCAAAATTATGTAATCTTAATTGTAAAATTTAGCTTAAATACATAAAAAATTCTATAAACCAAACACCAATGGGATACAAGCCAAGGAACGGAACGCTCACTCTACTCTTAGGGATTCAGAAAATTATACTTCACTAACGATTATAAAATGAAGAGCTTACAACCACCAAGCGGATGTAAGAATAGAATATTGCCAGCACAATAGAGCCCTCTATTCTCCCTACTGGATAGTAGCTCTGTCTCTTCTTTCATTTTCCATCTTGATTTTGTGCCAATCATTCTCTGGGTTTTCTTTACAGCTTTATCATCGAATAGGGCCTCACCATCATTTGCACCCAGCCCACAGAAGGTCAGGAGAATATGGAAAAGGTACAGTTTGTCTCTAGAATGGTTTTCATCATGTCTAGAACTCAGTACATGCCGCTTCTCACTGCAAGAAGGAAACTGTATCCATATCGAGAACTGTATGTTCTGAAAGAAGAAATGAACAGCTGGCAATCTCTGCCACACTGGGCCAATCATAGCAGTGCCTACCAGATACCACTGATGTGAAGATTGAATAAGATAATGAATGTGTGAACTTACTGCTAAGCCTGGGACTCGGTAAACACCTAATGACAATGACTATTATAGGCTATATGTGCTTCCTGTGCTTCTATTTATTGTGTAGACCTGTATTAAATAAGAATATGCTCACATTCTCTAAGTTAGGCAATAGAACTGTCAAATATGAAATGTGAATGATACTTTCTGATCATTTTTCTTATTTAAGTGTTTTGCCTTTAGTTTTTGTTAGAGGCATGTTATTCACTAAAACCATTGTTCAAGTTTCCCTGATTTTAAAAAATATGGTACATTCTGTATAATAATAATAAAAACACCCAAGATTCAGAATCAAAACACCAAATACGTAGTCTTGTTTCTACCATGTATTAATTGTGACTTGGAATAAGCCATCGACATTTCTGAGTGGTAGTCTCATCATCCATGAAATGGAAACTGGATCCTCTTTCCCATCTGCCTCAAAGTTCTTCCCTGAGGAACACAGAGACTGACAGATATAACACACAGGGAACACAGCAACAGCACACTCTTCCTAAGAGCAAATGTAAAACCTGCATATATCTTCATTTTTTAAGTGTGTCTATTCAACCTTACATCAGAGAGACACTTTAAACAGCATAGGTGATTCCACCAGCTATCCTACTCACTGAGAAAGATGGGAGTCTACGCCTCAGACTGAGTGAGATTTTAATATTTAAAGGTGCAACAAAGCCCTTTATATAAACCAACTACTTCATCTAGGGCTGGGCTGAACATACAGTGAAATGTCCTAATGCCAGAGAGAAAAACCAACTGTGCCACTCTTAGAGAAAAACACCATGTCTGTCCCCAGTGTGGATATTTGCTAGCCTAATCAAATTTCATTTTCATTTTTTTAAAATATATGAAATTTATTGTCAAATTGGTTTCCATACAACACCCAGTGCTCATCCCAAAAGATGCCCTCTTCAATGCCCATCACCCACCCTCCCCTCCCTCCCACCCCCCCGTCAGCCCTCAGTTTGTTCTCAGTTTTTAGGAGTCTCTAATGCTTTTAGCCTAATCAAATTTCAGGAGTAATGCTATTGACCATATGAGACCAATTTTGGAAACTATCCACATGTAGAATGTAACTCTACTATGTTGCATTATGAAAATCTACCTTTATCAGTCTGGTATAGTGCCATTTTTGTTTGCCATGTAGAGCACATTGCCACCCAAGAAGCCAACAAACCACCTAAGCTAAGTTTCAAAATACTTAAATATTGAGTGGAGATGGGAAAATGGTAAATAATGAAAATTGTTAGAAGCATCTTAGAAAATATATTGCACCTTGACAAATCATATGAAGGATCTTTAAAATGACATTTTCATGGATAAAGAAGATGTGGTTTATATATACAATGGAATACTACTTGGCAATGAGAAAGAATGAAATCTGGCCATTTGTAGCAATGTTGATAGAACTGGAGAGTGTTATGCTAAGTGAAATAAGTCAGGCAGAGAAAGACATGTTTTCACTCATATGTGGATCCTGAGAAACTTAACAGAAGACCATGGGGGAGGGGAAGGGGAAAAAAAGTTACAGAGAGGGGAAGAGACAAACCATAAGAGACTCTTAAATACTGAGAACAAAATGAGGGTTGATGGGGGGATGGGGGAGAGGGGAAAGTGGGTGATGGGCATTGAGGACAGCACCTGTTGGGATGAGCACTGAGTGTTGCATGAAAACCAGTTCGACAATAAATTACACTTAAAAAAAAATAAAATAAAGTAAAAAAAGAATAATAAATAAATTTTAAAAATAAAATAAAAAATAAAATGACATTTTCTTACCTTAAAAAAATCCACATTCTTTCCAGTAAAGACTTTACCACAATTTGGCTTATTCACCAAATGTTTCCTTCAAGTTGCCATTGCTCTCTCAGCTGAAATTTGAAGTTCTGTACCTTAAAATATATATAGGAGTAGCATATGGAAGCCAAAAAACCCAGAAGTGATTTAATCATTCTCAGGTCCTCCAACCCTGTGAGTTCACATTTTTAAATATCAAATGACTTGTGCTATTCTCCTATCCAGACAAATCATGTGAACTCAATAATATTTCTAGGGCTTTCCAGAAAGCAAAGGAGAGTCACAGCAAGGGCTTTAATTATCCATCATTTTACTTTGTAAATTCCTTTCTCCTAACTTGAGTTCCAATTACTCTTTATCTCCTGAAGCTACTGCCCTCTGTCTACCTACTGCCAAATGTGACTACAGCTTTCCTGTCTTCATTATGAAAAATGACAACTGATCTAGTCACTGTGTATTATAATTCCATTTTAGATATGGACACTGGAATACATTCACAGTACTGTGCAGAAATGATATAATTTCAGAATGCGGTTTCTAACACTCATGACCATAGCCACAGAGGGATCGCTTATTTACTGGTCAAGTGTCTTGTTGAATCCTGGCCTAATGAGACATTTCTGTGCTTTTTTCTCTTCCATGCCCTCTTTTCTGAAATATAAAACCTTACAAATATTCCAAATTCAGTTTTTTTAAGAAAAATTTATTCTATACTGTATTGTGTACAAACTACCTTATTCTGTAGTGCTTGATGCCAGGTTTTTGATGTAACCAAATAGAGTGGTTAAATTTGTCCATAAGTAACATCCTTATTTGAGCCAGTCATCTCCCCAAAGGGCCCTCTCTTTCTCAACAAGAAGAAGCAAGAACCTGTTTACCTAAACAAAGAACAAAAACTGTAATACCCAGCATGAGAGAAATCCATGTAATACCCAGCATGGAACAAAGCAGAATCAACCTTCAAACTAGAAATCTTTTCTCATAGTCCTTGTTCACCAAAATGAAAATAATAAGGTAGAAGCAAAGCATACTACAAAGAGTTCTAGACTTGAAATCAGAAGACTATGAGGATACTCTAGATCTTGTCTTTGTTAAGCTGTGTGACTTTTGATGAATCATTAACTATTCTGAGCTTCACTTCCCCATTCATAGAGTAAATATCTTTTGTTGATCAGTATGTGCTACTTTGACCGTATAAAAGTAAAAAAAGAAAAGAAAAGAAAAGAAAAAAGAAAACAAACTCTGCCAAAAGAAACCTGCTGTAAAATGTTTACAGATGCAAAATAGATTAAATATAATAGTCTTTCAGGAACCTTCGATTTCTCCCATTTGAAAAAGACATATTCTTGCCAATCAGAGGAAATAAACAAGAGTATATACACAGTAAGTGATTTATGCTTCTAATAGCATGTGGCAGATAAGAACAATCCCCATGGTACAGTGTCAGTCTATTGTTCTCCAATTCAATAATCTGGAGACTATTCATCTTTTTCGAGTGGAAAAAAGGAGTTCAAAATGAAAAACTTCAAAAAGTCAGATAATACATTTCTTATTTAATATTGTTGCTAAACAGGAAAAAAGTAAAGACATCGTGCAAATGATGAAGAAAAAAAAAGACCTAGTGATAAAGACCAGAAGTAAATTATAGAGAGAAGACTCAAATTTCCTTTAACATGTTAAGAAAAGAATACACTAAGAAGGCTACTGCAAAAAAACGTTTTCATTAAACATAAAATCTCCCCATTATGTAACTAACTGCACTGAGAGATACAGTTTCTGATTATAACTATCTCCTACTCAGGACTTTCCTCAGGGCAAGTTTAACATCTTTGTTTCTTAAACTATAGATTAAAGGGTTCATCATGGGAACCACATTGGTATAAAAGACAGAAGAGATTTTCCCCTCATCCATAGACCCAGCAGAAGATGGTTTAAGATACATAAATGCACATGATCCAAAGAACAAGGAAACAGCAATTATGTGGGAACTGCAGGTGCTGAACGCTTTGGACCTCCCCTCAGTGGAACTGATGTGGAGGATGCTGGAGAGGATGCAACCATAAGACACAAAGATGGTGACACTGGGCACAATGATGTTGATGCCCACCACGATGAAAACCACCAGCTCATTCACGTAGGTGCTTGTGCAGGAGAGCTGGAGAAGGGGGAGGATGTCACACAAATAATGGTTGATGGTGTTTGCATCACAGAAGGTCAGTCTCAGCATGCATCCTGTGTGAGCCACAGCACCCGAAAATGCCATCAAATATGAACCAAGCATAAGGCTGGAACACACTTTAGGGGACATGACAACATTATACAAAAGTGGGTTACAGATGGCCACATAGCGATCATAGGCCATTGATGTCAACACATAGCATTCAGAAATAGCAAAAAAACAGAAAAAGTAAAGCTGGGTCATGCACCCCCTGTAGGAGATAATATTTTTCTTTGATACAAAGTTAGTCAGCATTTTGGGTGTAAACACAGAAGAATAGCAGAGGTCTATGAAGGACAAATTGAAAAGGAAAAAGTACATTGGGGTGTGTAGGTGTGAATTCAGTCCAAGTAGAGTTATCAAGCCCGAATTTCCTAACACAGTGACCACATACATGACTAGAAACAGGCAGAACAGAGGGAGCTGGAGATCTGGTAGGTCTGTTAGCCCCACCAGAATGAATTCAGTCACAAAAGAACCATTTCCAGGAGCCATCTTCTCTAAAGGGATCTGTGAGCACAGAAGAAAAAAGTTACAAAGAGAAAAACTCAGCTTTTCCCACCATCTCTCCTTTCCCAAATGCAGTATATGCATGGAGAAGGTCTGAGACTAGCCCAACCTGGACCCAAGACTCCACTGCCATTATCATGATACTGAGTGACTCAGGCTTCCCCTTATTAGTCTTTGCAAGCTAAGTAACAAAGAATGTCAAATCTTAGCCTATAGAGTGAAGAGCAATGTTGCTAAATGTAAACATAACTATGGGAAATACCTTCTCCCTTATGGAGAAAAAGTTTACATGAGGACACAATTATCCTTCTTTCTTCTCATTTTCATTCACATACGCCCTCTCTTCACCAGTAAAATTTGAAGCTGCAACCTGGAGCTGGCCTCTAATGCAGATTAGACTTGGTGTGGTGGAAACCAGCTAGACTGTTTCTAATCTGAAACTAAGGGACCAGTCTACAAGAAGTTACTGCCCAATGTCACAGAGTAAAAGCCTCAAATCTGGAGTAGCAAGTTTTGCCCATGGAGAAGAAACTTACTGACTCACAGAACGCATTCCTTGACCAGCCCTTGCAACATCTCTAAACATTCCCTGCTTTGGACAGATTTTTCTGCCAATTTCACTTGAGTCTCAGGACTGCAAAACTGGGAAAAATAGTGGCATATCTTAGATCCTCAGGTTTCCATCTCCAAAAAGGAGGACATGATTAAGCTGAAATTCAGAAGCTCACCCACCTTAGGCCAGAAAACATTGGTGCTTCCTTATCATTGTTATTATCCCCATTGTCATGGAAGGGCAATTTCCGGCTCTGAGGATTTGGTTCTTTTGATTCAAAGAGAATTCAGCCCATAATTAATTGCTGATATGTCCTGGAAATCTTTTAGAACTCTAGATCTTAATTTCTGATTATGACTTTTAGTTCCCTCAAACAGAAGACAAAAACAGTCTTTATTATTATCATTTTTGCCACTTGGTAAGTCACAGAAGATTTAATGTGAGTGTAACTATCTAATGTTAGTTATAAACAAGGCAGAAGCTTGCTCAGTGTGTTCCCCAAGGAAAATTTCTAAGTGTAATCAGAAACCATTGGGATTGTATATACACCCTGGACCAGAATCCATCTTCAGTGCCTCAAGGACTCAATAATCTGCTCAAGTTTTCTCTTCCCTGTAGAGACTGTATGACCCCTCAAGGAAGAGCCAAAAATAAATTCCCATTTCCAATTATGCAAGCTGGAAGCCTTAATCTCTACTTCTCCACATGACACACTGATTCAAAAAACAACTTATGTACAGATTCCCTTTGTAAAAAAATCTAGAAACTGGTTAAGAAGGTCCCTTACCCAATTCATGCATGAAACCAGGCATATTGAAGCTGTTAGGGAAATTCAAGATACCCTTTTGTCATAATACCTATCTTGGCATAGCACATGTGATTCTGACAAAATCCCTCAGCTCCCAGCTACTCCCTGGGAAAGGGAAGAGGTGCACCATACATCCAAAGCCTCAAGTTTTTTAGGAGCTTTCCATAAGACTAGCTTATGTTAGGCATGTTTCAGAAAGGTGAGGAGCCATGGGCCATGGCATAGTTTAGCTAAACAGGTGACAGAGGACAGAGACAGCAATTTGGGCTAGAACTCACAATAGCCCTCTGCCCCCACATACACATGCCCTGCTGACTCAGCCCAGAGCTAGCAGTAAAGAACTCTTCCTCTAACCATGTATCTAATGACCCAAATTATTAGGGGGCTGCCTGAGGAACCGACTTCAGCCTTGCTTGTTTTAGAGTGCTGATGGGAACTGACATACTCCAGAAGCGATGAAGCAAAAAAGAACAAAGAAAGTGGGATAGACTGACATGAACTGTAAGAGGCTCTCACTATCTGGCCAGGCTTTTTGTGTGGGTCTTCTCTAGCACAAGGCTAGACCATGAAGATTAGGATAGGTGGACATTTTGTCTAATGTCCAGACACAAGCCCAGAGAGTCTAAGTATTTCCCAGAAATAACAACATAAATCTCCAGAAACTGTCCCTAATGAAATGGAAATACATCGTTTATCTGACAGAGAATTCAAAACAGCTATCATAAAAATGCTCACTGCAGTCAGAGAGCAATACGTGAAAAAAGTAAGAATGTCAACCAAGAGACAGAAAACTCTAAAGAATACCAAGCAGAAATAATGAGGCTGAAGAAAAAAAATCACTGAACTGGAAAAATTACTAGGAGGTTAAAACAGCAGACAAGGTCACACAAAAGAAAATATCACAGAATTTAAAAAAAAAGTCATGTGAAATTAGCCATCAAAGTATCAAATGAAGAAAGAATTAAAAATAGCAAATAAAATAAGAGAATTATTGGACTGTACCAGTTGGACAAATATATGTATTTTAGGGATCCAAAAAAAAAAAGAGATGAGAAATACCTGAAAGATTTCTCAAAGTAAAAATGGCTTAAAATCCCCCAAATCCGTAGAAAGAAATGAACATCCAGATCCAGGAAACAAAAAGGATCCCCCTGACCAAAAAAAAGATGACTGCAAAGAAATCCACACCTGGACACACTACATTCAAAATTATTGAAAAATCATGGGGCGCCTGGGTGGCGCAGTCGGTTAAGCCTCCGACTTCAGCCAGGTCACGATCTCGCGGTCCGTGAGTTCGAGCCCCGCGTCAGGCTCTGGGCCGATGGCTCGGAGCCTGGAGCCTGTTTCCGATTCTGTGTCTCCCTCTCTCTCTGCCCCTCCCCCGTTCATGCTCTGTCTCTCTCTGTCTCAAAAATAAAAAAAAAAAAAAAAAAAAAAAGTTGAAAAAAAAAATTATTGAAAAATCAAAGACAGAATTTTGAAAGCAGCAAGAGAAATGCAACTTATCCCATACAGTGAACCCCCCCATAAGAATATCCGTGAATTTTCCAGCAGAGTTCAATGGATTTCAGCAGAAATCTTTCAGGTCAGAAGGGAATGGGAAGATCTATTCAATGTGCTGAAAGAAAAAAAAAAGGGGGCGGGGGGGGGGGGGGCAACCAAGAATACTGTAAATAGCAAAAGTATCCTTCCAAAAGAAAGAGAGAGAAAATTTTTCCTCAAACAACAGCTGAAAAGATTCATCACCACTAAACCTGCCTCATAAGAAATGTGAAAGAGAATTCTTCAAGCTGAAAAGAAAGGACACTGGGGGTGTCTGAGTGGCTCAGTCAGTTAAAGCATCTGACTCTTGATTTTGGCTCAGGTCATGATCTCACAGTTCCTGAGTTCGAGCCCTGCACGGACAGTGTGGAGTCTGCTTGGGATTCTCTCCTTCTCTTTCCGCCCCTTCCCTGATCTTTCTTTCTCTCTCTCTCTCTCTCTCCCTATGTATATATCTATATCTATATATATATATATATATATATAGATAGATAGATAGATAGATATAGATATAGATATAGATAGATATAGATATAGATATAGATATGTATATATATATGTATATACATATATAATACATATATGTATATACATATCTATATCTATATATATATGTATATACATATATATATCAAAATAAACACCTTTTAAAAAAAAGAGAAAAGAAAGGACACTAAACAACATCACATTAGCCTAAGAAAGTCTAAAACAAATTGATAAAGGTAAACACATAGTACAGAATATTGTATTGTAAAAGTGGTGGGTATGGACTGCCTTATGGCTCAGTTGGTTGAGCACCCAACTTCAGCTCAGGTCATGATCTCACAGTTGGTGGGTTTGAGCCCTGTATCCAGCTCTGTGCTAACAGCTCAGAGCCTGAGTACTGCTTTGGATTCCGTGTCTCCCTCTCTTTCTGCCCCTCCCTCACTTGCACTCTGTCTCTCTCTGTCTCTCAAAAATAAATAAAGTGTTTAAAAAAACATTTGGGGGGTAATGTTCTTTCAGTTTTGATACAAAAGTTAGTAGACAAAAGTATCAAAAAATAGATATCACTAAAAATGTTAATAGACACAAAATACATGTATGTATTCAATAAAGTATCTTTAAATGACAAAAGCAAGATGTCAGAAATATTTCCTTAAATCAAGTCTACAGCCCCTATCAATGTATTCGAGCATATGAATAAATAGGAAAATATGTGAGGGTGTGTGTTAAGCTTACACATATATACCAAAGGGGAACTCTGTTATGATAACACCTATATTATGAAAGAAGAGAGACTCAAATAAATTACCTGGCTTTATACCTCAAGGAATTGGAAAGAAAAGAACAAAACCAGAAATATATCAAATAAAAAATAGAAAATCATAGTAAAGCTTGAAAATGAGAGCAGTTTTAAAAGGTAAAACTGACAAGCCTTTAGCAAGTCTAAATAAGAAAGAAGAGAGGGGCGGCTGGTGGCTCAGTCAGTTAAGTGTCCAACTCTAGCTCAGGTCATGATCTCCTGGTTTGTAGGTTTGAGCCCCGCATCTGGCTCTGTGCTGACAGCTGAGTCTGGAGCCTGCTTTGGATTCTGTGTCTCCCTCTCTCTCTGCCTCTCCCTCCACTTTCTCTCTCTCTCTCTCTTTGTCTCCTTCAAACATTAAAAAAAAAAAAAAAAAAAAAAGAAGACAGAAGACTCCGGTAAGTAAAATAAGAAATGAAAGAGGAGACAATACAACGGGTGCCACAGAAAGAAAAAGAAAAAGAAGATTATATGAACATTTGTTCACCAAAAAGTGGATAATCTCGAAGAAATGGATAAATTTGTAGAAACATACAACCTACCAAAAATGAATCATGAATACATAGAATTTCTGAACAGAACTGTCACTGACATGTGATTAAATCAATACTCTAAAATTTCCCAACAATGAAAATCCTAGCTTCAAGTAGAAATTCTACCCAACATTTAAAGAAGTAGCACAGTCCTTCTCAACTCTCCCATAATATTGAAGAACAGGGTAGACTTTCAAATCCATTTTATGAGGCCAGCATTACCTTGATATCAAGTCCAGACAAAGATACTACAAGAAAATTAGAAGCTAGTATGATGAATTCTGAATTCTTATCATCTGATGAATACATAAAAGCATATATTTACACACACACTTATATTTAGTAGGGGAGAAGGGCAGAAGGGCATCATTTATTTACTCATATAGAGGGGATTCTCTCAGTAGTAAAAAAGCATCGGACTCTGAGTTTCTTCAAATGTGTAAACTGCTCAAAGTAAGTGGCTCCAAGCATAAAACAATGACTTGTGCTCCCACAATTATGGAATTTTTTTCATGACAATTCTAGAGGGAGAAAGATGGAAAAGATCACTCAGGCATTGTGCTAGCCTGTTTTGGCTGCTATAACAAATCCATGGATTGGTGGCTTATAAATAAGAGAAATTTATTTCACACAGCTCTGGAATCAGGGAAGTGCAAGATCAAGGCACCAGGATATTCCATCTCTGGTGAGGTACCTCTTCCTGGTTCATAGGCCGCTGTATTCTTGCTCTGTCCTCACATGACCAAAGGAAAAAGGGTACTCTCTGCTATCTTTTCTATAAGGGCATTGTTCCCATTCATGAAGGCTCCACCCTTATGACCTAATCAACTACCAAATTCTCACCTCCTAATACCATCACACTAAGGATTAAGTTTCAACATAGGAATTTCAGGAAGCCACATTCAGTCTATAGCAGACTTCACTTTAAAGGTCTTTCTTCATTCTCTAAATCTATGATCTAAGATCTGTATCTAAGGTCCATGTTTAGGATCTTTCCAGCATCACACTTATGATTTTGAAACTTTTACACTCACAAAATTAGGTTTAAAAAAGAGAGAGAGAAGGAAATTCAAGATGCAATGTTTTGGAAAAGGATCCAAGGTAAAAAAAATTAGATTATTAATTATATGAAATAAGGCTAGATAGAAATTCTACTAGAAGACTCCACTAGCTGTGGCATTAAAAAGGAGACATAAGGCTTTCTTCATGGGCATTCTTATAAAAACCAAAGCTCCCCATCTCAAAGACAGTGTAACTATAAAACTGAAAATGGAAGTTACTATTAAGAGCTGGATGGCCTGACTTTGTTTTTCTCTTGGATCCCAAGTAAAAATGAAGAGCCAGAAAAACGACCTACCAATCCATGACTTGTGTGACCAGTGCATTTAATTCCCACCCCCTGCTCCAAACCAAGTAGCCATGATCGAGAGCTGCTCTTTCCTGTACCCAAATACTGTGACAATATAAATTTTCTGAGCAGATCAAAAGTATAAAAATCCTGGTGAAAAGGGAATGAACAATTGCATTTCTGGATAATAGAATGCATAAATGTGTCCTAGCAAACCCTACAACATGACACCATGTGTATTATTCAAAGAGAAGTGCAGCAATCTGGGGTTTACCCTATTTTGGGTATCAACTCTCCTATCAATGACCCTTCTAGGGAAAGATGTGTTGCCTCTGAGATTTTTCTAGTTCACAAATTTTCCACACAATTTAGATCATAAATCATAGTAAAAGAGAGAAGGCACACTGGGTCTTTAGGGGAGAGACTTCTTACAATTACAATTGTCCCAAAAATAAGAATTTTCTTTTGTACCAACACTATAACATTTTGAAAGATTAATCTGTTTTACTTCTCCCTATGAATTAGGGTATAGAGTTAGGTGGTCCAAGTACGTCTCTATCAATTGGAAATTAATGTTTGAGCAATAATCTAAGTAAACAGCTCCCTCTGATGGGGACTTTTATCTTAGAGAACACTCAAATCAATTTAAAAGAAAAAAAATGCTGTAAGGAATATCCTAGGAGGGCTTTAATAATATTTTTTCTTCTTTCTTTCCAAGTTTTTATTTAATTTCCAGTTAGTTAACATATAGTTACTCACAGTAAACATACAGTAAATTTAGTTTCAGGTATAGAATTTAGTGACTCAATACTTACATACAACACCTGGTGCTTATCACAACAAGTGCCCTCCTTAATCCCCATCAACTAACCAATCTCCCTGCTCACCTCCCCTCTGGGAACCATCAGTTTGTTCTCTGTAATTAAGAATCTGTTTCTTGGTTGTCCTTTTTTTTTTTTTTTTTTTTTTTTTTTTTTTTTTTTTGCTGCTAAGTTCATTTGTTTTGTTTCTTAAATTCCACATATGAGTGAATATTTTTAAAAGTCAAATTAAGGAGCACCTGGGTGGTTCAGTCTGTTGAGATTCCAACTCTTGATTTCAGCTCAGGTCATGATCTCATGGTTCATGGGATCGAGCCCCCCATCAGGCTAATAGTGCAGAGCCTGCTTGGGATTCTCTCCCTCTCTCTCTGCCCCTCCTCTGTTCACACACACACTCTCTCTCCCTCTTTCTCTCAAAATAACTAGATAAACTCAAAAAAATAAAAGTCAAATTAAGATCCTTGCTATATACATATTAGTCTCACTTTTAAAACTACAAAATACTATATACATTTTAATATGGTGGAAGAAAATTTTGGTAACTATTTTGCATTCTCCTTTCACTTCCCTTTATCTCAATGTGAGAAGAATTTGAATTCATTTCAAGATTTATTGAGATGGAATTGACATATAGTACTGTGTAACTTTAAGGTGTACAATGTGTTTATTTGATAAATGAATATTGCCATATGATTACCACAGCCGTATTAACTAACACCTCCATCAAGTTACATAATTACCATATCCTTTTTGTGGTGAGAACTTTTAAGACCTACTTTCTCAGTAAATTGCAAGTATGTGGCATACATATAATGGAATATTATTCAGCCATGAGAAATAACAAAACTCGGCCATTTACAACACCATAGATGGTCCTAGAGGAAATTTCTTTTTATTTATTTATTTATTTATTTATTTATTTATTTTTTAATATATGAAATTTACTGTCAAATTGGTTTCCATACAACACCCAGTGCTCATCCCAAAAGGTGCCCTCCTCAATACCCATCACCCACCCTACCCTCCCTCCCACCCCCCATCAAACCTCAGTTTATTCTCAGTTTTTAACAGTCTCTTATGCTTTGGCTCTCTCCCACTCTAACCTCTTTTTTTTTTTTCCTTCCCCTCCCCCATGGGTTTCTGTTACGTTTCTCAGGATCCACATAAGAGTGAAACCATATCATATATGTCTTTCTCTGTATGGCTTATTTCACTTAGCATCACACTCTCCAGTTCCATCCACGTTGCTACAAAAGGCCATATTTCATTTTTTCTCATTGCCACGTAGTATTCCATTGTGTATATAAACCACAATTTCTTTATCCATTCATCAGTTGATGGACATTTAGGCTCTTTCCATAATTTGGCTATTGTTGAGAGTGCCGCTATAAACATTGGGGTACAAGTGCCCCTATGCATCAGTACTCCTGTATCCCTTGGGTAAATTCCTAGCAGTGCTATTGCTGGGTCATAGGGTAGGTCTATTTTTAATTTTCTGAGGAACCTCCACACTGCTTTCCAGAGCGGCTGCACCAATTTGCATTCCCACCAACAGTGCAAGAGGTTTCCCGTTTCTCCACATCCTCTCCAGCATCTGTAGTCTCCTGATTTGTTCATTTTGGCCACTCTGACTGGTGTGAGGTGATATCTGAGTGTGGTTTTGATTTGTATTTCCCTGATAAGGAGCGACATTGAACATCTTTTCATGTGCCTGTTGGCCATCCGGATGTCTTCTTTAGAGAAGTGTCTATTCATGTTTTCTGCCCATTTCTTCACTGGGTTATTTGTTTTTCGGGTGTGGAGTTTGGTGAGCTCTTTATAGGTTTTGGATACTAGCCCTTTGTCCGATATGTCATTTGCAAATATCTTTTCCCATTCCGTTGGTTGCCTTTTAGTTTTGTTGGTTGTTTCCTTTGCTGTGCAGAAGCTTTTTATCTTCATAAGGTCCCAGTAATTCACTTTTGCTTTTAATTCCCTTGCCTTTGGGGATGTGCCGAGTAAGAGATTGCTACGGCTGAGGTCAGAGAGGTCTTTTCCTGCTTTCTATAGAGGAAATTTCTTAAGTGATATTTCACTTAATATTTCAGGCAGAGAAAGACAAATACTACGTGATATCACTTGTATATGGAATCTAAAAAATCCAGACTTGGGGCATCTGGGTGGCTCTGTCAGTTAAGCATCCAACTCTTGATTTCAGCTCATGATCTCAGGGTCATGAGTTGGAGCCCCAAGTCAGGCTCTGCACTGACAGCTCAGAGCCTGCTTGAGATTCTTTCTCTCCCTCTCTCTCCCTGCTCCTTTCCCATACCCACACACACTCTCTCTCAAAATAAATAAACATGTAAAAATAATTTTAAAAATTAAAAAGCCAGACTCATAGAAAGAGTAGAGAGGTGGTTACCAGGGGCTGGGAAGGGTCGGGGGGAACTGGCTTGTTGTTGAAAGTGATAAACTTTCAGTGAGAAAATGAACAAGTTCTGGAAATCTAATGCAAGGCACTGTGATTATAGATAGTATTTAAATTCTTTAGAGGAGTGTTAGGAGATAAAAGAAGCAGTTGTTCAAAGTATAGTTAATTCAAGGAGAGAAAAAAAATTAAAGCTGTTCCTTATTCCTCCCCATCTTCAATATTATGGCTCTGGGTAATCAAAATTAATCCATATAGTAGCTTGAAAGCATTCTAAGACCACCCATCCCTTTGTTTTTAACTATTAAACAGGTGAAATAAAAAGGCCTAAATGCAAATGTAATAAAGAACTCAGACAAGTGACGTGTGAAGGAAAACCAAAGAATTAGAGTATAGAGATAAATTGATTTCATTTAAATTCATGACAAGTGCATATATACATATATTTCCATGAAGAGAATGCAAAAACAACTCTCACACTGATGATCACTTGATTTTCAACATGGATGCCAAGATGTTCTATGGAGAGCCAATAATCTCTTCAACAAAGTAGATGTTGACATTTAGAGAAATGAAATTGGACTCCTGTCTCACACAAGAAGCAAAATTAATTCCAAATAAATCATAGATATAAATGTAAGAAGTAGTATCATAAAACTCACAGAAGAAAATATCTAAGTCTCTGTGACCTTGGATTAAGGCAGTGGCTTCTTAAATATGACACCTACAGCACATGAGACAAAAGAAAAAAATAGATGAGTTGGAATTCAACAAAATTTATACCACAAAATGAAGTGTATGCACATAATGGAGTATTACTTAGCGAAAAAAGAAAAGAAACAAAGTGACTTTACAATTTACAATATGGAAGCACTTTGGAAAGAGTAAGCCAAGTAAGAAAAGCTGGTCACAAAAGACCACGTATTGTATTATTCTGTTTGCATGGACTATCCAAGGCATTTAAAATCTATAGAGACAGAAATTAGATTGGGGGTTGCCTAGATTGGGGTGAGGAATAGGAGACCAGTAGCTATGGGAATGGTGGAAAGGTCCCCAAATATGTTGTGGCAATGGTTGCACAACTCTGTGAGTAAAGCATAAACTGTTTAATTTAAATGTGTGAATCATCAATAAAGCTGCTACCAGAAAGATAATACTAAGCCTTTAAAAAAAAGGATGAAAAGAAGTAATCAAAACATTTTGGGGGTGCCTGGGTGGCTCAGTTGGTTTAGCATCTGACTTCGGCTCAGGTCATGATCTCACAGTTTGTGAGTTCGAGCCCCACGTCGGGCTCTGTGCTGACAGCTCAGAGCCTGGAGTCTGCTTCGGATTCTGTGTCTCCCTCTCTCTCTCTACCCCTCCCCGGCTTGTGCTCTGTCTGTCTCTAAAAAATAAATTAAAATGTTCAAAAAATTTAAAAAAAGAAATACTTTTCAAAAAATATATTACATGCGCACACACAGTCTCCTATATATATGTAATTTTCCCATTATGACACACAGGATCATTCATGTTTTAAAACAAATCACTTCATTTTCCTTTTTTTCTTAGCACTTATCCCGTCTTGGCTTCCTTCCATCACTCAGTTATTCCTGTGTATAACCTAGCACACACCTTACCATATTTTCCTACTTGCTCACATAACCAAATACATTTCTAAGCGTTTTTAAATGATTACAAAGTATATATTTTTCTCTTTTTATTTATTTTTGAAAGAGAGAGAACAAGAGAGAGAGCAAGTGTCAATGGGGGGGGGGAGCAGAGAGAGAGTGGAGAGAGAGAGAAAGAGAATCCCAAGCAGGATTTGCATGGAGTTTATGTACCTTGCCCCAAGGTACATAATTTTAAATCTCTTGTTTTTGTCATTTGATGATACTTCATTAATTCATTACTATTTCCCCAATATTCTGCTGTGGATATTATAACTTACCCAATCATTTCATCTTAGTATAACTTCACTATTTTTCCAGATTTTCCACTATAAGCAATGTTAAAATAATCATAATTCTTTGTGCCTGTATTTGATATATCAGTACTTTTACCTCAGTAAAACAATTTTGTAGAATATCATCTTTCAGTTTAATATCAGATGGCTTTCCTAGAGACTATAATAATTCATCTCTCCCCAGGCAATGGAGGCATCTCCTGGGAAATAGCTACAAATATCTGGGCTCCAGACCGGTGTATGAGATCCTTTCGAAAAGATACTGGCGGGCTGTAGCAAGGCAGAGGGAGAGGACAGAGAGAGAGGCTCCCTAGCCTACATTCCCTGAGACGACCTCCATAGGCTTCTGGAAGTGTGCCAGACTAGAAGCCTGCCCCTCAGGCCAACACTCAAGGGAAAGCAAAAAAGCCTCTTTCTCAGAAAGACTGAGGGTATATTTCCATGTGCTCTCTGTGCAGTGCCCTTCATGTGGTAATCTGCCAAGAACTACCAACTGACTCTCCAGTTGTTACAATCCCATGGGATCCAGGGATGCAAGCTCCCTTGACCTCCAGAGCCAGGCAATCCAAAGGCATCCCCTGGGCTGCAGCCACAAAACTCAGGCATCAGGTGTGTGTAAAAGCTTCCCTCCTGGAGATACTGGCTCTGTGGAGTATGGGAGAAGAAAAGTGTGAAGAAGACACCTGCCAAGGAGGGGGAAAAATTAAAGAAGAAAAAAGGTTAGTGTTAAAAAAAAAAAAGAAAAGAAAAGATGGCATTCGACAGCTTTATCAAAGCAGAGGGAGAATGCAAAAATGGCACCCACTGAGTAAAAACAAATGGCGACCACCACGTTTAGCAAAATAGAGGGAGAGCACAAAAATGGCACCCACCTAGCATCTCAATCCCCACAGAATACCCCAACACAGCCCTGGCTCTTAATCTGATGATTAACATTAGCAAATGAATGTCTTTCAGATATAGTCTTGGCACTTTTTAAATGGCTGCATCTGCACGGGGCCCTGAGGTGAGTGAATTGCACATACGCCCTCTAAGAAATGTTTCTCAGTTCACTATAGCCTTTGGGTCTCATGGACATGAGCTTCATTGGTTTTCAAAGCCAGATGTTTGGGGCCTCACCTCTCACCTGCAGGTCTTAAAAGCTGGGGTGTCTGAGGTGGGGTATGAACACTCTGCTTCTCAGGGAGAAGTGTGAGTTTGCCAGGGGTTCACAGCAAGACCACATCTCAGCTTCTCCTTCCCTCCTCTGTGTGGCCCTTTTCTTGTTTGCCAATGTGAAGGAGCTGCTCAACCAGTTATCAAATCTTTCTCAGAGGAAACTGTTCCATATATAGCTGTAGATTCAGTGGGTCTGCAGGAGGAGGTGAGTTCAGAATCTTCCTAAATTGATATCCTTGACCACCTCTCCTGAATCTGTACACCTTAAACTTATATAGTGCTACATATCAATTATATCTCAATAAAGCTGAAAAAATGGGGGGGATACTCTTTAGTTAAATAACGTATTTCTATTTTGAAATGAGAGAAAAATCATGGCCATAAATCTGGTTGGGTTTTAGAAGGTACATAGCACAACTCCCTATGAAAGTATCCCGATATGCCAATATTTTCATGAAACTTATTACAGATAGAGGTACAAGAAAAAAAAACAAGTATGGTTCGTTTTTTTAAAAAATTCTTTCCTCATTTTGATGAAGTCACTCATAACCTTATTTATCTCAGAAAGTTAAATTTTTGAAAAAATATTTTTAATATGAAATTTATTGTCAAGTTGGTTTCCATACAACACCCAGTCTTCATCCCAAAAGATGCCCTGCTCAATGCCCATCACCCACTTTCCCCTCCCTCCCACCCCCCATCAACCCTCAGTTTATTCTCAGTTTTTAAGTTCTTATGGTTTGGCAAAATATATTCTAAGTGTAGATATAGATCTGATCATATGGTTGTCAATTAAAATAATAACAACAGTTCCACATCAGTGCTAAGTGGGGGGAAAAAGTAAAATTAAGCAAT
This sequence comes from Panthera uncia, assembly GCF_023721935.1. NCBI lineage: Eukaryota > Metazoa > Chordata > Mammalia > Carnivora > Felidae > Panthera > Panthera uncia. The sequence continues at coordinate 90,573,444 of NC_064808.1, read as the reverse complement.
GATGTAGAGATGGAAATTCAGTTTATTGGTAAAAAACAGATATAGTTAAACTTAGTGGTGTCTGAGTAAAAATCAAATTCAAAGTCATGTTTCTTATCTTTTCATTGCATAGCTTCCAAAGTTTTTACTAATGCTTATTTATTTAAATAGAATATTTTATTTTAAGAAAACTCTTACTTAAACCTGAAGAACCAGTATTTACTAAAAGCTGTCAAATAATTCTAATGTGCAAGGAAAAATTAACCTGAAAGAATTAAATCAGGAAGCCACCAGATTAAAACTCAAGTAAGCTGACCTCACACACTAGACTCCTATGACACTATGACCATATGGCAGCATCATACCACTAATTTAGCTCAGCCACTAATTTAGCTAAAGAATATTAGTTGAGCATCCATGAGGTACTAGAAATTGAGGATATAACAGTTAACAAAGTAATGCTACATCCTTAAAATCTTGTACTTCAGTAAGGCATACGGATATTTCCAGATAGAGATGCCCAGAACATTCTATAGTTGGGAGCTTAGACTCTTCAATCAAGTATCCATTCATTGATGCTCACTCAACTTAAATATAAAACTGGCTAACACATTTAGATTATTTTAGATTGGCTGGTTTGAGTTTAGACACCAATGCTATTTTTGAATGATAGGCACGTCAATTGGTTTTATGTATGTGTGTGCATATTTAAATATAAATGTATATTTGTACATGGACTTGTGCATGGACATGTCAGCACATGAATGTCTGGCAACTCTGCAAATGTCAGGACTATATATAGCTGGTCCCATAAGAATGAAAGTGGACATCTGTCTCCAGGGCATCTAAGACAACAAGTCTTGTATCTGTACAGATTGACCGACAGCAGTAGGTTTCCTCCCTGAACAAACAAGATCAGTTTCTTTTTTTCTTAATTTTAATTCCAGTATAGTTAACATACAGCATTATATTAGTTCCAAGTGTACAATAAAGTTATTCAACAATTCTATACATTATTTGCTGCTCATCAAGATAAGTGTACTCTTAATCCCTTTCACCTATTTCACCCCTTCCCCCACCTACCTCCCCTCTGGTAACCATCTGTTTGTTGTCTATAGTTAAGAGTTTTGTTTTGGGGATTGTTGCTTGCTCTCTTTGTTTTGTTTTTTAAATTCTACATATAAGTGAAATCATATGGTATTTGTCTTTCTCTGTCTTATTTGCTTAACATTATACTCTCTAGATCCATCCATGGCATGGCAAATGGCAAGATTTCATTCTTTTTTATGGCTGAATAATATTCCCTTGTATACATAACGTATCTTCCTTATCCACTCATCTATCGATGGACACTTGGGCTGCTTCCATAATTTGACTATTGTAAATAATGCTGCTATAAACTTAGAGATACATGTATCTTTTCAAATTAGTATTTTCATATTCTTTGAGTAAATATTCAGTAGCATAATTATCAGATCATAAAGACCAGTTTCACAAGACCCTCAAATTACTAGATCAGCTCAATCCGCTATCCTCACTGAGCATGTATCTACACTACTTAGAGTTCTGAGAAAAGTCGTACTTAACTTCATTTTCTTTTTGTGCCTAGAACACAGCTGGTGGCATTAAAATATGGTTTTGTTGTCCCATACTTTTGAGTATGTTCTTGTTTTATGCAAAAACCCACTCATTTTATGGGGAAAAATCCACCTCCAATTTCACTTTTTTATTGAGATTATGAATGTAAAAAACTTTTATAATACAATGTGATACATGCAATAGTACAATAAACACCAATGAGATGCCAGCCAAGAAGGGAATCATCACTTAGTATTAAAGAGTCAAAAAATATTCCTGGGAAGGTAGGACCAATGCATAATACCAATGGGAAGTAGCAATTCCAGGCAGGGGAAAAGAATGGGACAGGGTCAAAATTGCATCAATTACAGAACAAATGTTCTGAGGTGTGAAAGACAATTTTTAACTCTGCTCTATTTAATCCACAGTTGCTTATCATGCATTTAGAATCCTATCACAGTTAACAATTTCCATTATGAGCTATAATTCCAAACTTATTTCACTATGCAATGGTAATTCATTGGTGCAAATACCTATAACTTAAGCTTTTATTGGGATAGAAGTGAGGGTTTTAGAAATTTAGGGACTAATTAAGTGGTGTGTGTGTGTGTGTGCACACACACGTCAGGCAATCAGAAAGCTCTTGCCTGAGTAATGAAAGAGGAAATGAAAAGATATCACTGAATCTCTTCCTCAGTAGACTACTAATTTGGGAAATTCAATCTATAGATTCAAGTCAGAATTCTGTGAAAAAAATATTACTCTTTATACATTTCCCAAATTCAGTATCAGTGATGTTCTGATCACTGATGTTCTTGACCTTTTTTTTTTTAAAACATAACTGCCCCTTTAGTTCTAGTTTTTCATGTTTCTTTTACCTTAATTTTCCTAGCAGCAACTGCCAAAGCATTCATTTTAACCACCTTTTCATCATCACATGTCACTGTCACTTTAAGAAATCAAATAATTTATTTTGAACTCATGGCACCTTTCTAACACTGTGATCTACTTATAGAAAGACAAAAGCCAAAAAAAAAACCCCTACATTATGAGTATATACACACAAAGACTGAGGATCAACAATTTATTAAGTGTTTACTTAACTGAGTATCAGGTCTCTCTTGATCTCCAGGAACAGTGTTTATCTAGGCAGGTGAGATTATAAAATCCTGTCATCCAATATGCTAAACTCAACACAAAATTACTTACTGTTGAATCACCTGTGAACTTAAGTCACAATTGTGATACCTGATTCTGATGCAATCATTATCTCTTGTAGTACTTCCAATGACTGAGGCAGTCTTTTCTCTATGCCTAAGTATTGCTATATTTCTATATTTTCAAATGGTTTTCATTACAAATATAAAAGATAATGCCTAAAGAAGTTCTTTAAGGAAAGACTTTATGAAAAAAGTGGACAGGATTCGGAAAATGAAATGATATAAAACAGAATGAGGGCTACACTCTCTTTATTATACCATTAGCTTAAGCATAATGATGCATAACATACTACAGATCTATAAGACGGGATTGTACATTGACTTTCCTCCTTCTACAAACAGTGGTGAAATTCTTCATCAGGTTAGTGGAGAGAACGTTCTCTGCCCCGGACTCGTCTATATTGTTCTGTAAGTGTTATCCTACATATGGTGGTCCTTTTCTATGGGAGCCATTCTATATTCTGAGGGTTGTTCCCATTTACTTGGGTCTTTATGCTCAATCTTTGCTTATGGATTAGCTTAATGTTCCGTTTATGGAGAGCTATAATCAACATTTTGGAAACTATCGTGAAATTTATACACTTTAAGTATAAAATTACACTTCACCAATTATTAGAAAATTAACAGCTTATAATCACTAGTGGATACAAGAATAGATCATTGCCAGCACACCAGAGTGCTCTTTGTGACCTGTTAGATGGTTGCTACAACCATTTTTTCATTCTCTATCATGACTTTTGCAATCTTCTCCTGTCATCACATTACAGCTGTATTATCTAAGTAGGGCCTCATCATCATCTGCATCCAGCCCACAGAAGGTCAAAGAGAATATGGAAAAGGTAAACTTTTCCCCAGAATGGTGTCCATTTTGTCTAGAATTCATTCATATCTCACATTTCACTGCAAGAAAAAAAGGGAAATGTATGTTCTAGAATAAGAGGTGAACAGCTAGCAAACTCTGCTGCAAGGGGCTAATCACATTGATGTTTATCAGAACCCAGGATGTGAAGTTTAAATAACATGTTAAATGTAAGAATTTACTGGCACTTAGTAAACACCCAAATATAGTTTATTACAAGCTATCTTATATGTTCTCGCTTACTGTATAAATCTGTATCAAATAAGAACTTAGTCACCCTTTCTAAATTAGACAAAAGGTCTGTCAAATATAAAATGTGAAAGATAACTTTCTAGGCATCTTTCTTATTTGAATATTTTCCTTCTATTTGTGCTCAGAGGCATTTTTATCCACTAATCGTTCAAGTTTCACTGATTTTTTTAAAGTATGGCAAATATTGTGTAATAATAATAATAATAATAATAATAATAATTTTTTTACCTCCAATAGATTTTGAATCAAAACACCAAATACCGAGTCTTATTTCTACCATATATTAATTGTGACTTGGAATAAGCCATGAACATCTCTGAGTAGTAGTCTCATCATCTATGAAATGGGAACTGGATCCTCTCCCCCATTTACCTCAAAGTTCTTCCCTGAGGAACACAGAGACTGACAGATATAACACGCAGGGAACACAGCAACAGCACACTCTTCCTAAGAGCAAGTGTAAAACCCTGCATATACTTTTATTTTTTAAGTGGGTCTATTCAACCTTACATCAGAGAGACACTTTATTTTATTTTATTTTTAACGTTTATTCATTTTTGAGACAGAGAAAGATAGAGCATGAATGGGGGAAGGTCAGAGAGAGAGGGAGACACAGAATCCGAAACAGGCTCCAGGCTCTGAGCTGTCAGCACAGAGCCCGATGCGGGGCTCGAACTCATGGACCGCGAGATCATGACCTGAGCCGAAGTCGGACGCCCAACCAACTGAGCCACCCAGGCGCCCCAGAGAGACGCGCCTCTAAATAAAATTTTATTTCATTTCATTTCATTTCATTTCATTTCATTTCATTTCATAAGCGGAAGTTGGACGCTTAACCAACTGAGCCACCCAGGCGCCCCAAGACTTTAATGTTTAAACATGAATTATTTTGTATAACAAATTCTTGCATATAAAACAACTACTACATCTAATGCTAGGCTGAATATACAGTGAAATATCCCAATGTTAAAGAGGAAAATCAACTGTGTTAGACTTGTGGAAGAATACCATGTCTGCCCCCGACATAAACATTTGCTGACATAATTTTCAGGAGTAATGTTGACCATATAAGATCAATTTTAGAATCTCTCCATGTGTACAGTGTAACTCTACTTTGTATGTGAAAATCTATGTTTATATTGGTCTTTCACATATCTTATTTGTTTGTCATATATATCACATTTCCAAACATTGCCAGGGACTTAGCAGGTAAAAAAAAGCTGGGCTTTTTTTTTTTTCTAATATAAACAAATGAATGATTTATGCAATAACCATTTCCTTTTCCTGGATTCAGCAAGTACTTCCAACACAGTCCTGCCTGTCTGGAGCTGGACCCAGGAACCACATACCTAAATGTTCTTGCAAAGATTAAAAGTGGGTTCCTGATGATGAGCGATGTTGAGCATCTTTCATATGTCTGTTAGCCATCTGGCTGTCTTCTTTGGAAGTGTCTAGTCATGTCTTCTGCCCATTTCTTCACCGTATTATTTATTTTTGGGGTGTTGAGTTTGATAGGTTCTTTATAGATTTTGGATACCAACCCTTTATCCAATATGCCATTTGCAAATGTCTTCTCCCATTCCCTCAGTTGCCTTTTAGTTTTGTTGATTGTTTCCTTTGCTGTGGAGAAGTTTTTATCTTGATGAGGTTTCAATACTTCATTTTTGCTTTTATTTCTCTTGCCTCCAGAGACATGTCAAGTAAGAAGTTGCTGCAGCCGAGGTCAAAGAGGTTGCCATCTATTTTCTCCTGTGGGATTTAGATGGCTTCCTGTCCACATTTAGGTATTTCATCCATTTTGAATTTACTTTTGTGTCCGGTGTAAGAAAGTGGTCCAGTTTCATTCTTCTCCATGTCACTGTCCAGTTTTCCAAACACCATGTGCTAAAGAGATTCTTTCTTCCATTGGATATTTTTTCTGCTTTATCAAAGATTAGTTGGCCATACATTTGTGAGTCCATTCTGGGTTCTTTATTCTACTCCACTGACCTATGTGTCTGTTTTTGTGCCAGCACCACACTGTCTTGATAATTAAAGCTTTATAATACAGCTTAAAGTCTGGAATTGTGATGCCTTCAGCTTTGGTTTTCTTTTTTAACATTCCTTTGGCTATTCAGGTCTTTTCTGATTCCACACAAATTTTAAGATTGCTTGTTTTAGCTCTGTGAAGACAACTGGTGTTATTTCGATAGGGATTGCATTGAATGTGTAGATTGCTTTGGGTAGTATCGACATTTTCACAATATTTGTTCCTCTGATCCATGAGCATAGAATGTTTTTCCATTTTTTTGTCTTTTTCAATTTCTTTCATAAGCTTTCTATAGTTTTCAGCGACAGATCTTTTATCTCTTGGTTAGGTTTATTCCTAGGTATTTTATGGGTTTTGGTGCAGTTGTAAATGGGATTGATTCCTTGATTTCTCTTTATGCTGCTTCATTATTGGTGTATAGAAATGCAACCGATTTCTGTGTATTGGTTTTATATCCTGCGACTTTGCTGAATTCATGGATCAGTTCTAGCAGTTTTTTTGGTGGAGTCTTTTGGGTTTTCCATGTAGAGTACCATGTCATCTGCGAAGAGTGAAAGTCTGACTTCTTCCTTGCTAATTTGAATGCCTTTTACTTCTTTTTGTTGTCTAATTGTTGAGGCTAGGACTTCCAGTACTATGTTGAACACCTGGTGAGTGTGGATATCCCGGTTGTGTTCCTGATCTTAGTTTTTAGCTAAGATCTTTAGCTAAGATCCTGATCTTAGCTCTCAGTTTTTCCCCATTGAGGATGATATTAGTCAAAATACAAATTAAACCACAATGAGATATCACATCACACCTGTCAAATGGCTAAAATGAACAACTCAGGAAACAAGAGATGTTGGTGAGGATGTGGAGAGAGGGAAACTCTTTTGCATTGCTGATGGAAATGCAAACTGGTGCAGCCACTCTGGAAAACAGTATGGAGGTTCCTCAAAAAATTGAAGATAGAACTACCCTACAACCCAGCAACTGCACTACTAGGAATTTATCCAAAGGATACAAAAATGCTCATTTAAAGTGGCACATATACTCCAATGTTTATGGCAACACTACCAACAAGAGCCAAATTATGGAAAGAACCAAAATGTTCATTGACTGATGAATGGATAAAGAAGATGTGGCATATATATATATACAATGGAATGCTGCATGGCAATGAGAAAGAATGAAATCTTGCCATTTGCAGCAACGTGGATGAAACTAGAGGGTATTATGCTAAGTGAAATAAGTCAGTCAGAGAAAGACAGATATCCTATGATTTCACTCACATGTGGAATTTGAGAAACACAACACATGAACATAAGGGAAGAGAAGGAAAAATAAGATAAAAATAAGAGAGGGGAGCAAACCATAAGAGACTCTTAACAATAGAGAACAAACTGAGGGTTGCTGGAGGGGAGGTGAGTGGGGAAGATGGGCCAGATAGGTGATGCGGATTAAGGGGGAATTTGTTGTGTTGAGCACTGCGTGTGGTGTGCAAGTGATGAGTCACTGGGTTCCACTCCTGAAACCAATATCACACTGTATGTTATCTAATTGGAATTTATTTTATTTTATTTTTTAAAGTTTATTTATTTTTGAGACAGAGAGAGACAGAGCATGAATGGGGGAGGGTCAGAGAGAGGGAGACACAGAATCTGAAACAGGCTCCAGGCTCTGAGCTGTCAGCACAGAGCCCGACGCGGGGCTCAAACTCACGGACCGCGAGATCATGACCTGAGCCGAAGTCGGACGCTTAACCGACTGAGCCACCCAGGCGCCCCTATCTAATTGGAATTTAAATAAAACCTTGAAGGTGAATAAAATAGAAAATATTTAAATTGTCACTTGATTCATCAAATTGAAGATTTTTAGAGTAGCATTTTTTTTGCTTTTTCTAATCATCATCATCATCATCATCATCATCATCATCCAATATCCTTCCAGAAAAAACATTGTCACAATTTGGTTTATTCACCTAATCTTTCTTTTAATTGTCATTGCTCTATCAGCTGCAACTCAAGGTTTTCATATGTAAAAATCCATATGAAAGTATATGGAAGCCCATAAAAACAGGAGTGATTTAGTTGCCCCCAAGTCCTCTAACCCTGTGGATTTAACTTTAAAAAATATATCAAATAACTTATGCTTTCACTACCCTCTCCTCTCCATATTTTTAGGGCCATCAAGAAAGGAGAGAGTCATGGGTAGGGGCTTTCATTATCCATCATTTTTCTTTCTAAATTCCTTTCTTCCTAATTTGAACTCAAATTACCTCTTACTATTTTATCACCTGAAACTGCTGCCCTCACTCTACCTGGTTCCCCAAATGTGCCTACAGCTTTTCCATCTGCATTCCTAAAACACTACTAATATATGGACATTATGCATTATAGTTCTATGAAAGGCATAAGAAACTGAAATATGTTACGGTTCTCTACAGAATAGGATATAAAATCAAACTGAAATGTGGATCCTAATTTTCATAACCACTCCCCACAATAAATAAGGGACTTCATTTATACTTGTTGCCCATGTGTCTTGTTGAGTCCTGACCTACTGACAAAATTCTGTGCTCCTTTCTTTTCCAGGCCTATTCTCTGAATTACAAACACTTGCAAACATTGCAAATTCAGGCTTTTTTTTTCTTTTCAATTTGAAGAAAAATAACCTCCCTATTTGAGCCAAACATCTTTCTAATATACTAGCTCCCAAGGCATTCTCTCTCCCAACAAAAAGAACCATCAAAGTGTTTTTTGAAAGAGAATATGAAAAAAAGTAATACCCACACTGAGAGAAATTCATGAATCATCTTGGAACAAAGCACAGTTAATTTTCAAATTTGCAATGTTTTCTCATAGTCCGTGCTTACTGAAACAAAAACAGAATAAAGTAGAGCAAAATAGACTACAAATAGTAGACTTGAAATCAGAAGGCTTTGATTTGACGAAGCTATGTGACTTTAGGTAAATCTAACTACTCTGAGCTTCACTTTCCCATGCATACAATAAATATATTTTGAGGATCACTGATGTGTTGGTTTGGCTGTTCAAAGGTAAAAGAGAAAAGCCTGCCAAAAGACACTTTATACTTGATGTTTACATATGCAAAATGGATTAACCTTGATTGCCTTTATGGAATCTTCAATCCCAGGACTTAAAGGAGACATATACTTGCCAATTGGAAGATGGAACACTGGGAATACAAACAGTATTTGATACAAGTTTCTAATGTCAAGTGGCAGATATATCAAAACTTTCCCCTATTCAGAGTTTTTCTCAGAGCAAGTTTAATGTCTTTGTTTCTCAAGCTGTAAATGAATGGGTTCATCAAGGGAACTATATTGGTATAAAAGACAGAAGAGATTTTCCCCTCATCCATAGATCCAGCAGAAGATGGTTTAAGATACATAAATGCACCTGATCCAAAGAACAAGGAAACAGCAATTATGTGGGAACTGCAGGTGCTGAACGCTTTGGACCTGCCCTCAGTGGAACTGATGTGGAGGATGCTGGAAAGGATGCAACCATAAGACACAAAGATGGTGACACTGGGCACAATCACATTGATTCCCACCACAATGAAAACCACCAGTTCATTTACATAAGTGCTTGTGCAAGAAAGCTGGAGTACCGGGAGGATGTCACACAAATAATGGTTGATGGTGTTTGCATTGCAGAAAGTCAGTCTCAGCATGCATCCTGTGTGGGCCATAGCACCCGAAAATGCCATCAAATATGAACCAAGCATAAGGCTGGAACACGCTTTAGGGGACAGGACAACATTATACAAAAGTGGGTTACAGATGGCCACATAGCGATCATAGGCCATTGATGTCAGCACATAACTTTCAGAAATACCAAAAAAACTGAAAAGGTAAAGCTGGGCCATGCACCCCCTATAGGAGATGATATTCTTCTTTGATGTGAAGTTAAATAGCATTTTGGGTGTAAACACAGAAGAATAACAGAAGTCTATGAAGGACAAATTGGAGAGGAAGAAGTACATGGGGGTGTGTAGGTGTGAATTCAGCCCAATTAGAGTTATCAAGCCCAAATTTCCCAATGCAGTGACCACGTAAATGACTAGAAACAGGCAGAACAGGGGGAGCTGGAGATCTGGTAGGTCTGTTAGCCCCAGCAGAATGAATTCAGTCACAAAAGAAGCATTCCCAGGCACCATTTTACTCTAAGTGAATCTGTGGACACAGGAGGAAAATGTTACACAGAAAAATTCAATTTTTCTCACCATATAGACTCTCATGAGAATTGGGTATGTACAAAGAATATCTGAGACTAGCCTAATCTGGACCCACAGATCTGCTTTACCATTATCGTGAATCTAGTGACATGGGCATTCCCTCATTAGAGTCTTTATAAATTGCATAAGCACAGAGCATCAAAACTGAGCTGACAGCATGAAGGCCAATGTTTCCATATGTCAACATGACTGCTGCATAAAGCAAAGGTTAAGGGAGAAGATTGGACTAGGAGAGAATTGCCTCCTCTCATTTCATTTCTTTGACCACATGACCCCTTCCCTAATCAGTAAAATTGGAGGCAGCAACCCACCAACCTGGTGCTGGCCTCTAGTGGGGATTAGACTTGGTGTGGTGAGAATGAAAAACATTGTTTCCAATCCAAATAAAAGACCAGGAGTAGGAGAGTTTAATTTCCTGCTCCATGCCACAAAGTAAAAACCGTAACTTTGGAAGAGTGAGAGTTCCATCCATGGAACTGACCGATACATTGCATCCTTTGAACCCAATAATGTCTCTGAACCTTCCCTGCACCACCATCCCCCCTCCAACAGGTTCTTCTGTCAATTTAACTTGAGTCTGAGGACTGCAAAATCTGGAATGAAAGTGGCATATCTTAGATCCCTGGACTTCCATCACAAAAGGAGAACATTAATATAAATGGAATTCAGAAACTCACCTTCTCTAGGCAAGAAAACCTTGGTTCTTCCCTACCATTATTACCCCTGTGGTTCTGAAAGGGAAGCTTTAGTCTCTGAGACTTCGCTCCCTTTGGTTCTATGAGGATGGAGACCACTCTTAATTTCTGATGTGCTCTGGAAATCTTTCTGAACTACGGAATAGAATTTCTGATTTTGAGTCCTCTCAAGCAGCAGACAAAAATAAACAGCCTTTCTTATTATCATTTTTGCCACTTAAAATTCACAGAAGACAACGCAAGTGTAAGGATATAATGTACCCAGTTATAAACAGGGCAGACACTTAGTCTCTCTCACAGGGAATAGTTTCTAGGTGTAATAGGGTATTGAGGGGATTGTATTTACACAAAGGACCATAACGTGTCTCCAATACTGTAGGGACTCAAAGTTTTACCCAAGTTTTCCCCCCACTGTAGGGAATGGACATCTCCCAAAGAGGGTCAAAAAATAAATTCCCATTTCCCATTAAACAAGATGGCAGAAGAGGAAGCCCTAGACCTCATACCCTCCATGAATACACTGATTCGAAAACATTTCATGTACAGATTGCTTTTGTGGGAAATCCAGATACTAGTTAAGGCAGTTCTGCTCCCAGTTAAAGCATGAAACTGGTCACACTGAAACTGGTAGGGAAGGTCAAGATATCCTCTTGTCCTATACTTATCCTTGCACAGCACCTTCAAATTGGGACAAAACCCCAAGTTCCTGGCTTCTCCGAGGGGAGGGAAAGAAGTGCACCATGTGTCCAATGCTCCAGCTTTTATTAGCTGTGTCCTGAAGACTGGCTTCTAGAGAGTCTCCGTCAGAAAGCAGAGGGAATACAGGACACAGCACACTTCAGCTGCCTGGGGTGAGAGAGAGTAAAGACGGTGGTTTGCCCTGGAAGTCACCATAGCTCCTCCCCCTGGCTCAGCACAGACCAAGCAATTGAAAAGCCCTTTCTTACAGCTTCTTTCTGGTGAGGGAAAATGGGCACAAGGTGTTCAATAACACAATTTATCTGTGAGCTGCCTGAGGAACTAGCTTCAGTCTTGCATGTTTTAGAGCACAGATGGGACCTGGCACACTATGGATGTCTTTGTTGGTGGGGAGGGGAGGTCACCAGGAACAAAGAAAGAGGATAGGACTGCACAAACTTTGAGAGGCCTCCAGAGTCTCTGACCAGGCTTATTGGTGGTGCCCTCTCCAGTTCAAGGCCAGTCCATGAGTATTAGGCCAAATGGGCGTTTGTCTAATGTGCAGACACCAGTGCAGAGAGTCAATGAAAATGAAGACAAGTTGAAACACTTTCCAAAAAGGAATAAGAGCAATCTCCACAAACTGACTCTAATGGAATGAAAATATGTGATATACCTGACAGAGAATTGAAAATAACTGTCATCAAGATGCTCACTGTAGTCAGAGAACAAAACACAAACCAAGAGGAAATCTGAACAAGAGACAGAAAAAAGTATTAAACAGAAATCATGGAGCTGAAGAATACAATAACAGCACTGAAAAATTCACTGGAGGGGCTCCAGAGCAAACTAGACCAAGCAAAAGAAGGAATCACTGAATTGGATAAAAGGCCACTGGAAATTATTCCATGAGAGGGTGAAATGAAAAAAGAATGAAACATAGTGAAGGAAGCATGAGGCACTTATTGGATGCTACCATGTGGACCAATATGTACATTTTAGAAACCTCAGCAGGACAGTGAGAAAGGATCAGAAAGCACATTTGGAGAAAAAAAAAGGCTGAAAAGTTCCCATCATAGCAATTTCCCGATACTATGACCTATTTATAGAAAAATAAGTCCCATAAAAATTGCATTATGAGCATACATATACAAATACCAAGGGTTAACTACTTATCCACTCTCCATTTTACTTAACTGAGCTAATCTGACTTCCACTTGCATAGTCAGATCTATACCAACTTCCAGGAACAATGCTTATCCAGGCAGGTGAGATATAAAATGCTCTAGCCCAATATTCTGGGACTCAACACAAATTTACTGACTACTGGATCACCTCTAAACTTGAATTATGATGGTGATATCTGGTTCTGATTCAATGGTTATGCTTTATAATACCTCTGGTGATTGAAGCAGTCTTTTCTCTATGCCTAAATATATCAATTTTTCTATATTCCCAAATTATTAAATTCACATAGTTGTTGAACATAATGCTTAAAGAAGTTCTTTAAGAAGAGGTACCTGGGTTGGCTCAGTCGGTTAGGCATCCGACTTCATGACCTCACAGCTCAGGTCATGATCTTACAGTTCATGAGTTCAAGTCCCGCATTGGGCTCTGTGCTGACAGCTCAGCTTAGAGCCTGCTTCAGATTCTGTGTCTCCCTCTCTCTCTCTGCCCCTCCCCCATTTGTGCTCTGTCTCTCAAAAATAAATAAACGTTAAAAAAAATTAAAAAAAAAAGAAGGGGGTGCCTGGGTGGCTCAGTTGGTTGAGTGTCCGACATCGGCTCAGGTCCTGATCTTGCACTCCATGAGTTCGAGCCTCATGTCAATCTCTGTGCTGGGAGCTAAGAGCCTGCAGCCTGCTTTGGATTTTGTGTCTCCCTATCTCTCTCTCTCTCTATGCCTCTCCCTGCTCATGCTCTGTCTCTCTCTCTCTGTCAAAAATAAATAAACATTAAAAATTTTTTAAAAAGGGGCACCTGGGTGGCTCAGTCGGTTAAGCGTTCGACTTTGGCTCAAGTCATGATCTTGCGGTTCTGGAGTTTGAGCCCTGTGTCAGGCTCTGTGCTGACAGCTCTGAGCCTCAAGCCTGCTTCAGATTCTGTGTCTCCCTCTCTCTTTGTCCCTCCCCGGTTCACACTCTGTCTCTCTCTTTCTCAAAAATAAACATTAATTTTTTTTAATATTTTTAAAAAGTTCTTTAAGAAAAGACTTTATCAAGAATGTAGAAAGGGTGAAGAAAATTAAATTATATAATGTTATGAGAACTATATCCTCTTTACATTAACCTAATGACATATAACCTACTACAAACCTATACAATGGGATTCTATGTTGACTTTGCTCCTCCCACAGACACTTCTGGAAATTCCTCATTAGGTGTAGTAAAAGGATTCTCTCTTCCCTGGACTGGTTTAGCGTCCTCCATACATTACTTCTGCTGGTTTCTTCTGTGCGAGCCATGCTGTGCTTAGAAGGCTGTTTCCTCCACCTGTGACTTTATTCTGAGTCCTGATTAGTTTAAATTTTAATTTCAGTAGAGGTATAATCAAAGTTTTCAGCCTTAATTTATTGTTAAAGTTAACATAAATACATATATCAAAGTCTACGAAATATACACTTCAACCATCATAAAATGAACAGCTTATAATGACCATGAAGATCTATAAATAGACTATTCCTGCCTTCCAGAGCCCTTGTGCGCCCCTACAGTCTCCCATTCTCCATCATGATACCGCTACAATCATGCGGGAGCATTTGTTCCCAGCTTTGTCACTTAAGTGGGGCCTCATGCATTCCACATCCAGCCAGCAGAAGGAAAAGAAAACATGGAAATGATTATTATAGTCTACCCTTAGGTGTTTCCATTTATCATGTAGGCCAGTATAAAATAAGAATATATTCACACATTCTAAATTAAGCGATAGAACTTTCAAATATGAAATGTCAAAGATATTTTTCGACATTTTTTCTTAGTTTAGGATTTTGTTTTTATTTGTGTTCTGAGCCTTTTTAGTCACTAAAACCATTTTCATGTTTCACTGATATTTAAAAGTACAGTATATTAATAATAATAATAATGATAATAGTACCTTGATATACTTAGAATCAAAGCACCATTCCTCGTCACAGCTCTACCACTTGAAAGTTGTAATTTGAGGGTGCCCAGGGTGGCTCAGTTGTTAAGCACCAGACTTCGGCTTAGGTCATGATCTCATGGGTTCGTGAGTTCAAGTTCCACATTGGGTGAGCTCGAGCCCCACTTCAGGTGAACACAAGCCCTACTTTGGGTGAGCCCGCTTCTCTCTCTTTCTCTGCCCCTCATCGGATTCTCTCTCTCTGCCCCTTGCTCATTTGCACCTTTGCTCTCTCTCTCAAAAAAACAAAAAAAAAAAAACAAAAAAAAAAAGGAAAGGTTGTAATTTGAGACAAATCATGAAAAAGTCTGAGCATCAGTTTCTTAATCTGTGAAATGAAAACTAAGATCCCCTCTCTTCTTTATCTCACATTACTTCCCTTCGGAATACTTAAACTGACAGATGTGACAGTGAAGAAAAAACTAAAACACGTTAAGAGCAATCGTAACACCCTGCACATCTCTATGAATATTTGAAGTGGATTAATTTAACTATACAGCAGAGAGAGGATTTCAGAGCCCCTATGATTCCACCAGCCACTAGTCACTGAGAAAGATGAATGTCTCTGTCTCAGCATGTAAAATTTCTGTGTATGAGATTAGTGTTTAAAGGTACAGATTTTGCATAACAAAACCCCACATATCAACCAACTGCTGTTCAGCTGATAATAAACTGAAATGTCCCAATGCACGAGAGCAAAACCAACTCTGCCGGACTCAGGGAAAATACCAGGTTCGTCCCCCAACATGGACATCGATTCAACAAAATCTATTTATTTATGTATGTATGTATGTATGTATTTATTTATTTATTTATTTAACATTCATTTATTTTTCAGAGAGAGAGAAAGAGACAGAGTGCAAGCGAGGGAGGGACAGAGAGAGAAAGACACAGCATCTGAAGCAGGCTCCAAGCTCTGAACTGTCAGCACAGAGCCTGACATGGGGCTCAAAATCATGAACTGCGAGATCACGACCTGAGCCGAAGTCGGATGCTCAACGAACTGAGCCACCCAGGCGCCCCCAAAATCAATTTTAAGAAGTAATTTTAAGACTGATTTTAGAATCCATCTACTCTGTTGCATTATGATAATATACATTTATATCTTTCTCTTACCATGCCTTATTTATGTATGTGACATATAGCCCAATGCCATACATTGCTAGGTACTTAGAGGTGCAAGATGCTGTGTGTGTGTGTGCACGCAAGTGTGTGTGTGTGTGTGTATTTCCATGAACAAGAAAGTGATTAAAGCAATAACCATTTCCTTTTACTAGATTCAGCAGGTACTTTTTGCTCATCCTTCGCAGCAGCTGGAACCAGGAACCATCTACCCAAAAGTAGTTTGCATATCATACAATCAGTGTTAGGCAGTGATCTCATAAAATATAAGACTCCAAGACTCTGTGTGTGTAGGGAGGGGGGTGTGCTTAGGGTGCACTGTAAAGAGGAGTGGAAAACTAGGTTCAATAAATGTAGGTGTTCAGCAATTCAAAGGACATGGAACTCAGAACCCCTTGTACTTCTGGTTTGCATGACACCTTAACCACAGCTTACCCCGATCATGCTCATTCCAGACCTGGTCCTGAGCAACAATACCAGCTCAGGTACAGAAAGTTTAGATTAAACAAAGGCAGAATGTAATCAACGTCGCTTCTGGTCCTGAACTAGGAGGATCATTTTCTGTTATTGCCCAGAAAGCTCAAGCTTTCATACTGATTTAGAGATGGCTGTGTCCTAGTACACAGGTCCAGACAAATCCCATGCTTTACCTGCTTGACTCCTAGCTGTGACAATTTGATACGAGACTCATACTTTCTCTCCTAACTTCTTTTATGGCCGTTCAGATAACACGAAAAAGCAAAAACCATAAGGGATAACTCTATGTTGTGCATGTAACACACCTAACTTGGTTCTCTTTTTGAAAAAAGGAAAATCCATACACAGTTCTTAAATCACTAACCAGAAAGTTGTCAGCTGAGTTGCTTTTACTAAAGCTTTGTCAATCTTACCTTTATAAATGTCTTAATAGCTTTTATAACAATTTTAATAAACTTTTCCCCAAACAACCTGAAAAAAATGGGTCCTAGTTCAAAAGAAAGCTTATCTTTTCGGCAGTAAAAAATTATCATTTCTGAAAGTCTTTGTCTGCAACTGAAGCAGATTTCACTTGTATTTTAAGGCTTCTCAAATGAAATATTAGTGACCATGTTTAACACATACTTTTAGCTACCTCAAATAGTGATAAGATACATAACAATATGAACACACCTTTGCAATGTCTACAGGGATTCCTGAATAGCACAGACATTATTTACATACTGACACACTTTTTTCAATAAGGAATACAATTTCATCAAAATAGACAATAAGTAAAAGAAAAGCAAAAATTAAAAAAAAAACAGTGAAAACCAACCATTTTATATAAATAGTACTTGGTAAGTGCAAATCAAGCATGTTGATATGGAGGTCAGGGCATGTGGTGTGAAAGGTCATGTAAAATCATAAGTCAGTGGCTATCTGGTGGTAGATGATAACTACATTTATCATGGTGAGCATTTTGTACAGTATATAAATGTCAGATCACTATGTTGTATGTGTGAAACTAGTGTAATATTTACGCTAACTATACTTTGGTTAAAGATCAATTAATTTTTCTTTGTAATAAATTGGCTTCCAGAAAAAAATTAATTTTTAAAATAAATAAGTGAACCACAGTCAAAGTTTTTGCGATGTCAAACATCTAAAAAAAAGACAAGCTAACAAACCAGTTATGCTAAATTTCACAATGCCTAAATCTTTATTTTTTTAATGTAAATTCAAGTTAGTTAACATACAGTGAAGTCTTGGCTTCAGGAGTAGAGCCCAGTGATTCATCTCTTATATATGACACCCAGTGCTCATCCTGAAAAGTGTGCTTCTTCATGCCCATCACTCATTTAACCCATTGCCCCACTCACCACCCCTCCAGCAACCCTCAGTTTGTTCTCTGTACTTAAGAGTCTCTAATGGTTTCCCTCCCTCTCTGTTTTTATGTTATTTTTCCTCCCTTTCCCTATATTTATCTGTTTTGTTTCTCAAATTCCACAAATGAGTGATATCATATGATACCTGTCTTTGACTGACTTATTTTGCTTACCATATTACCCTCTAGTTCCATCCACATTGTTGCAAATGGTAAGATTTCATTATTTTTCATTGCCAAGTAGTATTCCATTGTATACACACACACACACACACACACACACACATCTTCTTTATCCATTCATCAGTCGATGGACATCACAATATCTAAATCTTGAGCGAATATTAGAAAAATGGTATAAAAGTAATATTATTAAAGTTATCTTAGAAATGTTTAAATTATCACTTGATTAAGAGGTTTTTGTTTGTATCAAGATTTTATTCAAATTCTAGTTAGTTAATATATAGCATAATATTGGATTCAGAAGTGAAATTTAGGATTAAAAGTTTTAAAGTAGTCATCTTTTTGTGTTGTCTCAAAAGAAAAATAAGCCAACATCCTATTCCAGAAAAGAAATTGTCACAACTTGGTTTATTCACCGCGTGTTTCTTTCAAGTTGTCATTGCTTTCCCAGCTGCAGTTTCAGGGTTTTGTATCTTAAACTCCATATGGGAGTAGCATATGGAAACCAACAAAAACAGGAGTGATTTAGCTGTTCCCAAGTCCTGTAGCTCTGTGAGTTCTCCTGTTTAAATATCAAGTGACTTTCACTTTTATCCTATCCAGAGAAATCCTGAGATCTCCATAACATTCCTAGAGCTTCCAGAAAGGAAGAGTCATAGAAACAGCTGTCTTTTCCCCATAATTTGCTTTCTAAACTCCTTCAACCTCACTTGAGTTTGGAATACCACATACTATTTAATCTCCTGAAATTTCTGATCTCTGTGTTCCTGGTTCCTCATAAATGTGGCCACCAATTTGGGCCTACCTTCCCCAAAACACTATTAATGCATGATCATCATGCATTGTAAGTTTTATCAAAGCTGTATGTACAGTGGGGGGATAATTACAGTACTCTAAAGAGCAGGATACAAATTCAAACTGAAATGTGGCTTTAAACCTCATTGTCCTTTTTTCTACAGAGAGATTTTTTGTTTATTGTACGTGCGTTTTTTTATATCTTGACCTAATGCTTTGTGGCTGGGTTCCTTTCTCTTCTGTGCCCTATTCTGTGAATTACTAGTACTTGCAAACATTCTAAAATCTTTTTTTTTAACTTAATTTACAGAAAAAGCTCCATTTTTGAGCCGATCATCTCTCAACTATCCTAGCATAACAGGACTTCTCTTTCACAAGAAAAAGAACTATTAAACTATTTTCCTAAAACAACCACTACCCTGAGAGATATTCATGTATAAGCCAACAAAGCACTGTCAACTTCAAAAATAAAAACGTTTTCTCATATTCCACGATTACTGAAATAAAAATAATGAAATGAAGTAGACAAGTATACTTGAAACAGCAGTAGACTGAAATCAGGAGGTTACAGTTTATCTAGGTGTTTCTTTCATAAGATGTATGATTTAACTCATTAAATTTTCTCAGCTTCAGTATCATGTCTATGCAATAAATATATATTCATGATATAAATATGTCTCAGTTTCATATTTGCCAAGATAAATATGAAATCTCTGCCAGAAGGAGCATATGTCAGTTTACAGCTGGCAAGTGGATTATATTTTATGGACTTCATGGAACTTGCTATATCTGTGAAACACTGGCATTTCAAGGAGGCACATTAAAGGCCAGTGGAAGATGTAACCAGTAGAGTATGGATTATCTGATTCCTGATTCCACCAGTACATTATAAGTCGCAGATAAGAAACCAAAATCACCGTAGTGTTACTTTACCTGATCTTTTGCAGAACCTTTTATCTTTTTCCAGGAGAAAAAAAAAGCAAACTCCATAATGACAATGGAAAAACAAAGATAAGCTTATTCATTAATGTTAAATAGTTAAAATGGTGTAAAAGAGTAGAAATTGCAAAACTGGTGAGGAAGGAAATTATACTATTTAAAAATTGGAAACAAATTGAGAGAAGACTCAATTTCCTTCATCATGGTAACAAAGATATAGGATATGAAGTCTCCGCCTAAACTGTGATAAAAGAAACAGAATATACCAGTCCTATTACTACCTGCACAGGGACACTGATTCTGATCAAAACCTTCTCCTACTGAGGGTTTTTCTCAGAGCAGTTTTAACATCTTTGTTTCTCAAGCTGTAGATTAAAGGGTTCATCATGGGAACCACACTGGTATAAAAGACAGAAGAGATTTTCCCCTTATGCATAGACAGAGCAGACGACGGTTTGAGATATGTAAATGCACCTGATCCAAAGAACAAGGAAACAGCAATTATGTGGGAACTGCAGGTGCTGAATGCTTTGGACCTGCCCTCAGTGGAGCTGATGTGGAGGATGCCGGAAAGGATGCAACCATAAGACACAAAGATGGTGACACTGGGCACAATGATGTTGATGCCCACCACGATGAAAACCACCAGCTCATTCACGTAGGTGCTTGTGCAGGAGAGCTGGAGAAGGGGGAGGATGTCACACAAATAATGGTTGATGGTGTTCGCATCACAGAAGTTCAGTCTCAGCATGCATCCTGTGTGGGCCATAGCACCCGAAAATGCCATCAAATATGAACCAAGCATAAGACAGGAACACACTTTAGGGGATATGACAACATTATACAAAAGTGGGTTACAGATGGCCACATAGCGATCATAGGCCATTGATGTCAGCACATAGCATTCAGAAATGACAAAAAAACAAAAAAAGTAGAATTGGGTCATGCACCCCCTATAGGAGATAATATTCTTCTTTGATGTGAAATTAATCAGCATTTTGGGTGTAAACACAGAAGCATAACAGAGGTCTATGAAGGACAAATTGGAGAGGAAAAAGTACATGGGGATATGTAGGTGTGAATTCAGCCCAATTAGAGTTATCAAGCCCAAATTTCCTAACACAGTGACCACATACATGACTAGAAACAGGCAGAACAGGGGGAGCTGGAGATCTGGTAGGTCTGTTAGCCCTACCAGGATAAATTCAGTCACAAAAGAGGCATTTGTAGGAGCCATTCTTCTCCAAGGGGATCTGTGAGCACAGAAAAACAGGGTTACATTAGATGAAAACCCACCACTTCCCACAATATTGCATCCTAAAAGAGGGAATATAGGCTGGGACTATCTGAGACTAACCAAATCTAGATCACTAAAATCTGTCTTTACCTCTATCATGATACTGAGAAACACTAACTTCTCCTTTATTAGAGGTTTATAAGCTAAATATAGCAAAGAGTATCACAATTTAGCCTAAAGAGGGAAGTCCAGTGCTGCCATATGCGAACACAACTGCTGGAAAAACCAAGGGAGAAGGGAGAAAAAGGATGGACCAGGACATAATTGTCCTTCTCTTATCCCCCCATTTCTTCATTCACTTAAGACTCCCATTAAATAAATATGGAGGTAGAGATCTTAGGATATTTGCTGGTCTCTAATCCATATTAGACCTTATGTGGTGGGAACCGAGAACATCGTTTCTTTCTTTTTTCTTTTTTTAATTTTTAATGCTTGTTTATTTTTTGAGAGAGAGAGAGAGAGAGAGAGAGAGAGAGAGAGAGAGAGAGAGAAACAGCACCAGCAAGGGAGGGGCAGAGAAAGAGGGAGACACAGAATCTGAAGCAGAGTCCAGGCTCTGAGCTGTCAGCACAGAGCCCAACGTGGGGCTTGAACTCATAAATTGTGAGATCATGACCTGAGCCAAAGTCAGACGCTTAACTGACTAAGCCACCCAGGTGTCCAAGAACATGGTTTCTAATCCAAAACTAAGGGACCAGAGTCTAGGACAGGTTAAGTTACTGCCTCATGTCACAGAATAAAATCCACAAATCCAGAAAAGTGAGAGTTCTATCCATGGAGAAGGAACTTATTGATGGAGATATTGTATCCCTGCACTACTTAAGTCTCTAAACATTCCTGATCTCCCTTTGAACAGATTCTTCCTCACTTGAATCTCAGAACTGCACAAAGTAAAAATGAAAGTGGCATATTAGATCTTTGGATTTCCATCTTACAACAAGAGGGACATTCATATAAATGGAATTCAAACACTCACACTTCTTAGGCAAGAATATCCTGGTGCTTCCTTATTGTTTGTTTACCCCAGCAGTCCTGGAAAGGCAATTTCAGGGCTTTGTACCCTTTGATTCTAAGAGGATATTGCATAGGTGTAACTTCAGATACGTCCTAGAAACCTTTCCGAGCTACAGATCATAATTTCTGATTATGACTTTGAGTTCTCTCAAACAACAGAGAAAAATAAAGTCTTCATTATTAACTCGTTTGCCATTTGATAAGGTACACATGATTGAATGTGAGTTTAATGATACACTGCACGTGGTTATAAACAGAATAGAAGCTTGCACAGTCATTTCCCCTTGGGAAATAGATTCTATGCATAAAGGGAAATAAGAGGACTGTATTTACACCCTCCACCATGCATCTGTCTTTAGTTCTTCAGGGACTCAAAATTAACTCAAGGTTTCTCATCACTCATGGGATTGTGTATCTCCCAAGACAAAGCCCAAAATGAACTCCCATCTCTCTGTCATCTTCATCTCTGAAGGGAAATCGATTATACATTTCCCTCTTTCTTCCCATATCCTAACTGGAAATTTTTCTGCAGGCATTCTGCCTCTAAGATTCTTTATTTCTTTATCTGAAAATTTGCAAGATGGAGCATCTCAGGTCAACTGTCTCTTCCTGGGATATGTCTAAAATAATTTTAATGCCATGTATCCCTTCTAAGGTTTCTTTTTTTTAAATACATACTGGAAATTTGTACCTGACCATCCTCCTGAGACTTTTGTGACATTTCAATAACTGACGTCATCTATTTCTTCTCATCACACACACACAAACAGGGGCTGCAGAGTTAGAGCGTGTGTATAAATCCTACCTCCACTGTTACTAATCATACCCCAGGCAAATTACTTAATCTCTTTCTTCCTCTGGTTTATCTTTGTAAAATAGAAATGGTAAAAAAAAAAATGGCATCACTTTCATTAAATTGTTCTAATCATTAGATGAAAAAATGTAAGTAAAATGGCTAGAACACTGACTATCCCACGGTAGATAGTCATTAACGTCAGCTTATATAGGTTCTCAAAAATTTTGAAACAACCTCCATCATAACACTCATCATTCTTCCCTTTAATTCTCCTGTTCTTCAATAATTATAACTTCTGTAAGAATAATTTTTGTCTTATTTGTTAAGTACAGTACAGTGTACAGAGTAGGAACTCAAATTTTTCTGAAAGTGATGTTGTTCTCAAAGCTTCAAAATATTTTCCACAAAACCCAAATGTTAAGCCACAGAGTCTGCCACCACAATGACATCCATGCCTTTCCTTCAGCCACCACCATTATTGAGGCAGTGGTTAGGTTTTAACTTAACTCTACTACTGAACCGTAGTGGCTTTTCTATTTTCTAGCATTTCCACACACGCCCTCTTACTTAACCATCCACACTGCTGTTAGAATGACCTCTGAAAGCACAGATCTGTCATTCCCTAGTTCAAGAACTTTCAATTGTTCTCCATTATCTCGGGCAACTGAAATTTTGTCATAAAATGATGTCTTAAAACTGTGATTCAGGGGCACCTGGGTGGCTCAGGTGGTTGAATGTCCGATTCTTGATTTCAGCTTGGGTCTTGATCTCAGGGTTGTGAGTTCAAGCCCTGCCTTGCACTCCACAGTGGGCATGGGGCCTGCTTTAAAAAAATAAGCAAAAGGTAACCCCCCCCCCCATGCCATGATTCAGCCTCAGTAAAACCAAAGAAGAAATTGAGTCGAAGCTATTTTTTTCTTTCTTCCCCATCTTTACAGGGTATAATTGAAAATTAATAACTTTATATATTTAAGATATATGATTTGAGGGGCACCTGGGTGGCTCAGTCACTTAAGCATCCCACTTTGGCTCAGGTCATGATTTCACGGCTCATGAGTTTGAGCCCCGCCTCAGGCTCTGTGCTGACAGCCTGGAGCCTGCTTCAGATTCTGTGTCTCCTTCTCTTTCTGCCCCTCTCCCACTCACACTCTGTCTCTTTCTCTCAAAAATAAATAAACATAAAAAAATTAAGATATTTGACTTGAGTTTATAAGTGTAAACATTGTGAAATAATTCCCCCAAATTAATTAAAATATCTATCAGCTCACATAGTTATCTTTTTTTTTTTTTGCAGTGAGAATATTTAAGATCTACCCTCTTAGCAAATTTAAAAGTAGGAAATAAATTATTTCCTACTTTTATAGTAGGAATAATTTTACTTCTTTTCAATTTGGATATTTTTCATTTCTATTTTATTTCTATCTATAGTGATATTGGTGCACATTAGATCTCCAGAACTTATTCATCTTGCATAAAGGAAACTTTGTATATCTTAACCAACACTGTACAAGGATTCCCTTTTCTTCACAAACTCACCAATGCTTATCTATTGTCTTTTTGCTACTAGCCTTTAAACAGATGTGAGGTGGTATCTCACTGTGGTTTTCATTTGCATTTCTCTGGCAATCAGTGATGTTGAGCATCTTTTAATATACTTTTTGGCCACTTGTATGTTTTCTTTTTAGAAATGTGTATTCGGGTCCATTGCCCATGTTTTTTAGCAGACTCTTTTTTGTGTGGATGCTGTTACTTTTGAGTTTTAGGTGTTCCTTACACATTTTGGATAACTTTTTATCAGATGCATGGTTTACAAACATTTTCTCCCATTCCATAGGTTGTCTTTTCATTTTGCTGATTGCTTCCTTTG
Organism: Panthera uncia; assembly: GCF_023721935.1. Classification (NCBI taxonomy): domain Eukaryota; kingdom Metazoa; phylum Chordata; class Mammalia; order Carnivora; family Felidae; genus Panthera; species Panthera uncia. The sequence continues at coordinate 90,548,918 of NC_064808.1, read as the reverse complement.
CTCTGCAGAAGCTTTTTATTTGATGTAATCGCATTTATCTATCTTTGCTTTGGTTGCCTTTGCTTTTGGTGTCATATCCAAGAAAATCTTCCTTTTATGCAAAATTTTATATCTGAGTTTTTGTATTTATTCCATTGGTCTTTCTGTTTATCTTTATGCCAAACCCACACTCTCTTGGTTACTATAGCTTTGTAGTAAGTTTTGTAATCAGGAAGTGTGAGTCTTGCTGCTTTACTCTTTTTCAAGAGTGTTTTGGCTATTAGGGCCCTTTGTGTTTCCATATGAATTTTGGATGGGGTTTTCTATTTCTGCAAAAAAGGGCATTGGAATTTGTGTTGAACCTGTAAATCACTTTGGGTAGTATTAATATCTGTTTATTTATTTATTTTTTTTATAGAGAGAAAGTGAGTGAGTGTAAGTGAGGGGAAGAAGGAGAGAGAGAGAAAATCATAGGCAGGCTCCAGTGTGGAGCCTGACTTGGGGCTCAATCCCATGATCCTGGGATCATGACCTGAAATCAAGAGTCAGATGCTCAAACAACTGAGCCACTCAAGCACCCCTGGGTAGTATTTATGTTAACAATATTAAGTTTTTTGGGGCGCCTGGGTGGCTCAGTTGATTAAGCGTCCGACTTCAGCTCAGGTCATGATCTCATAGCCTGTGAGTTCGAGCCCCGCATCGGGCTCTGTGTTGACAGCTCGGAGCCTGGAGCCTGCTTCAGATTCTGTGTCTCCCTCTCTCTCTGCCCCTCCCCTGCTCATTCTCTGTCTCAAAAAACAAAACAAAACAAAACAACAATATTAAGTTTTTCAATCCATGAACGTGGAGTATGTTTCCATTTATTTATGTCTTCTCCATTTTCTTTCATCAATATTTTTTAGTTTTCATTTTACAAGTCTATATCTCCTTGGTTAAGTATTTGATTCTATTTGATGCTGCTTTAAATGGAACTGTTTTCTTAATTGCACTTAAGGATTATTCATTGCTATTATATATAAAGACAACTGATTTTTGTATGCTAACTTCGCATCCTGCTACTTTCCTAAGTTCACTTGTGGTTTTATTTATTTATTTATTTATTTATTTATTTATTTATTTTTATGGACTCTTTAGAATGTTTTACATATAATATCCTAACATTCATGAAGAAAGATAATTTTACTTCTTTTCAATTTGGATATTTTTCATTTCTATTTCTTGCCTAATATCCTGCCTAGAAATTCCAGTGCTGTGTTGCATAGAAACTGTGAGAGTTAAGTGCCCTTCCCTTGACCCTGAACTTCAAGGAAAAGCTTCCAGATTTCACCATTGAGTATAATGTACCCTGGGTTTTTTTAAATACAGCTTTTGTTCTGTTGAGATAGTTTCCTTCTAGTCTTGTTGAAAATTTTTATCATGAAAGAATGCTGAATTTGGTCCAATGCTTTTTCTGAATCAATTGGCATGATTGTGTGTGTGTGTGTGTGTGTGTGTGTGTGTGTGTATTTCTTTCATTTTATTAACGTGGTATATTACTTTGATTAGTTTTCATATGATGAACCACCTTCCCATTCCAGGAATAATCCTACTTTGTCATGGTATGTAATCCTTTAAACATGCTGCTGAATTTGATTTGCTAGTATTTTGTTGAGGATATTTGCATTAATGTTCATTAAGGTTATTGGTCCATAGATTTCTTTTCCTGTATTGTGTATATCTGCCTTTGGCATTGGGGTAATGGTGGCCTCAAAGACTGAGCTGGAAAATGTGCTATTCTCTTCAATTTTTGAAAAAGCTTCAAAAGGACTGGTGGTAGTTCTTCCATAAATGTTTGGTAGAATTGACCAGGAAAGCTATGAAGTCCAGCACTTTTCTTTAGTGGGAGATTTTTATCTACTGATTCAATATTCTTACTAGTTATACGTTTATTAAGATTTTCTGTTTCTTCATGATTACATCATGGTAGACTTTGAATTTTCAGGAATTTTTCCATTTCATCTATGTTATTCAATTTGTTGGTATATAATGGCTCATAGTTCTCGCTTATAATGCTTTTTACTTCAATAGAAGTGGTACTAATATCTAGATCATCATTTCTGATCTTTTCTTTGACATTTTTAAAAATTTTAAATTCTATGAAAAATGTCATACATATACAAGAGTTGAGAGCAAATTACAGTTTACTATCCTGAACCCATTAATAAATGAAAAAAATACCAACTCATAGTCAATCCTATTTATCTCTACCATGATTATTGAACCCCCACCTCAACTGGGCTATTTTGGAGAAAATCCCAGGTATCATATTTTAGTATGCATTTCCAAAAGATAAATATTTATTAAAATTATAATAACACTATTTTACACTTAACTTAAAATTAAAATGCCTTATACTATCAAATGTCCAATCAGTATCTGAATTTCCCTGATTGTGGGTGAGGATGTTAACACAGATCTACACTAAAAGTGTAAGGTGTAACTGGGTGATAAAGTTAGTGGATATAGTTGGTCCATTCTGAAAAACTTGCCCTGTAACATCCTTTCATCATAAATTATTTAAATTGAAATCTGTTCAAATATAAACCATAGTTCCATTGGATATTCTATAAGCAAGCAACTGTGGTAGTTCCATTCCGCATTTAACATGCTTTATAGATATAAAACGTAAAGGAAATGAGGAAAAAGTATAGTGCAACTCCTTATTTCAGTCCCTACAACAAATTATAGGTATCTATTATGGGACAAGGGGAAAGTGATAGAGAGAAGAAAGCTGAGAAGGAGTGGAAAATCTTTTCTCAGCAGAAATAAGGTAGACATTTTATTATTTTTATTTAATTTTATTCATTTTATTTATTGAGCCAGGAAATATTGTTCATGATCATTTTGTTCTTGTCAACAATATATTGTTCTGATATGATTTATTTGACTCTACTATCTTTTTGCTTAGTCTAGCTACAGTTTTGTCAGTTTTCTATTCTGTTTGTGATACCTCCAGATTTGTTTTTCTTTTTCAAGATTGTCTTGGCTTTTTGGGGTCTTTTGAGGTTCCATGCAAATTTTAAGATTATTTGCCCCAGTTCTGTGATAAATGCTGTTGGTTTTTTGATAGGATTGCATTAAATGTGTAGATTTTTTTTGGTAGAATGGACATTTTAAGAATATTTTTCTTCTAATCCATGAGTATGGAGTATCTTTCTATTTATTTGTGTCATGTTCAATTTCTTTTATTGATGTTTCATTGATGTTTTATAGTTCTCAGAGTATAGGCCTTTCACCTCCTTTGCTTTTCTATTCTGTTTTATTTATATCTGCTCTAATCTTTATTTCCTTTCTCCTGCTAGATTTGTGTTTAGTTTTCTCTTGTTTTCCTACTTCCTTAAGTTGTAAAGTAAGGTCATTGATTTCAGATCTTTCTTGATTTTTAACATAAGCTTGCATAGCTACAAATGTCTCCCTTACCACTGCTTTTGTTGCATCCCATAAGTTTGGTATGTTGTGGCTTTGTTTTCACTCATATTTAAAGAGAAGAGAAGGAAAGAAACCACAAGAGACTCTTAATGATAGGAAACAAACTGAAGGTTGATGGAGGGAGGTGGGTAGGGGAATGTGCTAGATGGGTGATGAGTATTACGGAAGGCACTTGTGATGAGCACTAGGTGTTTTATGTAAGTGATGAATCACTGAATTCTACTCTTCAAACCAATACTGTACAGTATGTTAACTGAAATTTAAATTAGATAAACAAACATTTCAAATTCCATGTGATTTCTTCTTTGATCCATTGGTTTCTTTAAGAGAGTATTGTTTAATTTCCACAAGTTTGTGCATTTTCCTGTTTTCCTTCTGTTATTGATTTCTAACTTTATTCTATGTAGTCAGAGGAGACACCTTCTATGGCATTTCTCTTTTATACTGAGATTCAATTCGTAGCTTAACTTATGGCTATTCTGGAAAATATCCTGTGTGCATTTGAGGAATGTGTATTCTGCTGTTGTTGGGTCTATGTTTTATATATGTCTGATAAGTTTACTTGGTTTATTATGTTATTTAAGGCCTCCATTTCCTTCCTTATCTTATGTCTGGTTGTGCTATCTATTATTGAGGATGAGACACTGAACTCTTCAACTATTACTAAAACTGTCTATTTTAGAGGCCAGTCCTGCCAGTTTGTATTGCATATGTTTTCACGGTCCATTATTACATTTGTAAATGTTTATAACCATTATATCTTCTTGCTCTATTGAATCTTCCATTAAGTATGGTTTCTTTGTCTCTGTAAAGCTTTTTTATTAAGTTTAAAATTTTAATTCCAGTATAGTTAACATACAATGGTACACGAGTTTCAGGTGTACAACACAGCGATTCAACACGTCTGTACATTACTCAGTGCTCATCATGATAAGTGTACTCTTTAATCTCCTTCACCTATTTCATCCATCCTCCACCCCATCTCCCTTCTGGCAACCATCAGTTTGTTCTCTATAGTTAAGAGTCTGTTTCTTGATTTGTCTCTCTCTCTCTCTTTCTTTCTTTGTTTCTTAAATTCCACATTTGAATGAAACCATATGGCATTTGTCTTTCTCTGACTGACTTATTTTGCTTAATATCATAATCACTCTCTCCATCCATGTTGCTACAAATGGCAAGATTTCATTTTTTTAGGGCTGAGTAACATTCTATTATGTATATACACCACATCTTCTTTAACCATTCATCTGCTGATAGACACTGGGCTGCTTCCATAATTTAGCTATTTTAAATGATGCTGCAATAAGCATAGGGATATATATATCTTTCAAATTAGTGTTTTTGTATTTTTTGAGTAAATACCCAGTAGTGGAATTGCTGGATCATATGATAGCTCTATTTTTAACTTTTTGAGGAACCTCTGTGTTGTTTTTCACAGTGGCCGCACTAGTTAGCATTCCCACCAACAGTGCAAGAGGGTTCCTTTTGCTCCATATCCTTGCCAACACTTGCTCTTTATTATTATTATTTTTTAGTTTTAGCTATTCTGACAGATGTGAGGTGATATCTCATTGTGATTTTGATTTGCATTTCCCTGATGATGAGTGATGGTGAGCATCTTTTCATCTGTCTGTCGGCCATCTGTATTTCTTCTTTGGAGAAATGTCTGTTCATGTCTTCTGACCATTTTTAACTGGGTTATTTGGTTTTTGAGTGTTTTCCCAACACCATTTGTTGAAGACTATCTTTTTCTCATTGCATATTCTTGCCTTTTTTGTCAAAGATTAATTGACCATACCATCATTGGTTTGTTTCTGAGTTTTAGATCCTCTTCAATTGATCTACATGTCTATTTTTGTACCAGTACCATCCTGTTTTGATTACTATAACTTTGTAGTATAATTTGAAATCTGGAATTGTGACCCCTCCAGATTTGTTTTTCTTTTTCAAGATTGTCTTAGCTGTTTGGGGTCTTTCTTTTGCGGTTCCATGCAAATTTTAAGATTATTTGCCCTAGTCCTGTGAAAAATGCTGTTGGTATTTTGATATGATTGCATTAAATGTGTAGATTTTTTTTGGTAGAATGGACATTTTAAGAATATTTTTCTTCTAATCCATGAGTATGGAATATCTTTCTATTTATTTGTGTTATCTTCAATTTCTTTCATTGATGTTTTATAGTTCTCAGAGTATAGGCCCTTCACCTCCTTTGTTAAGTTGATTCCTAGATACTTTATTATTTTTGATAATTGTAAATGGTATTGCTTTCTTAATTTCCCTTTCTGTTGCTTCACTAGTAGTGTATAGAAATGCAACAGATTTCTGTACATTGGTTCTGTATCCTGCAACCTTACTGAATTCATTTATCAGTTCTAGTAGTTTTTCAGTGGAGTCTTTTGGGTTTTCTACATAGAGTATCATGTTATCTGCAAATAGTGAAAGTTTTGCTTCATCCTTACCAATTTGGATGCCTTTATATTCCTTTTTCTTGTCTGATTACCATTGCTAGGACTTCCAGTACTATGTTGAATAAAAGTGGTACGAATGGGCATCTTTATCTTGTTCCCAATCTTATCTTGTTCTTCATCTTAGGGTGAAAGCTCTTAAGTTTTTCATCATTGAGTATGATTTTAGCTGTGTTGTGTCTAGGTGTGAGCCCAATGCGGGGCTTGAACCCATGAACCATGAGATCATGACCTAAGCCAAAATCAAGAGTCAGACACGTCTCTACCTAACTTTTCATTGCAGTTATTGCAATTTTCACCTTCAGAATTTCTTTTTTGACTTATTTTTAGATTTTCTATTTCTTTACTGATATTTCCATTATGTTTATAAATTGTTTAATTGACTCTCTACACATCTTCCTATAGATATTTCAGCCTCTTTAAACAGTTATTTTAAAGTCTTTGTCTAGTAGATCTGCCATGAAATCTTTTTCAGAGACAGTTTCTACTGATTTATTTTTTCCTTTGAAGGGTCCATACTTTCTGTTTCATTGTATATCTTGTGATTTCTTGTTGAAAACTGAACATATTAATCTAATAATATGGTAACTCTAGAAATCAAATCTTCTCCCTTCACCAGGGTTTACTTGTTTGTTTGTTTGTTTGTTTGCTTGTTTTAATTGCTGTAGAGTATATCTGTCCCAAGGATCAGCCTGAGGTGTTAAGGGCTTTTCAGGATTTTCAGACCTTGCACTTCTCCCTGTACATGTGCAGTGACTTTCTAATTTCTCTTGCGTATACAATTGCTTTTGAAAGTCCTAGGTTTTATGGGAATCTACCCCAAAAACCAAGAGCACACTTTACACACTGTATGTTAGCCAATTTGACAATAAATTATATTAAAAAAAAAGAAAGAAAGTTATAGGTTTTTTTTAAAGACCTAGTTTTCAATGCCTGGCGTCCAAAGGGTGAAAAAAGAAAAACAAAAGGGAAAATAAAGCACTGGCCTTTAAATATACTGGAAGTCAATTCAGCAAGAGGAGAAGGGGCTTGTCACAGTGGGGCAGTGCAACAATAAATACTGCTCACTTTTTTATCTGCACTTCAGAAATCTGAAGCAGCAATCATCAATCAGAGCATGATTCCCCATTATTTGGAGCACAGTGTCTTATTTACCTACTCTGGCTCACCTAAGTTATAAGCAAGCTGATTCTGGAGACATGAATGGCTGCCTGCCACAAGGCTGAAAAGTAAAGGATGTCAGCTTCTACTGTACTAAGTGCTGAAATTGATCAAATTTAACTGGAATTTACCATCCAAGCCTTTCCTGGCAATTGTAAGCCTTCTATAGACTCCAGAGTTCCAAGACAAATCAGACAAATTCTGTAAGTGCAACTTTTGTGCAGGTGAGGAGACAGATTCCCGACATACTACTGTAATGTGCCATTTCCCCAGATTCCTCTTTTCTTTTTCTCAGCACTCCCTTTCCATGTACAGCTCTCCTGAACTCATCACTGACATTTGTTCAGCACATCCACTCCCACTGTTCTCTACCTGCTCATACATTCAAATGCATTCATAAGAGCTATGTCCTGTATTTACAAAGAAACATTTTGTTGACCTATTGCTTTTGCCATTTGAAAATATTTCATTGAGGGGTGCCTGGGTGGCATCCGACTTCGGCTCAGGTCATGATCTCACAGTCTGTGAGTTCAAGCCACGCGTTGGGCTCTGTGCTGACAGCTCAGAGCCTGGAGCCTGCTTCAGATTCTGTGTCTCCCTCTCTTTGACCCTCCCCCATTCATGCTCTGTCTTTCTCTGTCTCAAAAATAAACATTAAAAAATATTTCATTGGAATCACTTTAATGTTGTATGCTATAGATATATCAAAACTCATCCACCCACTCCATACTGATGGAAATTCACTATCTTCCAGTTTTTTACAATAAAATCAATGTTATCACTATTATGCAAAAATCTTTATACGACAGTAACTGTATTTCAATGAGATAAGTTCCCAGAATATTGTCTTTCATTTTAATATGTATGTTTATATATTGGATTTCTCAAAGACTATTGCAATTCATATTCCCACGGGTAATTTATGAAACTATATTTATTCTCCTAGCACTTCTAAATTGTATTCCACTAAATATTAATGGGGTTGAACATTCATTCATGAATTTGTAAACCTTTCCAATTTGCTTTCCTGTGATTTGCCTACTTATGTCTTTTCTTCATTTTCTCTATGCCTAAATATTTCCATATCTATATTCCCAAATTCTTTTCATCACGGAGCTATTAAAAACAATGCCTAAAGAAGTTCTTTAAAAATAAAAAGACTATATGAAGAAACTAGAAAAGGTTAAGAAAATGAAATCATATAATATGGAATGAGAACTATACCCTCATTACCATTACCCTAAATATAATGACAAATAACTTTCTACGAATCTATACAATGGGTTTGTACATTGATCTTCCTCTTCCCTCAGACACTAGTGAAAATTCTTCAAGTGTGGTAAAGAGATTGTCTCTGCCCTGGACTGGTCTGGATTACTTTGTAAGTGTTATTTGGCCTCTGTTGGTTTCTTCTGTGTGAACCAATCTGTATTGTCAATGAAATGTGAAAGACACTTTCTGGATATTTTGTCCTTTGAGTACTTGGCTGTTATTTGTGTTCTGAAACATTTTAGTTAACTAAAACCACTGTTCGTGTTTTCACGGCTTTAAAAGAATGGTAAATTTTACATGATTTAAAAAAAAGCTGATAGATTTAGAATCAAAACATCTAGGTCCTCGACTCAGCTTCTACCATTTATAAATTGTGATTCAGAACAAGTCATGAAATCTCTGAGAATCAGTTCCATCATCAATGAGATGGAAACTGGATCCCCTTCCCTACTGACCTCCCAGCACTTCCCTGAGGAGCACATGGACACACAGATGTAACAGCATGGAGAAAACAGTAACACTACTTCCAGAACAATCATAACACCCTGCACATTCTCTATATTAATAAAGTGTGTCTACTCAACTTTATGTCATAGGGAGACTTTAAGCAGCCCACTGGATTCCACCAGCCATCCCCCTCGCTGAAGATAGGAGTCTCTGCCTTAGAATGTAAAACTTCCCCACAGTGAAAGTGATTTTAATGTTCAAATCTACATTTTTTTTTTACCACAGAACCCTGGTGTTTCATTTACTACTTCATCTGGTGCCCAGCTGAATATACACCGAAATACCCCAATGCTAGAGAGAAAAACCAACTGCATCAGACTTCCAGAAAAATACCATGACTGTCCCCAACACAGACACGGATTCACCACAATCAATTTTCACTAATATTTTCTACTATATAAGACTGATTTTAGATTCTATCCATGTGTAGCATGTAACCCTACTGTGTTGTTATATGAAAAAATCTATCTATCTTTCTACCTTATTTACAGTTGTGACATATTGCATATTGCACACATTGCCAGACACTTAGCAGGTATAAACGTGTTTGCTGTTGTTGCTTTTACATAATTAAATGAATAATTGAAGCAATAATCATTTCGTTTTGCAGGATTCAGTAGTATTTCCTACTCAGCCCTGCCTCACTGGAGCCAGAAACAGGAACCACGTACCTGAATGTTCTTGCAAAGATTCAAAGTGGGTCACATGCCATGCAATAGATGTTAGGCAGAAATCTCATAAACTATAAGGTTTGAATACACTGAGTGCATGTGTGTGTGTGTGTGTGTGTGTGTGTGTGTGTGTGTAGGGAGGCATTATAAAGAAAAGTGGGTTCAACAAAGCTGGGGTTCAGGAATTAAAGAGATATAGAACTCAAAACCCCTTTTACTTCTGGTTTTCATCAATTCTTAACCACAGCACACCCTAGTCATGCTCATTCCAAACCTAATCCTGAGTAACAACAGTAGGTCACTTACAGAAAATTTACATGAAACAAATTTAGCATGTAATCTGAAAATTTTCCTTATGATTTAACTAAGAGGACCATTTTTATATGTTATAACTCAGAAACTCCAAACTTGCACACAAATTAGGAAAAAAAAAATCTCCTTCCTAATACACAGGCAGAGGTGAATCCTATGGCTTACTTATTTGACTCTCATCTGTGACAACTTCAATAGAATTATTCTGTCTCTCAAAACTTCTTTTATCACATTTCATGTAACACGCAGAATAAAAAAACTACAAAGGATAATCCTATGCTGTGCATGTAAAACACCTGACTTGTTTCCTCTGACATATTCCTCTCTTTGAAAGAGGTCCAAATAGTTTCATAGTACTTATAAATGCATTAACTAAAAAACTAATTTGCCTCTTAAAACTTTAGCACCTTAAATTTTACAATGTCTTTTTATCTGCTTTTTTATTAATAATTTCCAAAATAATCTGAAAGAATGGGATCTAATTTTAAATAAAGGATTTTCTTTTCCTGAAATTGGAACAGAAGTCATTTGTATTTGAATCTCATCATATGAAAGATCAATGACTTTTAAATCCACTCTTTGGTCCACCTCAAAGAGCAATAAAATACATGAAGAGTGAATGCAGTCTACAATGTCTTCAAAGGATCCCAAATACCACAGCCATAAACTTTTCTTCCAGTATGGAAAACAATTTTATCAACACAGTAAAACAAAAGCAAAATGAAAACTCCACTCACGACCCCCTTTTTTATATAAATAGTGAAAATCAAGCATATTAATATTGGGGTCAGAACATGGGAAATGAGTGGTCATTTAAAACCACAGGTCATGGATTTAGCAATGCCAAATGCCTCAAAAACAATCAAGCCAACAATCTAGCTATGCTAACTTTCAAAATACCTAAATAGTGAGTAGAGATTGGAAAAAGAGTAAAATAGTGAATGTTTTTAAAGTTATCTTAGAAAATGTTTAAGTTGTCACTCCATGCAACATATTAAGGATTTTTGAGTGTTCATCAATTTGCCGTTTTCTCAAAAGAAAAACAATCCAACATTCCACTACAGAAAAGACACTGTCACCATTTCATTTATTCACCAAATAGCGCATTCAGACAAGATTGGGCGCAGTCAGGGTGTTATGGCCATAGACCAAATAGTTCTTTCAAATTGCCATTGTTCTAGCTGCGGTTTGAGATTTCCATACTTCAAAATCCATACGGGAGTAACATATGAAAGCCACCAAAAAGCAGGGATGATTTTATTGTTCCCAGGTCTACCAGTCCTGTGAATTTAACTTTTTAAATATCAAATAACGTAAGATTTTATTCTATCAAGAGAAATCCTGTCATCCACATACTATTTCTAGGGCCTTCCTAAAAGAATAGAGTCACAGAAAACTTTCCCTTCTCATCATTTTACACTCTATTCCTTCTTCCTAACTTGATTACAACTCATTATTTTATCTCTACTTACCCTACCTGGTTCCCTACAAATGTGAGCATAGCTATTGGTCTTCATTCCCAAGACCACTATTAATATGGGTATATTATAAGTTTTAATGAAAACTTCATGGAAAGTGAAGGATAATTACAGTATTCTATGGAACAGGTTATAAATTCAGAATGAAATATGGTTTCTAAAATTTTATTGTCCATTCCCTACTGAGGGACCTCTGATTTATTGGCCATATATCTCTTTGGGCCATAGAATAATGGCATGTTCCTGGAAAATCTTTCTTCCTGTGTCTTGTTTGAATTAGAAGACTCTGAAAACATTTCACATTTTTCTTTTCTTGCAAAAATGTCAGCATTCAAAATAGAAAAGTTTTCTCATATTTCATGTTTACTAAAATAAAAATAAAGTGAATTAGAAAGTATACTAGAAAAAGTAGTTGACTTGAAATCAAGTAGCTAATAGTCTATTCTAGACTTCTCTATGAAGAAGCTGTGTGACTTTAATTAATCATTAACCCCAATAAATATTAACAATCTATTATGTGTGACTTTGAGTGGTAAAAATGAAATCTCTGCTAAAAGAAGTTTAATGTGTAGGGTTTGCAGCTGCAAAGTGGAGTAAAATTGATAGTTCTTATGGAATCTTTTATAATTGTGAAACATTGGCATTTGAAGGAGTCATAATCCTGCCCACAGTACAATGGAAAGAAAGGAATAGAGACAGATTGCCTAGTTCATGGTTCCAACTGCACATTACAAGTGTCAGTTAAGAAACCCCCCAGTGCACAAGGTAACACTTGTGTTATTTTATTGATTATTTGTTAAATCATTCATCTTTTTCCAGGAAAAAAGTCCATTAATGACATTTTAAAAAACAGATAAATATGTTTTTCTTTTTTTTTTTTTTTTTTTGATGCTCTGATGGTAGTTGCCACATTATTTTATTTGTTGCTTCCAATAGACCTGTGAAAAAGATACTATTATTCTCCTTTTCTACATCAAGTCTTTTACTTTTGGTGAGCAGCATATTAACCCATGAAGTTTTAAAACATGCATATATATCCTGTTTTCCATTTCATAAGCTCTGGATTTGAGACTCAGTATCTCCATCTTTTTTTAAGTTCAACAAGTGATTCTAAAGTATAATTAGGCTTAAAATATCCTTCCATATATAAACAAGAGAAGCTATTAGAGGTTAAATAATCTAATCTTAGAATATGTTTCTTAATGTTATTCTTAAATAGGAAAAATGAGGAAAAGGAGCAAAAGTTGTAAAAATGGTAATCAAAGGAATCAGATCAAACCCCCAAAAAAAACAGAAACAGATTGAGAGAAGACTCATATTTCCTTCACCACAGTGAGAAACAGGATAGGAAGACTTCCACTAAAAATACTATAAATAAACACACGCAATATCCCTACCCTATTGACCACTTGCACAGACACTGTTTCTGATCAAAACACTCTCTTACCGAGGGTTCTTCTCAGAGCAATTTTAACATCTTTGTTCCTCAAACTATAGATTAAGGGGTTCATCATGGGAACCACATTGGTATAAAAGACAGAAGAGATTTTCCCCTCATCCATAGATCCAGCAGAAGATGGTTTAAGATACATAATTGCACCTGACCCAAAGAACAAGGAAACAGCAATTATGTGGGAACTGCAGGTGCTGAACGCTTTGGACCTGCCCTCAGTGGAACTGATGCGGAGGATGCTGGAGAGGATGCAACCATAAGACACAAAGATAGTGACACTGGGCACAATGATGTTGATGCCCACCACGATGAAAACCACCAGCTCATTCACGTAGGTGCTTGTGCAGGAGAGCTGGAGCACGGGGAGGATGTCACACAAATAATGGTTGATGGTGTTTGCATCACAGAAGGTCAGTCTCAGCATGCATCCTGTGTGGGCCATAGCACCCGAAAATGCCATCAAATATGAACCAAGCATAAGGCTGGAACACACTTTAGGGGACATGACAACATTATACAAAAGTGGGTTACAGATGGCCACATAGCGATCATAGGCCATTGATGTCAGCGCATAACATTCAGAAATTACAAAAAAACAGAAAAAGTAAAGCTGGGTCATGCATCCCATATAAGAGATAATATTTTTCTTTGATAGGAAATTCATCAACATTTTTGGTGTAAATACTGAAGAATAGCAGAGGTCTATGAAGGACAAATTGAAAAGGAAAAAGTACATGGGGGTGTGTAGATATGAATTCAGCCCAATTAAAATGATCAAGCCCATATTTCCCAACACAGTGACCACATACATGACTAGAAATAGGCAGAACAGGGGAAGCTGGAGTTCTGATAGGTCTGTTAATCCCACCAGAATGAATTCAGTCACAGAAGAGGCATTTCCAGGAGTCATTCTTTTCTAAGGGGATCTGTGGACACACAAGAAAACTCAGAAAAACTCAGCTCTTCCTGCAATATCTCATCCCACAAGAGAGTGTGTACACTGGGAATGTCTAAGACTAGCCCAACCCGGACCCATTGAATCTGCCTTTTCCATCAACATGAGACTAAGTGACAGGGACTTTCCCTTACTAGAGTCTTAATAAGCTAAATGTAGCAAAGTGCATCACAAACTTTGCCTTAAGAGGGAAAGCCAGTGCTGCCACATGCCAACGTGACTGCTGGAAAACCAAGGTGAGTAAGAAGAAGCATGGCCCACGACAGAATCATCCTTCTCCCATCTCACTATTTCTTCATTCACTTGAACCTTCTCATCACCAGTAAAGTTGGAGGCAGAGACCCTAACAAGCTGAAGCTGGCCTCTAACGGGCCAGATTAGACTTAGTGGATTGGGAACCATGAATATTGTTCCTAATCCAACACTAAGGGACCAGAGTCTAGGTGAGGTTGAGTTACTGTCCCATGTCACAGAGAAAACGTCATAAATCTAGAACATTGAGTGTTCCACCCATGGAGAGGGAACTGACTGAGATACTACATCCCCTGAACCCTCTGATCTCTAACATTCTTTTATCCCCTGAAACATATTCTCCTGTCAGTTTTACTTGAGTCTTAGGACTACACAAAATTGGGGGGGGGGGGGGAAGTGGCTTACCTTACATTTTTGGACTTCCATGTCAAATCAATAAGGACATTGATATAAACAGAATTCAGAAACTCACCCTCCTTAGGCCAGAAAACCTCAGTGCTTCCTTATCTTTGGTATTTACCCCTGTAGTCTTGGAAAGGAAATTTCAGGCTCTTGAGGCCTTGATTTCTTTAATTCTAAAAGGATTTAGCCCATACTTAATTTCAGATATGCCCTTCAAATATTTCTGGACTATATATCATAATTTCTGATTATAACTTTCAGTCCTCTCAAGCAGCAGAGACCAAAGTCTTTATTATCATCACGTTTGCTACTTAAGACACAGAAGACTGAATGTGAGTTTAATGATAAAGTGCACTTGATTATAAACAGGGTAGATGTTTGCTCAGTCTCCATCCCAAGGAATAGAGTCTATGTACAAAAGAGAAATAAAGGGATTGATTGTGTTTACACTCGGGACCACAATCTCTCTTTAGTTCTTTAGGGACTCAATAGCTAATCAAGTTTACATTTCACTCTAAGGATTGTACATTCCCCAAGGCAGAGGCAAAACTAAACTCCCATCTTTCTATCATCTTCATCTCTTAATGAAAATCTATTGCAGAAGTTCTTTCTCCCTTTCTTCCCATATCCTAAATGAAAACTTTCCATAGAGTTTGCCTACAGCCTTATTTCTTTTTCTTAAATATTTCAAATATTGCAGTAATTCAATTCAGTTGTTATCTCTCCTGGGTCACCTCCAAAAAGAAAGGTTAATACCTTTCTCACTTTTAAAGGTGTTTTTTTAATTTTTTAAATTCCAGTATAATTAAGGTACAATTTTATTAGTTTCAGGTATACTGATTCAACAACTCTATATCTTATTCAGTGTTCATCACAATAAGTGTACTTTTTAATGTTTATTTATTTATTATGTGTGTGTGTGTGAGAGAGAGAGAGGGAGAGAGAGGGAGGGAGGGAGAGGGAGGGAGGGAGAGAGAGAGAGAGACAAGGGGAAATGAAGAGAGAGGGAGAGAGAGAATCCCAAGCAGGATTGGTGCTGTCAGTGAATAGGCCTATGCAGGGCTTGAACCCATGAACTGCAAGATCATGACCTGAGCCAAAACCAAGAGTCAGACACTTAACCGACTGAGGCATCCAGGCACCCATGATAAATGTACTCTTAATCCCCTTAATTTATTTCACTCTTACTCCCACCCACCTCTCCCCGGTAAGATTATCAATTTGTTCTCTATAGTTAGGAGTCTGTTTTTTTGGTCTCTTTTTTTCTTCATTGTTTTATTTCTTAAATTCCACATATGAGTGAAATCTTCTGGTATTCATCTTTCTCTGACTGACATTTAACTTAGCATTATACAATCTATATCCATCAATGTTGTTGTAAATAGCAAGATTTCATTCCTTTTTTATGACTGAGTAAAATTCTATTGTATATACATATCGCCTCTTCTTTCATCTATCAATAAACACTTGGATTGCTTTCATATTTTACCTATTATAAATAATAGGGGTTCATAGAGCTTTTCAAATTAGTGTTTTTGTATTCTTTGGGTAAATACGCCATAGTGGAATTACTGGATCATATAGTAATTCTATTTTTAACTTTTTGAGGAACCTCCATACTGTTTTCCACAGTGGCTGCACCAGTTTGCATTCCCACCAACAATGCATGAGAGTCACCCTTTCTCCACATCCTCACCAACACCTGTTGTTTCTTGTGCTGTTCATTTTAGCCGTTCTGATAGGTATGAATGATATTTCATTGTGATTTTGATTTGCATTTCCCTGGTGATGAGTGATGTTGAGCATCCATTCATTTGTTCATTGACCATCTGTATGTCTTCTTTGGAGAAATGTCTATTCATGTCTTCTCCCATTTTTTAATTGGGTTACTTGTTTTTTTGTGTTGAATTGTGTAAGTCCTTTATATTTTGGATACTTACCCCTTATTGGATATATCATTTGTAAATGTCTTCTTGCATTCAATAGGTTGGGCTTTTTATTTTGTTGATTGTTTCCTTTGCTGTGCAGAATCTTTTTATTTTTATGTAGTCCCAATAGTTTATGTTTACTTTTGTTTCCCTTACCTCAGGAGACATATCTAGAAAGATGCTGTTACAGCCAATGTTAGAGAAATTATTGTCTGTACTCTCTTCTAGTATTTTTATGGTTTCAGGCTTCACATTTAGGTCTTTAATCTATTTTGAGTGTATTTTTGTATATGGTGTAAGTGTTGTTTTTTTTTTTTTTTTGCTATAACTGTCCAATTTTCCCAACCCCATTTGTTAAAAAGACTGTTTTTCCATTGCATATTATTGCATCCTTTATCATAGATTAATTGATCATATAATCATGGATCTATTTCTGGGATCTCTATTCTACTCTATTGATCTATGTTTCTATTCTTGTGCCAATACCATACTATTTTGATTACTATAGATATGTAGTATATTTGATTACTACAGTAGTATTTGATTTGTAGTATTTGATTACTACAGATTTGTAGTTAGCTGTTACTTTATTAAGGGTGTTTATCATGAATTTATGTTGTACTTTGTGAAATGCTTTTTCTCCATATTGAAATGGTAATATGATTTTTATCCTTTCTCTTATTGATATGATGTATCATGATGGTTGATTTGTGAATTCTGAACCACCTTGTATCCCAGGAATAAGTCCCACTTGATCATAGTGAATGATTTTTTTAAATTTATTGTTGGATTCAGTTTGCTAATATCTTGTTGAGGACTTATGCATCTATGCTTATCATAGATATTAACCTATAGTTCTCTTTTTCTGTACTGTCATTATCTGGCTTAGATATCAGTGTTATGCTGAACTTGTAGAATGAATTTGGAAGTGTTTCTTCTTCTATTTCTTGGAGTAGTTTGAGAAGAAAAGGTACTAACTCTTCTTTAAATGTTTAGTAAAATACACCTGTGAAGCCAGATATCTGGTTCTGGACTTTTGTTTTGGGAAGGTTTTTTTTTATTATTATTTATTATTTTTCATTGCTGGTAATTGGTGTCTTCAAATCTTCTATTTCTTCCAGCTTCAGTTTCTAGGAATTTTTTTCCATTTCTTCTACTTTGTCCAATTTGTTGGCATATAATTTTTCATAATACTTTCTTATAATCTTTTGTATTTCTGTGGTGTTGGTCATTATTTCTCTTCTTTCATTTCTGATTTTGTTTGAGTCCTTTCTCTCCTTTTTAAAAAATGATTCTAGCTACCATTTATCATTTTTGTTGATCTTTTCAAAGAATCAAAAATCCCAAAGAGAACCAGTTCCTGCCAGGGAACTTGCTTGCTCTGAGGAAACACCCAACTCTGTACTTCTGTGGAGCCAAACCTCTGGCAGCGGATCTGACTCCCTCCCACTGCCACAGGGCCCCTCCTGAAGTGGATCATCTAAGGAGAAGCGAGCTAAGCCTGCCCCTCCTGCCCCCGTGCACCTTGCCTACCCACCCCAGCACCACAAGCCTGGTAGTGTGCAAGTAGCCCAGACAGGCCACGCCACCCCACAGTGAATCCCGCCCCTAGGAGAGGGGAAGAGAAGGCACACACCAGTCTGACTGTGGCCCCAGCGGTGGGCTGGGGGCAGACATCAGGTCGGACTGCGGCCCCGCCCACCAACTCCAGTTACACAACACAGCACAGGGGAAGTGCCCTACAGTTCCTCGCCACTCCAGGGACTATCCAAAATGACCAAACGGAAGAATTCCCCTCAGAAGAATCTCCAGGAAATAACAACAGCTAATGAACTGATCAAAAAGGATTTAAATAATATAACAGAAAGTGAATTTAGAATAATAGTCATAAAATTAATCGCTGGGCTTGAAAACAGTATGCAGGACAGCAGAGAATCTCTTGCCACAGAGGTCAAGGGACTAAGGAACAGTCACGAGGAGCTGAAAAGCACTTTAAACGAAATGCAAAACAAAATGGAAACGACAACGGCTCAGATTGAAGAGGCAGAGGAGAGAATAGGTGAACTAGAAGATAAAGTTATGGAAAAAGAGGAAGCTGAGAGAAAGAGAGATAAAAATATCCAGGAGTATGAGGGAAAAATTAGAGAACTAAGTGATACACTAAAAAGAAATAATATACGCATAATTGGTATCCCAGAGGAGGAAGAGAGAGGGAAAGGTGCTGAAGGGGTACTTGAAGAAATTATAGCTGAGAACTTCCCTGAACTGGGGAAGGAAAAAGGCATTGAAATCCAAGAGGCACAGAGAACTCCTTTCAGACGTAACTTGAATCGATCTTCTGCACGACATATCATAGTGAAACTGGCAAAATACAAGAATAAAGAGAAAATTCTGAAAGCAGCAAGGGATAAACGTGCCCTCACATATAAAGGGAGACCTATAAGACTCGTGACTGATCTCTCTTTTGAAACTTGGCAGGCCAGAAAGGCTTGGCACGATATCTTCAGTGTGCTAAACAGAAAAAATATGCAGCCGAGAATCCTTTATCCAGCAAGTCAGTTATTTAGAATAGAAGGAGAGATAAAGGTCTTCCCAAACAAACAAAAACTGAAGGAATTTGTCACCACTAAACCAGCCCTACAAGAGATCCTAAGGGGGACCCTGTGAGACAAAGTACCAGAGACATCACTACAAGCATAAAACATACAGACATCACAATGACTCTAAACCCGTATCTTTCTATAATAACACTGAATGTAAATGGATTAAATGCGCCAACCAAAAGACATAGGGTATCAGAATGGATAAAAAACCAAGACCCATCTATTTGCTGTCTACAAGAGACTCATTTTAGATCTGAGGACACCTTTAGATTGAGAGTGAGGGGATAGAGAACTATTTATCATGCTACTGGAAGCCAAAAGAAACCTGGAGTAGACATACTTATATCAGACAAACTAGACTTTAAATTAAAGGCTGTAACAAGAGATGAAGAAGGGCATTATATAAAAATTACAGGGTCTATCCATCAGGAAGAGCTAACAATTATAAATGTCTATGCGCTGAATACCGGAGCCCCCAGATATATAAAACAATTACTCATAAACATGAGCAACCTTATTGATAAGAATGTGGTCATTGCAGGGGACTTTAACACCCCACTTACAGAAATGGATAGATCATCTAGACACACGGTCAATAAAGAAACAAGGGCCCTGAATGACACATTGGATCAGATGGACTTGACAGATATATTTAGAACTCTGCATCCCAAAGCAACAGAATATACTTTCTTCTCGAGTGCACATGGAACATTCTCCAAGATAGATCATATACTGGGTCACAAAACAGCCCTTCATAAGTTTACAAGAATTGAAATTATACCATGCATACTTTCAGACCACAATGCTATGAAGCTTGAAATCAACCACAGGAAAAAGTCTGGAAAACCTCCAAAAGCATGGAGGTTAAAGAACACCCTACTAATGAATGAGTGGGTCAACCAGGCAATTAGAGAAGAAATTAAAAAATATATGGAAACAGGGGCGCCTGGGTGGCGCAGTCGGTTAAGCGTCCGACTTCAGCCAGGTCACGATCTCGCGGTCCGTGAGTTCGAGCCCCGCGTCGGGCTCTGGGCTGATGGCTCGGAGCCTGGAGCCTGTTTCCGATTCTGTGTCTCCCTCTCTCTCTGCCCCTCCCCCGTTCATGCTTTGTCTCTCTCTGTCCCAAAAATAAATAAAAAACATTGAAAAAAAAATTAAAAAAAAATATATGGAAACAAACGAAAATGAAAATACAACAATACAAATGCTTTGGGACGCAGCGAAGGCAGTCCTGAGAGGAAAATACATTGCAATCCAGGCCTATCTCAAGAAACAAGAAAAATCCCAAATACAAAATCTAACAGCACATCTAAAGGAAATAGAAGCAGAACAGCAAAGGCAGCCTAAACCCAGCAGAAGAAGAGAAATAATAAAGATCAGAGCAGAAATAAACAATATAGAATCTAAAAAAACGGTAGAGCAGATCAACGAAACCAAGAGTTGGTTTTTTGAAAAAATAAACAAAATAGACAAACCTCTAGCCAGGCTTCTCAAAAAGAAAAGGCAGATGACCCAAATAGATAAAATCATGAATGAAAATGGAATTATTACAACCAATCCCTCAGAGATACAAACAATTATCAGGGAATACTATGAAAAATTATATGCCAACAAATTGGACAACCTGGAAGAAATGGACAAATTCCTAAACACCCACACTCTTCCAAAACTCAATCAGGAGGAAATAGAAAGCTTGAACAGACCCATAACCAGCGAAGAAATTGAATCGGTTATCAAAAATCTCCCAACAAATAAGAGTCCAGGACCAGATGGCTTCCCAGGGGAGTTCTACCAGACGTTTAAAGCAGAGGTAATACCTATCCTTCTCAAGGTATTCCAAGAAATAGAAAGGGAAGGAAAACTTCCAGACTCATTCTATGAAGCCAGTATTACTTTGATTCCTAAACCAGACAGAGACCCAATAAAAAAAGAGAACTACAGGCCAATATCCCTGATGAATATGGATGCAAAAATTCCCAACAAGATACTCTCAAATCGAATTCAACAGCATATAAAAAGAATTATTCACCATGATCAAGTGGGATTCATTCCTGGGATGCAGGGCTGGTTCAACATTCACAAATCAATCAACGTGATACATCACATTAACAAAAAAAAAAAGAGAAGAACCATATGATCCTGTCAATCGATGCAGAAAAGGCCTTTGACAAAATCCAGCACCCTTTCTTAATAAAAACCCTTGAGAAAGTCGGGATAGAAGGAACATACTTAAAGATCATAAAAGCCATTTATGAAAAGCCCACAGCTAACATCATCCTCAACAGGGAAAAACTGAGAGCTTTTTCCCTGAGATCAGGAACACGACAGGGATGCCCACTCTCACCGCTGTTGTTTAACATAGTGCTGGAAGTTCTAGCTTCAGCAATCAGACAACAAAAGGAAATCAAAGGCATCAAAATTGGCAAAGATGAAGTCAAGCTTTCGCTTTTTGCAGATGACATGATATTATACATGGAAAATCCGATAGACTCCACCAAAAGGCTGCTAGAACTGATACATGAATTCAGCAAAGTTGCAGGATACAAAATCAATGTACAGAAATCAGTTGCATTCTTATACACTAACAATGAAGCAACAGAAAGACAAATAAAGAAACTCATCCCATTCACAATTGCACCAAGAAGCATAAAATACCTGGGAATAAATCTAACCAAAGATGTAAAAGATCTGTATGCTTAAAACTATAGAAAGCTTAAGAAGGTAATTGGAGAAGATATAAAGAAATGGAAAGACATACCCTGCTCATGGATTGGAAGAAGAAATATTGTCAAAATGTCAATACTACCCAAAGCTATCTACACATTCAATGCAATCCCAATCAAAATTGCACCAGCATTCTTCTCGAAACTAGAACAAGCAATCCTAAAATTCATATGGAACCACAAAAGGCCCCGAATAGCCAAAGTAATTTTGAAGAAGAAGACCAAAGCAGGAGGCATCACAATCCCAGACTTTAGCCTCTACTACAAAGCTGTCATCATCAAGACAGCACGGTATTGGCATAAAAACAGACACATAGACCAATGGAATAGAATAGAAACCCCAGAACTAGACCCACAAACGTATGGCCAACTCATCTTTGACAAAGCAGGAAAGAACATCCAATGGAAAAAAGACAGTCTCTTTAACAAATGGTGCTGGGAGAACTGGACAGCAACATGCAGAAGGTTGAAACTAGACCACTTTCTCACACCATTCACAAAAATAAACTCAAAATGGATAAAGGACCTGAATGTGAGACAGGAAACCATCAAAACCTTGGAGGAAAAAGCAGGAAAAGACCTCTCTGACCTCAGCCGTAGCAATTTCTTACTCGACACATCCCCAAAGGCAAGGGAATTAAAAGCAAAAGTGAATTACTGGGACCTTATGAAGATAAAAAGCTTCTGCACAGCAAAGGAAACAACCAACAAAACTAAAAGGCAACCAACGGAATGGGAAAAGATATTTGCAAATGACATATCGGACAAAGGGCTGGTATCCAAAATCTATAAAGAGCTCACCAAACTCCGCACCCAAAAAACAAATAACCCAGTGAAGAAATGGGCAGAAAACAAGAATAGACACTTCTCTAAAGAAGACATCTGGATGGCAAACAGGCACATGAAAAGATGTTCAACGTCGCTCCTTATCAGGGAAATACAAATCAAAACCACACTTAGATATCACCTCATGCCAGTCAGAGTCGCCAAAATGAACAAATCAGGAGACAATAGATGCTGGAGAGGATGTGGAGAAACGGGAACCCTCTTGCACTGTTGGTGGGAATGCAAATTGGTGCAGCCGCTCTGGAAAGCAGTGTGGAGTTTCCTCAGAAAATTAAAAATAGACCTACCCTATGACCCAGCAATAGCACTGCTAGGAATTCATCCAAGGGATACAGGAGTACTGATGCATAGGGGCACTTGTACCCCAATGTTTATAGCAGCACTCTCAACAATAGCCAAATTATGGAAAGAGCCTAAATGTCCATCAACTGATGAATGGATAAAGAAATTGTGGTTTATATACACAATGGAATACTACGTGGCAATGAGAAAAAATGAAATATGGCCTTTTGTAGCAACGTGGATGGAACTGGAGAGTGTGATGCTAAGTGAAATAAGCCATACAGAGAAAGACATATATGATATGGTTTCACTCTTATGTGGATCCTGAGAAACGTAACAGAAACCCATGGGGGAGGGGAAGGAAAAAAAAAAAAAAAGAGGTTAGAGTGGGAGAGAGCCAAAGCATAAGAGACTGTTAAAAACTGAGAATAAACTGAGGGTTGATGGGGGGTGGGAAGGCAGATAGGGTGGGTGATGGGTATTGAGGAGGGCACCTTTTGGGATGAGCACTGGGTGTTGTATGGAAACCAATTTGACAGTAAATTTCATATATTAAATAAATAAATAAATAAATAAATAAATAAATAAATAAACATTAAAAAAAAAAGAAAAAAAAGAAAAAAAACCAAAGAATCAGCTCATGGTTTCATTGATCTGTTCTATTTTTTTTTTTAATTTCTATTTCATTTATCTCTGTTATAATCTTTATTTCCTCCTGTTACTGGTTTGGGGTTGTGTTTGTTCTTCTTTTTCTAGCTCCTTTAGTTGTAAGGTTGGGTTGTTTATTTGAGATTTTTCTTGCTTCTTGAGGTAGACCTGTATTACTATAAACTTCACCTTTAGGGGTGCTTGGGTGGCTCAGTTGGTTAAGTGTCCAACTTTGGCTCAGGTCATGATCTCGCAGTTCATGAGTTCAAGCCCTGCGTCAGGCTCTGTGCTGACAGCTCAGAGCCTGGAGTCTGCTTCAGATTCTGTGTGTGTGTCTCTCTCTCTGCCCCTCCCCTGCTCATGCTCTGTCTGTCTCTCTCTCAAAAATAAACAAAAACACTTAAAAATTGAAAAAATTCACTCTTAGAACAAAGATTTTTGACCATTGTGTTTTCATTTGCATTTGTCTTCATGTATTATTTTATTTCCTCTTGACTCATTCATTCTTTCTTTTTAAATGTTTATTTATTTATTGAGAGAGAGAAAAAAACGAGTGGGAAAGAGGCAAAGAGAGAGACAGAGGGAGAATCCCAAGCAGGCATCATGCTGTCAGCGTGGAGCCCCACACAGGGCTCGATTTCACGAACTGTGAGATCATGACCTGAGCCGAAATGAAGAGTTGGATGCTTAACCAACTGAGCCACCCAGATGCCCCAACTTATTCACTCTTTTATAGTATGTTATTTAATCTCCATGTATTTGTGGTATTTCCAGATTTTTTCTTGTGATTGATTTCTAGTTTCATAGTGATGTGATCAGAAAAGATACCTGGTATGACTTCAATCTTTTTGAATCTGTTGGGACTTGTTTTGTGGATTAACATATGATCTATTCTGGAGTGTCCCATGTACACTTGAAAAGAATGTGTATTCCACTCTTTTAGGACAGAATGTTCTGAATATATCTGTTATATCCATCTGGTCCAATACGTCATTCAAAGCCACTGTTTCCTTATTGATTTTGTTTGGATGATCTATCCATTGATGTAGTGGGGTGTTAAAATCCTTTACTATTATTGTATCACTATCAACTACTTCCTTTATGTTTGTTAATAGCTGCTTTATGTATTTGGGTGCTCCCACATTGGTTTCATAAATATTTACAATTGTTGTACCTTCTTGTTGGATTGCTCCCTTTATGATTATGTAGTGTCCCTCTTTGTCTCTTGTTACAGTCTTTGTATTAATGTCTGTCTTGTCCAATATAGGTATTGCTGCCCAGGCTTTTGTTTCACTTCCGTTTGCACAATAAATGCCTCTCCATCCCTTCACTTTCAATCTGTATGCATCTTTAGGTCTGAAATGAGTCTTTTGTAGGCAGTATACAGATGGATCTTTTTTTTTATCCATTTCATCACCTCTGCCTTTTGATTGAAGAATTTAGTCCATTTACATTCAGAGTAATTATCGACATGTATGTACTTATCGTCATTTTATTACTTGTTTTATGGTTGTTTTTGTAGGTCTTCTCTGTCCCTTTCTTCTCTTACTCTGTTTTCTCATGGCTTGCTGGCTTTCTGTAGTGATACAGTTGGATTCCTTTCTTTTATTTTTTACATATCTATTACTAGTTTTTGATTTGTGGTTCCAATCAGGTTTGAATATAACATCTTATGCATATAGCAGTCTGTATTGGGTCAATGGATGCGTAATTTTGAACCCATTCTAAAAGCACTAAGTTTTTACTTCCTTCTGCCATCATTTTTTAAGTATATGGTGTCATACTTCACATCCTTTTATCATGTGAATACCTTGACTGATTTTTATATATACATTTACTTTTATTGCTTTTGTGCTTCCCACTTTTCTTACTCCTGCTTATGGTCTTTACACTCAACAAGTCCCCTTTAGTATTTAATATTTCTTGGAGGGCTGGTTTAGTGGTCATGAATTCCTTTAACTTTTGCTTGTTTGGGAAACTATCTCTCCTTCTATTCTGAATGATAGCCTTGCTGGATACAGTATTCTTGGCTGCAGGTTGTTTTCTTTCAGCACTTTGAATATATCATGCCACGCCCATCTAGCCTTTAGAATGTTTCTGCTGGAAAATTAGCTAATTTCCTTATGGGGAAAAGTAGTATATAACTACTTTTATTTTCTCTTTCTTCTTTTAAAATTCTCTTTATCTCAACTTTTTTGCCATTTTATTTACAATGTATTTTGGTGTGGACCTCCTTGGGTTGATTTGGGTGAGGGGGAGGGTCTCTGTGCCCCCTTGGATCTGTATATCTGTTTCATTCCCCATATTCAGGAATTTTTCAGCTATTATTTATTCAAATAAATTTTCTGCTCCTTATCTTTCTTCTCCTTCTGGGATCCCTATAATGCAAATGTTATATGCTTGATGGTGTCGCTGAATTCCCTTAATCTATTCTCATTCTTTATTATCCTTTTTTCTTTCTCCTGTTCAGCTTGATTGCTTTCCATTATTCTGTCATTCAGGTCACTGACCCATTCTTCTGCTTTCTCTGTTTTTAATTTCAGTTATTGGGTTATTCATCTCTGATTGGTTCTTTTTTAGGTTTTCTATTGCTTTGCTGTTGGACTCACTGAGATTCTCCACTCTTCTCAAGTCTAGTGAGTATCTTTATGATCATTACTTTAAATTCTCTATCAGGCTTATTACTTATCTCCATTTTGTTTAGCTCTTCTACTGTGATTTTGTCCTGTTCTTACATTTGGGACATATTCCTTGTCCACTCATTTGTCTAGCTTTCTGTATCTGTTTCTATGTGTTAGGAAAGTCAGCTATGGCTCCTGCTGGAAAGTAGTGGCCTGCAGTGCAATGTCCCCTGTTCACCAGAACTTGGCACTTTAGGAGTGTCTTCTCCATGTTACATGCACCCTACTGTTGTGGCTGAGTCACATTTGCCTTTAGTCCAGTCATCTGCAATGGCTCTCTTTTCCAGCTGTGGAAAGGATTTGGTCCCTCTGTTGTTCATGGACCATTCTGGGGCCATCTTTGGCATGAATAGGGTCAGACCTTGAGCTCTGGTTACATGGAACTGCAGGGCACTCTCCCAGTGTTGTGCTCTAAGAAGCTTTCATTGGTGGGCAGGGCCACAGCCAGACCAGATATCTGCCCCCAACTCACTTATGGGTCCACCACTAAACTGGTATGTATAGTTATCTTCCCTTCTACCCAAGGCAGGAGTCACTTTAGAGTGGTACTGCCCTCTTTCAGGGATATTTGCACACTTCCATGCTTGTGGCATTGCTGTGGATGGACTCCTACCAAGGGCATGGTGGATAGGGAGGGCCCATAAGAGAATGCAGAGGCAGGGCACATTGCATTAGCAAGGTGTGTACAGGTCTGCTGTGGAAGGAGACCTGATCAGCTTTGGAGAATGGTCAAGCCGGGGGGTGTCAGCAGGGGCACACAAGGATGGCACAGGCTGATAGCGTAGCTGGGTGACAGTGTTTGCACTGTGCTGATTCTCAAAGGTGTCTGGGTATCTAGGCTGGGACACAGGGGAGAAATGTTGCCCACCAGCTCCTTTGTTCTTGGAGAAGTCTCCCAAAGATACCTGCCCCTCCAGCACATGTTCTGAGATTAGTAAATAAATCTACTTCCCATATATCCTGGACATTTTTCAAACTTCTGCTTTTATGCTGTATCTCAGAGGGGCTATTTGTTATGCTATCTCTTTAAGGGCAGAGACTCAGTATCTTATCACCCTCTGGCTCTGGGAAGCCTGCTGATTTTTAAAGTTCCAGGGGTCAAGCCACACTAATTATAAGAACTCATGAAGTTAGGTCTCTCTGGCTTTCAAAGCCAAATGTGGTGGGCATTCATCTTCCCAGTGTGGGTCCCCCATGCCTGGGATGCCTAGTGTGGCACCTGCCTTTCTCCCTTCTCTGTACCTGTGGTGCCCCTCCAGCCTGGGGACAGTCAGTCAGGTTGCAGCCCATATCTCTCCCCTTCCTACTGTTTTTGATGTAGCTTCTTCTCTACATTTAGTTGTGGAAAATCTGTTCTGCCAGGCTTCACATCATTTTCTGGGTTGTTTACACCAATATGGGTGTTATCCAGGTGTATCTGTGGGATGAGGGAAGCTTAGGATCCTCCTAACCGAGCATCTTCCTCAGAAGTCCCAATTTTAAAGTTTTTATTTCTAAATACCTTCCGTAATTTGTCCCTGAAAGTCCTACTGGGTCCTTAAATGTAAGAGGCCATACATTTAATGATTTAATGAAGAAATGATGCCATATTCTTTTCCTCATAGAAAAGAGTGGGGGCTAAGGAGTTAGCGGGCATGTGTTCGAACCATACACCATGCTTACAAACTTGACAAATTACTTAAAATCTCCATGCCTTGAGTTCACAATTTTTAAAATAGTGATGACAATAACAGCATCTCTTTCATTGGTTTGTTTTGATGATTAAATGAAAAAATGTACGTAAAATATTTAGAACAGTACCTGGCATGTTGTACATAGTCAATCAATGTCAGCTGTTGTTATTTACATTCTGAAAATTTCCAGATCTTGTATCATAACACTCATAAGACATTCTTCCCTTTAATTCTCATGTTCTCCCATAAACTGTAAGTTTTATAAGGACAGACATCAGTTCTGTCTTGTTTAATACTTTTCTCACAGTGTTATGTAGAGTACAGAATGCATACTAGGCACTCCATAAATAATTCTGTAAATTATGGTGTTCTTTGGTGAAAACCTTCAGAAAGGCTTCCACATTTCTCACAGGCTATAAACATCAGAGTCTACGATGATTTCCGTCCACTTCCCTCAGGCACTACACAAGTTCAATAAGTTTTTAGCTCTTAATTCAACTATGCTGCTGAACTGTAGTGGCTCCTGTTATTCTAGCATTTTCCCACATACCTCCTCGCATTTAGCCATATTCACTGCTGCTAGAAAAAGTTCTGAAAGCACAGGTCTGTCCCTCAATTACCCAATGGGCAACTGAAACACTAATAAAAACATGAGTCTCAAAAGCTATGATTAAGTTTTAGATAAAATTAAAGAAGAAATCAATTGAGAGTTAAATCTGAAAAAACAAGCATGAAAGTACTATTTTGATTGATTGTAGTGTTTTGAGTACATTAAGTATTGTGCGAACTCTTACCCTTCTCCACAAATATAAAAAAGAGAATGTTTACATTTCAGAGACTACAGGAGTACAATGAATGAAAAGCACTAGCCAAGTGAACTGAAGAATGTACTTAAAATTTAAGTGTAAATATTTACATACTCTCCTTTCTATCATAATACAATTTTTCTCTTCAGTGTTTACTGAAAGTTACAAGACTATCCCCCAAGATATTCATTTGTTAGAATAATATACTACTTAGTATCTCAGGAATGTAATCATTAACCCATGTTATCAATTAGGAAGTTTGTACCTTTATTACAGAATGCTCAAATACTCATTTAAAATAGGCACTTATTTTTCTCAAATAATAATAAATTTGGAGGTACAGCATCCTAGGGTTGGTTCGCCAACTAAATACTCTCAAGGACGCAGGTTCTTCTATTCCACTGTCCTCAAACTATTGGCCTCATCCTCAAACTGTTCACCTCCTAGTCACAAAATGACTGCCATAGCTCCAATCTAAAAACAATTACATCCAAAGAAGAAATCAAGAGAACAAGAGGATAGAACTCCTTTCAAATATCTCTCTTTATATCATGAAGTAAATTTCCAGAAGCCAATGGACGACTTCCCTAAAGGGAAGACTTCAGTCAGAAAAGACTATACCACATGGTAAGGAATAGAGAAAAGCTGGAAAGAAAGAATACTATTCCCAAGAATTTGTTGTATGAGTCCACCAAAATTTGCAGAAAACTCTTCAAATAACTGGATTATTTTAGGTTTGTATGTTTATCCTTATTTTTTCATGATTTCTCCAATGGTTTCCTTTTGAAAGTTTCAGCATGAAAAAGCTATTTAGTAGTGAAAAACAATAATAAAAGTAGAGTCCTGGTCAGACAAAAAAAGTTAATAGTATGCTCTGAATGGCCAGATGTAAGAGTGGTAAATCTAAGGAGCATGAGAGAATTGAGAAAGACCCAAGAGCTTTCTTTCCTTATCTAGATATTTTCTTTCCAAAATATCTTGTGTACATTATTTACAGGATTCTGTGTAATAAGTCTAATAGATAGTTAGTGTGCAGAAACTTGAAAAAACTCACAAAATTATAATATATATTACCTAACTCTTAACACTAAATATGACTGTTTATACAAACATTCCTCCAACTATGAAGACATTCACCAGAAGTTGAACTATGTCATGAATACTCCATTCCACTTGCCCTAATTTAACTGTTTACCTATCTCATATTGTTGGGCTAAGCTTGGGGAAACTAAATACCCATATGGGGAAAAATACAGCTATAAATACCTAATAAACTATTTTGGCAATATTTTATGACCTGGGTGGAGATTACATTGATTTATTATTTATTAAATTATAAATAAATGTTCTGTGAACTTTTCAATATGTGTGTTACATTTCATGGTAAAATAAAAGTTTAGTATTTTCAATATATACCATATTAATGTAAATTATTTGGAACTCAAAATACACTTGAAAAATGTCATTATTTTTTTAGGTTAATTAACTTTATTTTTATTACTTTTATATGAAATTTATTGTCAAATTGGTTTCCATACAACACCCAGTGCTCCTTCCAACAGGTGCCCTCCTCAATGCCCATCACCCACCCTCCCCTCCCTCCCACTCCCCATCAACCCTCAGTTTATTCTCAGTTTTTAAGAGTCTCTTATGGATGAATGGATAAAGAAATTGTGGTTTATATACACAATGGAATACAATTTGGCAATGAGAAAGAATGAAATATGGCCTTTTGTAGCAACGTGGATGGAACCAGAGAGTGTTATGCTAAGTGAAATAAGTCATACAGAGAAAGAAAGATACCATATGTTTTCACTCTTATGTGGATCCTGAGAAACTTAACAGAAGACCATGGGGGAGGGGAAGGAGAAATGTCATTATTTTATTTATTAGATAATATTTCCAAATAAAATATCTTCATAATCCTTAATTAAAATGTGTGCTTGTTTCTGGAACCTATTTTTTCTATCAGATTTTGTGAATTAAACAGCAATTACTGATCATGAATTCTTAATGCGTATAATCATACATTTTTTTACAATCCCCATAACGAAAAATATTGAATATAAAAGTAACATAGAGTTTTAAATCACTTTTAAAACCATTCAAAAGTTTACAACTGAAATCATTCAAATAAGGAAAGAGCTTTTCTCTTTCATGTTAAACCAATTTAGAGCCAATTTCATATTTCATTTCAAACACTTCAGAATAACAAAGCCCTAATTTGCAGAACGCTTGTACATTCTTAGAACAATCACACTAGCTTCAATAGTACTAAGAAGATACATCCCTCTGGAGATGGACTGGAGTATCTGAAATGGGGAAACAGATGTGGGGGCATCTATCTGGAGCAAATTCAGGATTCCTTGCCTGGCCTCCCACAACCACAGACTACAGCACCTACGAATGCTCCTGGCACACTTAAAACACAACTCTTCAGCAGCCTAGACAAGAGCCATGGGACTCTTGTTCACGATGGGCACTGTCCTCCTCTGCATGTAGCTTCTATAGCTGGCCACCAGACAGTGGAGTAACAATATGTCTGGGCTTTTTTTGTGTTATTTTTTAATTTTAATTTTAATTTTTTTAATATGAAATTGTCAAATTGGTTTCCATACAACACCCAGTGCTCATCCCAACAGGTGCCCTACTCAATGTACATCACCCACTTTCCCCTCCTTCCCACCCCCCATCAATCCTCAGTTCATTTTTTAAAATATTGATTTATTTTGAGAGCAAGAGCGTGTGCGCCCATGCAAGCGGGGGTGTGGGGGGTGGGGAGAGGGGCAGGGGCAGAGAGAGGAAAGAATCACAAGCAGGCTCCCTGCTGTCAACACAGAGTCCAACACAGGGCTCAGACTCACCAAACATGAGATTATGACCTGAGCCGAAATCATGAGTGGGATGCTTAACCAACTGAGCCACCCAGGTGCCCCTGTCTGGGCTTTAAAAATGGAGCAATGGGTACCATTTTTGTTTCGTTGTTCTTGCTGCTTGCCAAAACCATAGGAGTGCAATCACATCAGACTTCCTTTATTCTTTTTTTTTTAAATTTTTTAAAACATTTTTATTTATCTTTGAGAGACAGACAAAACATGAGTGGGGGAGGGGCAGAGAGAGAGGGAGACACAGATCCGCAGCAAGCTCCAGGCTCTGAGCAGTCAGCACACAGCCCAATGTGGGGCTCGAACCCACCAACTGTGAGATCATGACCTGAGCCAAAGTCAGACGCTTAACCGACTGAGCCACCCAGGCACAATCAAACTGGTGTAATTTTAATTACCAGGGTACATTTGGCAATGTCTGGAAACAGTTTTGGTTGTCACCATCTGGGGGTTGGGAGGGGAAGGATGGGGAGAATGCTACTGGCACGCGGTGGGTAAAGGCCAGGGATGGATGTCCCCAACCATTCTACAATACAGAGGACAACCTTCCACAACAAAGAATTATCTGGCCCAAAATGTGAACAGTACTGATTTTAGAAAACCCTTCTCTAAAATGGCTTATTAGACATTGGGTCGACTTTTATTAAAAAAATTTTTGTTAATGTTTATTTACTTATTTATTTACTTATTTTTAATATGAAATTTATTGTCAAATTGGTTTCCATACAACACCCAGTGCTCTTTCCAATGAGGTGCCTTCCTCAATGCCCATCACCCATCCTCCCCCCTTCCCACCCCCCATCAACCCTCAGTTTGTTCTCAGGTTTTTTTTTTGAAGGTAAAAATAGATAGTTTTATTACACTATATGTTAACTAACTTGGGTTTAAATAAAATTAAATATAATTTTAAAAAGATATTTAAGGTGTACAACATCAGGATTTGATGCACATATACATTGTGAAAGAATTCCCCCCTTTGAGTTAACACATCTATTACTTCTCACATATTTGTCTTGAGTTTTTGTCTGTTTGTTTGATGAGAATTTTTTATTTATTTTTATTTTTTTCAATATATGAAGTTTATTGTCAAATTGGTTTCCATACAACACCCAGTGCTCATCCCAAAAGGTGCCCTCCTCAATACCAATCACCCACCCTCCCCTCCCTCCCACCCCCCATCAACCCTCAGTTTGTTCTCAGTTTTTAACAGCCTTTTATGCTTTGGCTCTCTCCCACTCTAACCTCTTTTTTTTTCTTCCCCTCCCCCATGGGTTTCTGTTAAGTTTCTCAGGATCCACATAAGAGTGAAACCATATGGTATCTGTCTTTCTCTGTATGGCTTATTTCACTTAGCATCACACTCCAGTTCCATCCATGTTGCTACAAAGGGCCATATTTCATTCTTTCTCATTGCCAAGTAGTACTCCATTGTGTATATAAACCACAATTTCTTTATCCATTCATCAGTTGATGGACATTTTGGCTTTCCATAATTTGGCTATTGTTGAGAGTGCTGCTATAAACATTGGGGTACAAGAGACCCTGTGCATCAGTACTCCTGTATCCCTTGGGTAAATTCCTAGCAGTGCTA
The DNA here is from genome assembly GCF_023721935.1 of Panthera uncia. Classification (NCBI taxonomy): domain Eukaryota; kingdom Metazoa; phylum Chordata; class Mammalia; order Carnivora; family Felidae; genus Panthera; species Panthera uncia. The sequence goes on along the minus strand of NC_064808.1, from coordinate 90,515,877 downwards.
TTGTTGGGTCATAGTGTAGGTCTATTTTTAATTTTTTGAGGAACCTCCACACTGTTTTCTAGAGTGGCTGCACCAATTTGCATTCTCACCAACAGTGCAAGAGGGTTCCCATTTCTCCACATCCTCTCCAGCATCTATTGTCTCCTGATTTGTTCATTTTGGCCACTCTGACTGGCGTGAGGTGATATCTGAGTGTGGTTTTGATTTCTATTTCCCTGATAAGGAGCGACGTTGAACATCTTTCCATGTGCCTGTTTGCCATCCGGATGTCTTCTTTAGAGAAGTGTCTATTCATGTTTTCTGCCCATTATTCACTGGGTTGTTTTTCGGGTGTGGAGTTTGGTGAGCTCTTTACAGATTTTGGATACTAGCCCTTTGTCCGATATATCATTTGCAAATATCTTTTCCCATTCCTTTGGTTGCCTTTTAGTTTTGTTGGTTGTTTCCTTTGCTGTGCAGAAGCTTTTTATCTTCATAAGGTCCCAGTAGTTTATTTTTGCTTTTAATTCCCTTGCCTTTGGGGATGTGTCAAGTAAGAAATTGCTACGGCTGAGGTCACAGAGATCTTTTCCTGCTTTCTCCAATAGGGTTTTGATGGTTTCCTGTCTCACATTCAGGTCCTTTATCCATTTTAAGTTTATTTTTGTGAATGGTGTGAGAAAGTGGTCTAGTTTCAATCTTCTGCATGTTTCTGTCCAGTTCTCCCAGCACCAGTTGTTAAAGAGACTGTCTTTTTTCCATTGGATATTCTTTCCCGCTTTGTCAAAGATGAGTTGGCCATACGTTTGTGGGTCTAGTTCTGGGGTTTCTATTCTATTCCATTGGTCTATGTGTCTGTTTTGTGCCAATACCGTGCTGTCTTGATGATGACAGCTTTGTAGTAGAGGCTAAAGTCTGGGATTGTGATGCCTCCTGCTTTGGTCTTCTTCTTCAAAATTACTTTGGCTATTCGGGGCCTTTTGTGGTTCCATATGGATTTTAGGATTGCTTGTTCTAGCTTTGAGAAGAATGCTGGTGCAATTTTGATTGGGATTGCATTGAATGTGTAGATAGCTTTGGGTAGTATTGACATTTTGACAATATTTCTTCTTCCAATCCATGAGTACAGAATGTTTTTCCATTTCTTTATATCTTCTTCAATTTCCTTCATACGCTTTCTATAGTTTTCAGCATACAGATCTTTACATCTTTGGTTAGATTTATTCCTAGGTATTTTATGCTTCTTGGTGCAATTGTGAATGGGATGAGTTTCTTTATTTGTCTTTCTGTTGCTTCATTGTTAGTGTATAAGAATGCAACTGATTTCTGTACATTGATTTTGTATCCTGCAACTTTGCTGAATTCATGTATCAGTTCTAGCAGACTTTTGGTGGAGTCTATCGGATTTTCCATGTATAGTATCATGTCATCTGCAAAAAATGAAAGCTTAACTTCATCTTTGCCAATTTTGATGCCTTTGATTTCCTTTTGTTGTCTGGTTGCTGATGCTAGAACTTCCAACACTATGTTAAACAACAGCGGTGAGAGTGGGCATCCCTGTCGTGTTCCTGATCTCAGGGAAAAAGCTCTCAGTTTTTCCCCATTGAGGATGATATTAGCTGTGGGCTTTTCATAAATGGCTTTGATGATGTTTAAGTATGTTCTTTCTATCCTGACTTTCTTGAGGGTTTTTATTAAGAAAGGGTGCTGAATTTTGTGAAATGCTTTTTCTGCATTGATTGACAGGATCATATGGTTCTTATCTTTTCTTTTATTAATGTGATGTATCAAGTTGATTGATTTGAGAATGTTGAACCAGCCCTGCATCCCAGGAATGAATTCCACTTGATCATGATGAATAATCTTTTTATATGCTGTTGAATTCGATTTGAGAGTATCTTGTTGGGAATTTTTGCATCCATATTCATCAGGGATATTGGCTTGTAGTTCTCTTGTTTTGCTGAATCTCTGTCTGATTTAGGAATCAAAGTAATGCCAGCTTCATAGAATGAGTCTGGAAGTTTTCCTTCCCTTTCTATTTTTTGGAATAGCTTGAGAAGGATAGGTATTAGCTCTGCTTTAAATGTCTGGTAGATTTCCCCAGGGAAGCCATCTGGTCCTGGACTCTTACTTGCTGGAAGATATTTCACAACTGATTCAATTTCTTTGCTGGTTATGGGTCTGTTCAAGTTTTCTATTTCTTCCTGTTTGAGTTTTGGAAGTGTGTGGGTGCTTAGGAATTTGTCCATTTCTTCCCGGTTGTCCAGTTTGTTGGCAAATAATTTTATGTAGTTTTCCCTGATAGTTGTTTGTATTTCTGAGGGATTGGTTGTAATAATTCCATTTTCCTTCATGATTTTATCTATTTGGGTCATCTCCCTTTTCTTTTTGAGAAGCCTGGCTAGAGGTTTATCAATTTTGTTTATTTTTTCAAAAAAACAACTCTTGGTTTCGTTGATCTGCTCTACATTTTTTTTTAGATTCTATATTGTTTATTTCTGCTCTGATCTTTATTATTTCTCTTCTTCTGCTGGGTTTGGGGTGTCTTTGTTGTTCTGCTTCTATTTCCTTTAGGTGTGCTGTTAGATTTCGTATTTGAGGTTTTTCTTGTTTTTTGAGATAGGCCTGGATTGCAATGTATTTTCCTCTCAGGACTGCCTTTGCTGCATCCCAAAGCGTTTGGAGTGTTGTATTTTCATTTTCATTTGTTTCCATATATTTTTTGATTTCTTCTCTAATTGGCTGGCTGACCCATTCATTCTTTAGTAGGGTGTTCTTTAACCTCCATGCTTTTGGAGGCTTTCTAGACTTCTTCCTGTGGTTGATTTCAAGTTTCATAGCATTGTGGTCTGAAAGTGTGCATGGTATGATCTCAATTCTTGTATACTTGTGAAGGGCTGTTTTGTGACCCAGTATGTCATCTATCTGGGAGAATGTTCCATGTGCACTTGAGAAGAAAGTGTATTCTGTTGCTTTGGGATGCAGAGTTCTAAATATATCTGTCAAGTCCATCTGATCCAATGTATCATTCAGGGCCCTTGTTTCTTTATTGATCCTTGTCTAGATGATCTATCCATTGCTATAAGTGTAAGTCCCCGGCAATTACCACATTTTTATCAATAAGGTTGCTTATGTTTGTGATTAATTGTTTTATGTTTTTGGGGGCTCCTGTATTCAGTGCATAGACATTTATAATTGTTAGCTCTTCCTGATGGATAGACCCTATAATTCTTATATAATGCGATTCTTCATCTCTTGTTACAGCCTTTGATTTAAAGTCTAGTTTGTCTGATATAAGTATGGCTACTCCAGCTTTCTTTTGACTTCCATTAGCATGACAGCTTGTTCTCCATCCCCTCACTTTCAATCTGAAGGTGTCCTAGGTCTAAAAGGAGTCTCTTGTAGCCAGAAAAAAGATGGGTCTTGTTTTTTTACCCATTCTGATACCCTATGTCTTTTGGTTGGAGCATTTAGTCCATTTACATTCAGTGTTATTAAAAGCTATGGGTTTAGAATCATTGTGATGTCTGTAGGTTTCATGCTTGTAGTGATGTCTCTGGTACTTTGTGGTCCTTGCAACATTTCACTCACAGAACCCCCCTTAGGAGCTCTTGTAGGGCTGGTTTAGTGGTGATGAATTCCTTCAGTTTGTGTTTGTTTGTGAAGACCTTTATGCCCCCTTCTATTCTGAATGACAGACTTGCTGGATAAAGGATTCTCGGCTGCATATTTTTTCTGTTCATTACGTTGAAGATTTCCTGCCATTTCTTTCTGGCTTGCCAAGTTTCAATAGATAGGTCTGCCACTAGTCTTATGGGTCTCCCTTTATAGGTTAGAGCCTGTTTATGCCCAGCTGCTTTCAGAATTTTCTCTTTATCCTTGTATTTTGCCAGTTTCACTATGATATGTCATGCAGAAGATCGATTCAAGTTACATCTTAAGGGTGTTCTCTGTGCCTCTTGGATTTCAATGCCTTTTTCCTTCCCCAGATCAGGGAAGTTCTCAGCTATGATTTGTTCAACTACACCTTCAGCCCTTTTCTCTCTCTCTTCCTCTTCTGGAATTCCGACAATACAGATATTGTTCCGTTTGAATGCATCACGTAGTTCTCTAATTCTCCCCTCATACTCCTGGATGTTTTTTATCTCTCTTTTTCTCAGCTTCCTCTTTTTCCATAATTTTATCTTCTAATTTTCCTATTCTCTCCTCTGCCTCTTCAATCCGAGCTGTGATCACCTCCATTTTATTTTTCACCTCATTTATAATGTTTTTTAGCTCCTCAAGACTATTTCTTAGTCCCTTGATCTTTGTAGCAATAGAGTCTCTGCTGTCCTCTATACTTTTTTCCAGCCCAGCGATTAATTTTATGAATATTATTGTAAATTCTTGTTCCATTATATTGCTTAAATCGTTTTTGACCAATTCGTTAGCTGTTGTACTTCCTGGAGTTTCTTTTGCAGAGAGTTCTTCCAGCTTGTCATTTTGGGTAGTCCCTGGGGTGGCGTGGAACTGCAGAGTACTTCCCCTGTGCTGGAGTAACTTGTGTTGGTGGGCGGGGCCGTAGTCAGACCTGATGTCTCTCTCCAGCCCACTGCTGGGGCCACTGTCAGACTGATGTGTACATTATCTTTCCCTCTCCCAGGGCAGAACTCACTGTGGAGTGGTGTGGCCCCTCTCTGGGCTACTGGCACACTTCTAGGCTTGTGGTGCTGCTTCAATGGGATCTGGCCAAGGGTGTATTAGCCGGGTGGATCCTCTTTCGTGGGCCTCTTGTCTACACATGGCTCCAGACAGTCCATTTTGTTAGTCTTCTGGAGGTTTTCTAGGTTAGTTAGGTAGGGTGGGTGGAATCTAAGTGATCAGCAGGATGAAGTGAGCCCAGCGTCTTCCTATGCTGCCATCTTCCTACCTCTTGTTTTTTTCTCAAATTTGTTTCCATACAACACCCAGTGGTCGTCCCAACAGGTGCCCTTCTTAATGCCCATCACTCACCCTCCCCCCCTCACACCCCCCATCAACCCTAAGTTTATTCTCAGTTTTTAAGAGTCTCTTATGGTTTGGCTCTCTCCCTCTCTAACTCTTTTTTTTCCTTCCCCTCCCCCATGGTCTTCTGTTAAGTTTCTCAGGATCCACATAAGAGTGAAAACATATGGTATCTGTCTTTCTCTGTATGACTTATATCGCTTAGCATAACACTCTCCAATTCCATCCACATTGCTATAAAAGGCTATATTTCATTCTTTCTCATTGTGTATATAAACCACAATTTCTTTATCCATTCATCCGTTGATGGACATTTAGGCTCTTTCCAATGGAAAAAAAGTCTCTTCAACAAATGGTGCTGGGAGAACTGGACAGCAACATGCAGAAGGATGAAACTAGACCACTTTCTTACACCAGTCACAAAAATAAACTCAAAATGGATAAAGGACGTGAATGTGAGACAGGAAACCATCAAAATGCTAGAGGAGAAAGCAGGAAAAAAACCTCTCTGACCTCAGCTGCAGCAATTTCGTACTTGACACATCTCCAAAGGCAAGGGAATTAAAAGCATGCTGTCTTGATGATTACAGCTTTGTAGTAGAGACTTCCTTTCCTCTTTATCTCTGTTTCTAGGCTACCTACCACATGCTTGGCAATCAGATTTAAACTCCAGCTGTTCACAGTCAAATCTGATTGCCCTAAATCCAACACCTTAACCTTAACCCATTTGCCATACTGTCTGCTATGCAGAGAAAACTCTGTCCCAATTTTTATTCATGAAGGAGAAAGAATGAGAACTTTGGATTTAAAAAAATCTAAAAAGTTTTTCATTAGTAAGTCAGCCTTAGTGCTGAAGCAAATCAAGGACCTGAAAACATTTCAATTCCTTGAAATAATGGAATGAACTTGGTTGATGAACAGGTACCATTCACCATTCATAACTGCTAAAACAATAAGTTTCTAAGATTTCTTATTTCATGTTTTCTTGAAAAGTTTAACTAAAGGACCCTTTTAAGTTATCATAATATACTTAAGCAGATTATAATTAATGTAATTTTCTATATATAAAAAAGATTTGATATGTCTTTAACTTATGTTAATATGGGTTGAATGTAAGTGAAACAAAGGATTTTCCAATTTAAATTGTTTAGGAAACAACTATGATATGACAGGAGAAAAAGAAATAAGTATATAACAATATCCACATCTTTTAAAAAGTCACCAAAATACATATACAAAATTTCCAAACATTCAATAGTCGTAAGATAAGCTTATATATTCTGAAATTATTTCACATTGAATTTTCTTATTACATAAATATTTAAAACACTAGGCTTAAATTTTAACAATTTTATTTATAAATATTAAAATGTGGCTTAAATTAAAAAGTTAAATCAATTAGATTTGCTAGGTCAACACAAGAATTTCGACCTGTGAAGTTAAGACTGTTGACTTCACAGAACTGAGCCAGGGTATGGAGTGCTGATGCCTACATACAGTATTCAGACCACAAGTTATGTGCTATGCCTGTGATAAACATTTTATTTTTTGTTAAGTACCAAGGATTTATAGACACGTATGTCTTATTCTAGGTCTTTATTAAAGCATGTGAACTTCTAAAAACATGTGCTTTAGAGTCAAATTCAAACCAAACAGTTTTAAGCTATTTAACCAGGCATTTAAGTGGATGTAGACAAAGAAGGACAGATGTGGGTATGAGGCATTCATATTTACTTGAGGAATAAAAGTTTTGTTTTGTTTTTTGTTTTTTAATTATGACAGTGGGGCACCCGGGTGGCTCAGTTGTTTGATCGTTGATCTTCGGCGTAGGTCATGATCTCAAGGTGTGTGAGTTCCAGCCCCACATCAGGCTCTGTGCTGATGCCGTGGACCCTGCTTCAGATCCTCTGTCCCCCTCTCTCTGCCTTCCCCCATTCATGCTCTCTCTCTCAAAAAACAAACCATAAAAATTATGACAGTGTGCTAGGTAGTATACTAAATATAATTACCTGATTATCTGTTCTTGTAGTTTTTTAATGTTTATTTATTTTGGGAGAGAGAGAAAGTTAGAGTGCAAGCAGGGGAGGGGCAGAGAGAGAGAGGGAGAGAGAGAATCCCAAGCAGGCTTCATGCTTTCAGCACAGAGCCAGAGGCAGGGCTTGATCTCACAAACTGCAAGATCATGACCTGAGCCAAAATCAAGAGTTGGGCCCTTAACTGACTGAGCCAAATCTTGTAACAATAATTTTAATCTGGTTTAAGCAAAGTTCTTAAAAACATTAGTTATTTCATAAGGCTATTCTTACAAACTAATGTTTTAGAACTTCTCAAAACTCATGATATCTTTGTATAAACATAAAAATGACAGAGATAATCTAATATATCCCTTGTCTAGGATATATCCCTTGAGAGATATCTGACCCTAAAATCATTGAAAGTAGTTATGGATGGTAGACACACACAAAGTTACACACAAAATAGGAAAATTTTGTAGAGTCCTATTTTCCATTGTATTTATTATAAAGAACTCTTTCTTGTTGCTTGTTTCCAGCAGATAGCATAATATCTAACAGGCTTGTTAAACTATACATAATACTCTGAAAATTGTGGCATGCCTCACCAGGGAGGCTTACCCCCAAACTCCTCAGCCTCAGTATCCCAAGAAATGATCACAGACATAAAAAGATTGTGACAAAATATATCTTTGTAACTCACCCTGTAACCTCACTTTAAAATCAAACTTCTCCAGAGACAGATGCATTTTTCTAGCTGGGCATCAAAGCTCTGTAGACAATTGCTTTTGGACAGGCATCATGGCTGAGGACATTATTTCCATGAAAATTCCCACTTTCAAACTCATTCTGGAACAACATTCCAGAAGTTCTCTTATTCCTTCACAATTCTCCTTTCTTTCCTTCCATTTCTTTGTGAGATGCACAGTGGACTAAAACACTGGGCTCTGCACCATTAAGTGCACCTGCAAGTCACATAACTATTTCCTCATCCAAGAACAGGATAGATAGGCTTATCTTTTAATATAACTTATAAAGAATGTGGCACACATATGGACCATAGATTTAATTTTTCTTGTAAGAGACCAAAGGGAGGAGTCAAATTTACATATTGAATAAAATAAATCCCAATAGGGCAAGGTTTCCGCCATATATTTTTGTCTTTTGAAAGCAGGAAACAAATCTTCCTTTGCAAAAGGGAATCCCTGTTACAGAGCTAGGCAAAGAATCTTGACATTGCACATAACACCCTATTCTATAGCCAAGAATATTATTCTGTGATTTTTAATCACAATCACAATCCATGCATACGCAGACAAGTTGATGGTAATTTCAATTCTATTTATGACAAAATATCAGTTGACCACTGCACAAACAGAGGCATTCATTATTAGTGGGGATTGGAAAATGTGAGCAGAGTAGTGTAGCTCATTCATTTCCAAGCATCTTCAAGAATAAAAGAAAGAAGCTAGATTCAACAAGGTATTCAATTCCATTACATACATGATAATAAAAATCCAGAACAAGAACCATTACTAAAAGAATCCTAAAAATTTCTGGAAATTTTTACAAATGTATTGTGTCCACAATTTTTCTCATGCCTTCTCTGTTTTAATGCAATTATAGGTAATAAAACCCTTGAAACAGGGAAGTTCTCTGTGTAACTGTTTCAGAGAAAGCAAAAAAAAAAAAAAAAAAAAAAAGAAATTAACTCATAAGATAGTATACTACCTGATGGCTTACCCTGGATGGGAAAGACAAGAGAAAAGCTAATAGGTAGAGTTATCCTTAAATAGGAAAGGTTAGCCTTGTGTCTCCAACTGATATGGTGAATAAAGATCAGTTTGGGGTCACCTTAGAACTGAGGATGACCCTCAAGCCCAGGAATAGGCCCAAATGGTTACATTAAGTGACAAGAGGGGAAAAAAAGGAAACTAAGGTAGAAATCCTGCCCAGAAGACTTTATAAAGGTAACAGGAAGGAAAAAAATAAGAAGAGGGTGAAGACCAGAGAGCAGACAAAAAGACATAGGAAAGGAGATATAGATGGTTCTACTCAGTTTGTAATTCTCTTCAGGGTTTTCTTCAGAGCAAGTTTGATATCTTTATTCCTGAGGCTATAAATGAAAGGGTTGAGCATGGGTACCACATTGGTGTAAAACACGGAGAAAAATTTCCCTTGGCTCACAGACCCAGAAAATGATGGCTTGACATGAGTGAGCAACCCAAATCCATAGAACAAGCCAACAGTTACTATGTGGGAGCCACAGGTGCTGAAGGCTTTGGGCCAACCCTGAGCTGATGAGATGTGAAGGATATTGAAAAGAATCAAAAAATAAGAAATAAAGATAATGAGGCTAGATGCAATGACAACTGAGCCCACAATAACAGAGATAACCAGCTCACTGGCATAGGTACTGCTGCAGGAGAGCTGGAGGAGGGGAAAAATATCACACATGTAATGGTCAATGGCACTGGAGTCACAAAAGATCAACCTGATCATGCACCCTGTGTGGACCATGGCACCAGCAAAACCCATCACATATGAACCAGACATCAGCAGAGAACAGACTTGAGGGGACATGGTAATGGTGTATAACAGAGGTTTACAGATGGCCACGTAGCGATCATAGGCCATGGCTGTCAACACATAGCACTCAGAGTTGACAAAAAAGCAGAAGAAAAATAACTGAGTCATGCATCCCATTAAGGAGATGATGTTCTTGTCTGAAATAAAGCTCATCAGCATTTTTGGGGTAGAGACAAATGAATAACAGAGATCAATCAGGGACAGATTGAAGAGGAAAAAGTACATGGGGGTGTGAAGGTGTGAATTCAGGCAAATTAAATTAATTAAGCTCAAATTGCCCACCACAGTGACCACATAGTTCACCAAAAACAGAAAAAAACAGAGGTAGTTGGAGTTCAGGTTGGTCTGTTAATCCCATAAGGATAAATTCAGTCACAGAGGAGTCATTTTCCACAGCCATTTGCTTCACAGGTATGATCTGCAGGAACAGAGGTAGAAGCCGACATTAACAATAGACCCTCACCCTTGTCTCCAGAGGTAGAGATGCATCTGCTGGGTTACAGGCTCAAGGTTATCTAAAGACACATGCAAGGAATCCAAGGAGAAAGACTTCCTATGATTATTCTGAATGACTCCTCATTTTCTCCTCTAATTCCACACATGCTATTTGTGCAGAAAGAATGCTGGTAGACCCCCAATGTCTCTGCACATCATTTCCTCCCTTCTCCCCAGTTTCCATTCAGGATTAAGGCTGACAAGAGCAATAAATTAATAAATTGGTGTTGTTCCCCACAACCCTTGACTTGTGCAGTCTGGAGTCTGAAAGAAAATTATCCAGACAAATGTAATTCAACCCTCACCTTCGCTTTCCTAGAGGCTTCACTGCTGCTGGACCTTACGGCCACTTCTACTCTACAGTCCTGAGGGGTCAACGTTTCTGACAAGGAAAAAGGCAATACCCATCAGTACACCCTAGGTCTTTGACAGGCTAAAAGAGGCATTCTGGAGAACAGGCCATGCTCTCTATTTGAGAATTTGTCCAGAAGTCCTCTTCACTTGCAAGAAGGAAAACAACCTTATTTGAGCTCCAAAACAATTGACTCAAATGGAAATCTATTGCATGACCTGTAGTTCTGGGGAAATTGATTAGAATCACAGAAGATTTATTCTCTCCCTCATTATTTCCTTCCAAGTTAAATGAGTCCACTGAGGATAGACATTATTGAGCCTATGTTTATATCCTGTGTCATAGACCTAATGTTGGATCCCTTAAGACTCCATGTTCTGCTCAGTTTATAATTTCACAATAGACATTCTTAACCCTCAATTCAGAGGAAGGAAGTTCCTCATCTCCTTCATCATCCCCTGGAGTCTTTGCACAGTTCTAAGAGGAAAATCTGGGCATGGTCACTTGCCATTTCTAGCATTTTCCTAAAGCCTCTGGGATCGCATAAGCAAAACATTAAATCATAGCTTTAGCCCTGTCCATGTTTGTGGATCTCACTCCTGTAAAGGGATATTCTAGCAAAGTGGTTGAGAGAGTGGGAGTGGGCCCTCAAGTGAGACCGAGTTTAAGTCTGGGCTTTAAAGTCCTTAATTATGAGACTGAAGGCAGTGATAACTTCTCCGTCCCGTGTATGTATACTTTTATATTTACTTATACCTATGTATATCTATAAATGAGTTTAGTAGAGCAATCTCATAAGGATTTCTGTGAGGATTAAATGGGTTAAATCATATAAAGTATCAGAAACACGCCTGACACATAAAAGGGGCCTGATAAGTGTTGGTACCCCTCCCCTGTTCCCAATCCACATTAATTATATCAAGGTTTTTCAACCTTGGCACCATTAACATTTTGAACAAGATAATTCTTTATCATGAGACCATCCTGCATATCGTAAGTTGAAAGCATCCCTGGCCTCTACCCATTAGATGCCAGTAGTATCCCCAGCACCAGTTGTGACCAGCAAAATGTTCTCCAGACATTGGCACAGGTCCCTGGGGCGGGGGGCAAAATCACTCATTTTGAGAAATGTGGATCCACATGTAGATCTATATCTACATATATATGCACTTCTTCCTTAAGTACCTCTCAGAAAGCTCTATCTTATGTCCACTTATGTGCCACAAGCACAAAGTTCCCAAAACTGAAGTTAGCATTTTCTTACGATTTCCATTGCTCCTCCTCCAGATCATCATTTTCACCATCATCCAAGGCAACTAGTCTACAAACTAAACTGAAGCAATTTCCTCTCACTTGTCATCTTCATCCAGTCTCCAAGTCCCAGAGAATCCAACTCCTTGAAAGGTTTGGTCTTCCCTCTTACACAGTTTCTGCATGCTCTCATTATCTCAAATTCAGATTACTCTAACAGTTTTCTAACCTGGACTCCTACAGAAGATAAGAATTTGGAACTTTTCTACCCCCTTTCATCACTGCACATTCGTGCACATTCTCTTCTTGCTCTCTATTCCTAATTCCTACCAACATATGGCTATAATCATAAATTATCTGAGTTACTGCCATTTTAATCCATTCTGTCACATCAGTGAATTTCAGGAAGAAACAGAGACAAGTTGCTTACGTTGTCTTCCGTCTTTAACCCGAGTCCTCCACTGCACTTCTAGGATCACACTAAGTCCACAGGAACCTGGAGCCTGGAGTTTAATGTTCCAGATCTTGATCAGTTATATTCCACCCAAAGTAGATGGTACATGAGGGCTAAAACTCCATAAATAGACTTTCTCTTTATTTTAGAGATTTTACTGGCTCATTTCATTTAATGAACAATTTTTTGAGCATTTAGACTACAAGACAGAGTGAAAACGAACAGAATGAGGTATAGGCCTTGACCCTATGATTTCTCAGTATATTAAAGAGATAACCAAGGAAACTGAGATTTGTGGCACTATTAGTTATTGTTAGCCAGTCACAGTGCTAGATTCTTTATCCACCTTCCCTCATGTCACCTTACACCCACCCCCTAAATCAGGCAGGAGGGATTAATTGCTGTTGCAAGGTCAAAACAGCAACTGCCAGAGCAAGATTCACATTTAAATGGCTATGGATCCAAAATTGATTTATTTTACCACTACATAATTGTGTGGTATAGGTGATATACACAATTTTCTAAAGCATACATAAAGACTCCTTCAAATTAAGTGACAGAAATTCAAGTCAAATTTATCTTGATAAGCCAGCCTGTAACACAGAAGTGTGTGAAATTGGTGAATTGAGAACGCACATGGCTTCTTGTGTGGCTGTACAGGACCAAGTCCTTCATGGGTATGTCTCTCTTCCCAATTTTTGTTCTGTTTAATTCTACTCAGTTTTAATCCTAGATGGGTTCTCCCCATGTAGTGAAAAGAGAACCATCAAAATCCCTAGATTTAATCTTACCAGCTCAGTAACTCTAGGGAGAAAAGAAAAATGTTTTTTTAATAGTTATGGCAGAAAAGACAAGTCAAATGCCTATTTCTGACTAATCACTGCCATTGAGATTCGGCATGTGCTGATTGGACAAGACAATGTCTTCTAACGTGAGCAAATCAATCCATCAAAATCACATAAAATGAGTTACCCATATCAGACAAGGTCCAGTCAGGAAAAAACAAATGGCATGATATGTACTTCCTATAGAGTATATTTAAAACAAAGAATTGGTTTATACAGATATTGCCAGGGGGAAAGAGAAAAAAATTGAAAAATATAAAGACTGTTAAACTACAGAAAATATTAAACTACAAAAAAGTATAAAGACAATTAAACTATAGAAAATAACCATTTTCACAACTGGTGGAACACATAGAAAAGGAAGAATAACCAGATTCTGGAATCTCAGAGGAGCAGCTCTATGGGATCGGTGCCTGGATGAATGGAAACCCGACAAGTGCTTAAGCTGCTCAGGATACACACAGCCCATGCACTGAAGCTTGGGCAATACAGTTGCCAAGGGAGTGTTGTCCAGCTACTGACTGTGCATCTAAGGAGGTATGGAAAGTTAAGCACATTTCCATGTGCTTATTGGCCATTTGCATGCCTTTCTTTGGGATGTATCTTTCAAATCATTTGCCCATTTATGAAATGGCCTTTTTATTATTGAGGTATCTCTTAATTTTTAACTTGTTACACATTATGGTTACAATACCTTTGTCAGGTATATGTATTGCAAACATTTGCCAAGTCTGTGGCTTGCCTAAGAATAGTTTTCTGATAAACAGATGTTCTAATTTTTTTTTAATTTTTTTAATGTTTATTTCTGAGACAGAGAGAGACAGAGCATGAGTGGTGGAGGGGCAGAGAGAGGGAGGGGGGCACAGAATCCGAAGCAGGCTCCAGGCTCCGAGCTGTCAGCACAAAGCCCGACGCGGGGCTCGAACTCACAGACCACGAGATCACGACCTGAGCCGAAGTCGGACACTCAACCGACTGAGCCACCCAGGCGCCCCCAGATGTTCTAATTTTAATGAAGTTTATTTTGTCTTTGTTTTTTTTTTCTTTTGAATGTAGTACTTTCTAGAGTATGTCTAAGAAATCTGTGCCTACACCAGCATACTTTTCTATATTTTCCTCCAGAAGATTTATTTTTAAGCTTTATATGTGTGGTTTGATATATTTAAAATTAATTGTTGTATATGGTGTGAGGTAGAGGTCATTTAATTGTTTTCTCATGAATAGTATTTCCAGCATCAATTTGCTTAAAAGATTTTCCTATCCCTATGGATTTACTTTGCTGCTTGGTCAAAAATCAATTGACTGTATAAGTAAGGATTTCTCTCTGAACCTTCTATGCTGTACCATGACTTATTTATCCATCTTTATAACAAAACCAATCTGTCCTCATTACCAGAGCCTAAATCTAAGTGGTAAAATCAGTTAGTGTAAATCTTCTGTGTCATCTAAAGTTCCCCAAGAAGCAGATGCCAAGGAATAGTTAGACCTACAAGACATTTATTGTGGTAAATGCCTGAGAAGGATAAAGTGGGAAGGAGAAGGAATCAATGATAAAGGCTTTCAGACTGGGTTGAAACCTCGACACCTAAGAAAGAAGGAAGAGAAGGAAGGACAGGGTAGGAAGATGTCAGCCTACAGTGCAGTTCTAAAAATTCTCTGTTAGGATGACAGGAAGTCCCTAAGCAAAGACTGCCTATCAGAAGATGCCATGTTACGCAGATATTGGCCAGCTCCTGTCTGACCCATCATGCTCAGCCATCGGCTGGGGACATCTCAGAGTGAGCGTGGACTCTGCCTGAACATGATGGTGAATCCAAAGGAGTATCAGCTATAGACTATTAGTCAACAATTCTCCACACAGCTGGTTCTCTTGAAGAGGAGCTCTCTATGACTGCCACAGTCCACTCCCCAAAACAAAATATATCCCAGTGTTCTTTCTTATTTATCTATTATTGTTATTTTATTATATTTTATTAATTATTTTCTTAGCAATAAATTTATTATTGTTGTTATTCAAACAAGACAATCCAATTCAACAAGCATTTCTTGCCCTCCCAATGTATCTGAAATTCTAATATACTAATGAGAAAACATGGAAAGATAGAAAAATTGAAGGAAACAGCATCTACTGTAAATATTTATTTTCTTATTGGTGAGACAAAGTGCTGTGGTCAAATGTTGAAATCCTAACCCCCAAACATGATATTAGAACGTGGGGCCTTTGGGAGGTGCTTAGTTCATGACAATGGAATTCTCATAAGTATGATTTATACCTTTTAAAGAAGCTCCATAGAGGGGTGCCTGGGTGGCTTAGCTGGTTAAGCATCCAACTCCTAATTTCAGCTCAGGTCATGATCTCATGGTTCATGAGTCGAGCCCCGAACTGGGCTCTGTGCTGACAGTGCAGAGCTTCCCTGGGATTCTCTCTCTCCCTCTCTCTGTCCCTCTCCCACTCTTTTCTCTCTCTCTCAAAATAAATAAATAAACTTTAAATCAATCAATCAATCAATCTCCATAGAAATCACTAGTTCCTGCCACCATGTAAGGATGTAATGAGAGGTGTGTGACCTAAAAAACTGCTCTCACCCATTTGTGCTGGCACCCTGATCTTGAACTTACAGCCTCCAGAGCTGTTAGAAATAAATTTCTGTTGTTTGTAAGCCACTAAGTCTGTGGAATTTTATTATAATAGCCCAAATGGACTATGAGACAGGTTTAAGAAAGGTCACAAAATGTTGCTAGAAATAAAGTTTATTATCATTAATATATACGCTTTCTTCATGATAAATTTCATTAAATAAGTAAAAGTGTTTAACATGTTTCTCCCAATATGCAATATTTTCCTTTAAGTGATAAGTAACAGACTAGTCATATACCAATCATCCCCCATATTTGGATCCTGAGATACATAGTATTATTCCTTTAATCATATATATTAATGCTATATTTGGCAATATATGTATTCACTTCAATTTAAATGAACTAGACTGTTTGAAGCTCTCAAAAGCTGTGGTGTACAGAATGCATTTTGCCATTTTCAATGGGAACAAGAAAGAACAGAATGGTACAAGGAAAAGTTGGTAAGAAAATAGAACAAAATGAAAATATCAGAGGACTTAATTATACTTTAGGCCATATACACAGTTTGTAATGAACACATTTCATTGAATCCTCCTGCCTATACCAGCAATAATATGGAGAAGAATAAGAATGTTTCTTTAGTTTTTGGCACTTCTGTGTTTAAGAGAGATAACTGTAAATTCAACTTTCTGTGACTTATGAAGCTTATCATATTTGTTCAGATTAAGAATACCTTAGAGACAGAAACAGTATGAAAAGAAAATAGCCAGTATATTTTTTCTTTTTATAAACATGTTATTAGTTATTTAGTAAGCTGGTTTCAGGTACAGAAATACAAAAGCAAACAATGAAACAAAGTAGCTATAAGGGAAATGCTAAGACGGGTCTATTAAAACACAGATAACACAATCTGCAGAAACAACACTGATAATGATCAAAACCTCTTGAAAAACATAATAAAATTTTTAAAATTGAATTTCTTGGGGTACCTGGGTGGCTCAGTCGGTTAAGCGTCCAACTTCAGCTCATGGTTCGTGAGTTTGAGCCCCATGTCTGGCTCTGTGCTGGCAGCTCAGAGCCTGGAGCCTGCTTCGGATTCTATGTCTGCCTCTCTCTTGGCCCCTCCCCTGCTCACACTCTGTCTCTCTCTCAAAAATAATTATACATACAAAAATTTTTTAATAAAAATTGAATTTCTTTATGTTATAATTTCTAATCAGAACATGTTTCTCCTTTGGATTTTAAACAGTGCTTTCCACAATGTAACTTTCATATCCTTGTTTCTCAAACTGTAGATTAAGGGATTAAGCATGGGCACCACATTAGTGTAGAAAACTGAAGAAATTTTTCCCACGTCCATAGACCCCGGAGAAGAATATTTAAGATACATGAATGCTGCCGAGCCAAAGAAAAGAGAAATAGCAATGATGTGAGAACTACAGGTACTGAAGGCTTTCGATCGTCCTTGAGCAGATCTGATATGAAGAATGCTAGTGAGGATAAAGACGTAAGAAATTAGGATAGTAAAACTGGGTACTGTGATATTAATTCCCACGACTATCAGAACTACTACCTCGTTGACATAGGTGCTGCTGCAAGACAGTTGGAGGAGAGGAAGAATATCACACAGGTAATGGTTGATGACATTGACACTGCAGAAGGTTAGTCTGAGCATGCACCCTGTGTGGGCAGAGGCTCCAGCAAACCCCATCATATATGCAGCAACAGTCAGCAAGGCACAGACCTGACGGGACATGGTTACCTTATACAGCAACGGATTACAGATGGCCACGTAGCGATCGCAGGCCATTGAGGTCAACATATAGCATTCCGAGATGACAAAAAAGAGAAAGAAAAACAGCTGAGTCATGCAGCCAACATAGGAGATGATATTCTCCCTTGACACAAAGTTCATCAGCATCTTGGGGGTGACAGCGGAAGAGTAACAGACATCAATGAAGGACAGGTTGAAGAGGAAGTAGTACATGGGGGTATGGAGGTGAGAATTTAGACTAATAAGAGTGACCAAGCCAACGTTGCCCACCATGGTGACAATGTAGATCACCAGAAACAGGAAGAAGAGGGGTTGCTGGAGCTCTGGACGGTCTGTTAGGCCAGCAAGAAGAAATTCAGTCACTAAGGACTCATTGCTAACCAGTATTCTTCTCTTCAGAAATCTGTGAGAACAGAAGAAACTTCCATTAATAGAGACCCCAGCTCTCTCCTTCCTTACATGCTCTTATTTATGAGAAGACTCAGACCAGCAGAAATCGAATAAGTCCCTTTGCTTCACAGGGTCCAAATGGACTGCACACATAGCCATTGGCATTAAAATCACTCCGTCTTTTGTTCCATGAGTGTATGTGACAAACAGCTATTCCTGTCTTTACTAGAAGATACAAGAATGGAGTAGCTGAGGACTAAACCCACCTAAACCTCAGAAGGGAGGTGTCCCCCTTCTCTCCCTCCCACTCCTCTGATCCTTCACTTCCTAGTTCCTACTCACATTTCCATTACCTTACCAGATACTTCAGTTCCCCAGTGATGACTAACAAAAAAGAGAAACGTCTGCTAGAGATCATTCAGATATTTTGCTTCCTAGAAGGAAGTCTCTCAGAGTCTACAGGGTTTCCAGATCTTTCCCACAAGAATCTACAAAGTCAACTGATAACACTTATTGAGGAGACCCTTGGTAGCCTAAGACTTATATTTAACCATACATCAGGTGTTTCTACACATTCTCCTCCTTTGTTCCATCCTAGCTGGACAGAGAATGTAAAAGGAAGGTGGATGTGCTTCCTTCTCTTTGTAGGAGGGCACAAAAGAGAAACATAATTTAGATGTTGATTAAATTAGTTAGGTTTGTGAAAATGTAGCAAGCTATATACTTACGACATTTAAACTTTATTGTATGTGTATTTCAGCTGAAATAGCATATTTCAGCTAAAAAATATTTTTAGGAAAAAACCAAATCTTTTCCTCTGATGTTTCTATTTTCTGGACATGCCACTTGGAACTGCTGTAGCTCTCCTGCTACTAGACTGAGGATGAAGCCAACACAGGAAGGGTGTGCTAAGAATAATGCAGGCAGTGGATTAAGGGCTGCATACTTCTGAATTCCTTGCTATTCAAAATAAGTACTTTCCCCCATTTTTCAGCCACAGAGTGAGAGAAAAATGGAAACTTGCATAACTCACTCTCCTTCCATTGAGATAACTCAGTGCTGATTCTTCATGAGTTTCACCTCCACTTCCCTGTAAGAACTGGCTTTTATGATGTCACCACTGAGCAGATATAGATAGTCACAGGATCTTCTTCCTTTACTGGCAAAAGAGCAATAGCATAGATCTCCCAGACTGAATGTTCCAGGAGTCAGCCTGAGAAGTAGATCAAACTTCTAGTTATAAATTTACTAAGAGAGTTTGAAGGGAAACCACACAGGTGACACCTGACCCATCATGACACAGAGCACAAGGCTTTTGCTTAAGGCTTATAATTCTTTTAGACCTCATTAGAAATACGGTGTAGGTCTTCCCTAAGATCTCCCCATCGTGATAAACCTTGCAGGGAAGAATCTGATGTATGAGTTTACACACTAATTGTAACCGTAAATGTTAATTTCCCAACAGGGATTACATATTCCCTAGGTTTTAGGAGAAAGGGTCCTCTGCTGTCCCTTAGAAGGATGCATATAAATAGCATCACTGAAAATGTCACTAATTATCATTCTGTGTAACCCAGTTCTAGTCAGAATTTATACACATCTCCTAAAGTTTATTTATTATGCTTTTTTAATATTTTGAGAATTTTAAAATAACCATTAAGTATATTTTATAGACACAGCAAAAGGATACTTTTGTTTTCAGAGATTATTGTTTAAATAGAAAGTTATTTGATAGAATAACAACCCATTATTCTATGAAATGTTACTTTGCGTTGTTCTGACTCAATATGGCTTTGCTTTCCACATATTAAAATTAAATCTATAAGAAAAATCACTGGTAATAGGTTTCCATCTTAAGAAAACACAATTTTAGAATTCCAGAGTATATATTAATTTCTCCTTATGCTTGTGAGAAGATATCTAAAGTTTACTTTCAAATGGATATAGATTCACAGAGAATTATAAAAATAACGTAGAGATTTCCTGGAACTCCAGATTCCTACCTACATCTCCAACAACTGTAGTATAATAGCAAAACCAGTAAACTGACTTTGGAACAATAATGTTAAGTAGAATTTAGGACTATAAGATGTTATTCAGCTTTCAGCAGTTTTACATGCACTGAGAGTTTGTGTTGTGTGTGCCTGTGTGTGTGTGTGTGTGTGTGTGTGTGTGTGTGTGGAGATCAATGCAGTCTGATCCCTTGTACAGATTCGCCACCACAATTAGGACACAGGACTGTTCCACCAGCTATTCTACCCCTTTACAGTCAAACCCAACCCCTTCCACCTGCATCTGTCTTCCGGCAACACTGACCTGTTCTCCACCTCTTCAGTTGATTCCTTTAGAGAACAATAAATGAAATCATATAACATGTAACCTCCAAGATTAGCGTTTTTCACTAAGTATCATGTCCTGAAGTCCATCCCAGCTGTTGTATGTATCAGCGGTCTGTCCCTTTCATTGCTGAGTAGTATTCTGTATTTTACAATTCAAGTTTATTCAACCTTCTGTAGTAACTTAAGATTTGGGTATTGGGAGGCACCTGGGTGGATTCGTCAGTTGAGCTTTCGACTCTTGACTTCAGCTCATGTCATGATCTCATAATCGTAGGATTGAGCCCTGCATCAGGTTCTGTGTTAGGTGTGGAGCCTGCTTAAGATTCTCTCTCTCTTCCTCTTTCTCTCTACCTCTGCCCCTTCCCCACTCACACTCTCTCTCAAAACAAAAATCTGGGTATTGATACAAAACTAAATCTGTTTTATTCATGGAAAATGTTTCAGGGACAGGAGCCAGATGACAGCTGAGACTGGTTCAACTAGGAATTCTCTTTAAGCTAACCTGAGTCAAGGCTTTCATTCTCCCTCTCTAAGAATAGTGGCTGAAACACCCAGAATTTAAATAGGTCTTATAATCAGTCAAAGACAAGGGGGAACACAGTGTATGTACCAATATGACTCTTTCTGAAAGTGTACCTTAGTAGTCACAATCAAATAGTCAGGAAAAGGCATTTGAACATAATGCAAATTCTATTCGCTACAATATCTTATTCATTCAATCTCAGTACATGTGTATTTGAGTTTCAGAGTTGCAAACCCATACGCCTTTGGGAAACCAATTTATCAACCAGGGTACAGTGTTTATGTACAGGTTTTTTTGTTTTTACCCTTGCAACTATAGTCAAGTGTTTCTGTCACAGAAAGAAGTTGTAAGTATACAAAAGGCGGAGTCTAGAATGAACTATGTGGTGCTAGATTAGCACCACATAATATACATCTTAATACACATATTAAGATACATAGATTCAAAAAGATAGGTAGATAGATAGATAGATAGATAGATAGATAGATAATAGACAGACAGATAGATACACAGCATTTGAATACATACACGTATTTCCTATCTCTCTCCACTAAGAGGGCCTAGAAGCAGTGATACCCTAGTAAAAATGAACACATCCGGGGTGCCTGGGTAGCTCAGTCAGTTAAGTGTCAGACTGGCTCAGGTCATGATCTCACAGTTTGTGAGTTTGAGCCCCGCGTTTGAGCCCCTGTGCTGACAGCTTAGAGCCTGGAGCTGGCTTCAGATTCTGCATTTCCCTCTCTCTCTCTGCCCTTCCCCCTGCTTGTGCTGTCTCCCTCTCTCAAAAATAAATAAATATTAAAAGAAAATTTATGTTAAAGAAATGAACACATCCAACACCCAGACCTTCGTTTCTTAATAACATTCTCTGATAATAACTGGGCACCTTGGAGAAATGATTCATTTTGGGGATGAACCAGGGAAATCACAAAATGATTCTGAAGCATCTTATAATATAGAAAGTACAGAATTGACTTTTAAAAAAGAAGACAGAGTCATGGCAAAAGCTTACAGTATCCAACCTGGGAGCTCTGAAGGAGCAAAGCTGGACCTATTTGAACAACAAAATAAGTACAGTTGACCCTTGAATCACATAGGCTTAAATATATTAGAAAAAATTTTTAGAGTCTTTGACAATTTGAGAAAACATTTATTTTCTCTAGCCTATTTTATTATAAGAATACAACATATAATACATATAACTTACAAAATATGTATTTATCAACTGTTTATGTTACCAAGAAGGATTGCAGGGGCGCCTGGGTGGCTCCGTCGGTTAAGCGTTCGACTTCACCTCGGGTCATGATTTCACGATCCATGAGTTTGAGCCCCGCGTGGGGCTCTGTGCTGACATCTCAGAGCCTGGAGCCTGCTTCGGATTCTGTGTCTCCCCCTCTCTCCGCCCCACCCCCGCTCACGCTCTGTCTTTCTCTCTCTCTCTCTCTCTCAAAAATAAAAGTAAACAGGAAAAAGAATCTTAAAAGACAACGCTTAAAGAGAAATTGAGCTGTAAGAAAGATTCATTACGGTGTCTTTATTGAACTCGTTTTATCTTAATAAAAACCTTGAGCTTTGAACTCACTTCTCTACTTATCACAGATACCTCAGCAGCAATCGGAAGCATCACTGACTTGATATGTGTGAGCTCAATTTCTGCCCAATGATTCTCTGAGTACTTGAATATGTTGATGCTGAATGATCTCTCAGATTTCAGACTTAAGAAACTGAATAATTTTTTTTTAAATCTCAGTTGACTGACATCTGATTCCAGCCAAGATAGAATACACCATTGCTCCCTACTCTACCCTCTTAAACTAAAAAACGCTGGGCATAACACAACAAACAAACATAGGAAGACATTGAAAGGTAAAAACAAGACAGACTTCCATGGAGTATGGGGAATTGAGGAATATGGCTGGTAAGTTCCCTGGGTTGTTTTTTGCCCTAATGGTACACTGAATAAGCCTGCAACCCCAATCTACCAAAGACAGACCCAAAAAGCTTTCCTCTAACCAAATAAATAGGAAAAAAAAAGGTAGTCTAGTAGAACAGAAAACATTTTTTATAATATCCACCCAACAACAGGCAAAAATTAAATGACAACCTGCCTAGCAACCCATGTCAGAAGGGCCAAGCAGAGAGCTACATCTCTACCCTCTGCTTGAGGGTAACAGGAAGTACTCTGATTGCTTCACAGGGGTGATGCCAGCAGGGCCATGTGGAGACTGAACTGCTATCCTCTGGCTGGAAATAGGAAGCGGCATTCTGATGCCCCCACCAGCACAGTGTTAAAGACTGGGCAATAATCTGAACTCCCTTCCTACTCAGCAGCAATTAAGTTGAACAAAATGATACTAATTGGCACTCTATATTCCCTGCTGGTATAGAGTCAGTGGGGCCAAGTGGGGAACTAGCTTCCATCCCACCCAACAGCAGTGATGTGAAACAAGACTATACAAGATAGTGCTAGTCATCATACTCAGTCCCACTTCCTCCTGCTGTCAGTGGGTTCATCAGGGAACTAAACTTCTACTCCTCACCCAGCAGCAATGAAGCACTGTCAGTAACTGTTCCATTCTAGCTAAGGTGCTGCCAAAGAACTGAAGTGGGAGTTGAATTTCTTTTAGGTTTATTTATTTATTTTCTGGAGAGGGAGAGAGAGAAAATGAGCAGGGCAAGGGAAGAGAGAGATGGAGAGAGAGAACCTCAAGCAGGTTCCACCCTGTCAGTGCAGAGCCCAACATGGGGCTTGAACTCACAAACCGTGAAATCGTGACCCGAGACAAAATATTCAGATACTTAACCCACTGAGGCACCCAGGTGCCCCAGTGGGAGCTGAATTTTTATCCCACATGTCAGTAATGAGGGGGATGCAAGTCAGCAACCCAATGACACTGGAAGGACATTCAGGGCTCGGCAGGGATCTGAACATCCAGAAGTATCTGAACCTGCACGCTATACCTAAGCAAGGTGACCACTAAAAAAGAAAACCACATGAGATCCATAGTCTCACAAACTAATATACAAAATGTCCGGGGCACAACTGAAAACCATTCATCATATCAATGACAAGAACCACCACCACCACTTGAAGATGAAAAGAGAACCAACAGATGCCAATAGGGAGATGACTCAGATGTTACAACTATTTGAAAAGAATTTTAATACAGTAAACAAAATTGTTTCCACAAGCAATCACAAATACTTTTTTTTATTGTTTTTATTTTGTTTTTGAGAAGCATGCAAGCAGGGAAGAGGGACAGAGGGAGAGAGAATCCCAAGCAGGCTCCAGATCAGCACAGAGCCTGATGTTGGGTTTGATCCAGCAACCCTGGGATCATGACCAGAGCTGAAACCAAGAGTCAGACGGTCAACTGACTGAGCCACCTGGACACCCAAATTATAAATCGGCAGATTATATCTTTTAAAACACATTATAAAATATGTTAGCAGAGAGATAGAAAATACTAAAAAGAGCCAAATGGGACTCTTGCTTCTGAGAAGAAGGAAATGGTATATTTTTTCCTTATTCCTCCTACAATTACAACTAAAAACCCTACACATTATATAAAAAACAAACATAAGAAGATTCTTAAGGGTAGAGGGGAGGAGACAGGCTGGTAAGGGGACTGAAGATTCACAGTCAGTTCCCTGGATTACTTTTGTCTCCTATGTCCCAAATTTGAAGGAGTTGGCAATAAAAATTTTCAATAAGCACAGATATTTTTAAAAATTAAAGTCAACAGAACTGCCTCCCTCCCAGTGCTGCAGGGCCCCTCCTTCAGGGGACCACTGACGGCGAAGCGAGCTAAGCCTGCCCCTCCTGCCCCTGTGCACCTTGCAGATCCACCCCAGCTAATAGGTCCTTGGCCAGATCCCACCAAAGCAGCATCACAACCCTGGCACTGTGCAAGCAGCCCAGACAGGGGTCACACCACTCCACTGCCCTGCCCCCGGGAGAGGGGAAGATAAGGTACACACCAGTCTGACCGTGGCCCCAGCAGTGGGCTGGAGACAGACATCAGGTCTGACTACGCCCCGCCCACCAACACAAGTTACTCCAGCACAGGGGAAGTACTCTGCAGTTCCACGCCACCCCAGGGACTACCCAAAATGACAAACTGGAAGAACTCTCTGCAAAAGAAACTCCAGGAAGTACAACAGCTAACGAATTGGTCAAAAACGATTTAAGCAATATAATGGAACAAGAATTTAGAATAATAGTCATAAAATTAATTGCTGGGCTTGAAAAAAGTATAGAGGATAACAGAGACTCTATTGCTACAAAGATCAAGGGACTAAGAAATAGTCATGAGGAGCTAAAAATGCTATAAATGAGGTGCAAATAAAATGGAGGCGATCACAACTCAGATTGAAGAGGCAGAGGAGACTATAGGTGAATTAGAAGATAGAATTATGGGGGTGACTGAGTGGCTGGGTTGGTTGAGCATCCAACTTCAGCTCAGGTCATGATCTCACAGTCCGTGAGTTCAAGCCCTGCGTTGGGCTCTGTGCTGGCAGCTCAGAGCCTGGAGCCTACTTCGGATTCTGTGTCTCCCCCTCCCTCAGCCCCTCTCCTGCTCGCACGCTGTCTCTCTGTCTCTATCTCTCTCTCTCCCAAAAATAAACAAACATCTAAAAAAATTAAAATAAAATAAAATAAAATAATGGAAAAAGGGGAAGCTGAGAAAAAGAGAGATAAAAAAAATCCAGGAGTATAAGGGGAGAACTAGAGAACTAAGTGATGCAATCAAACGGAAAAATATCCATATCATAGGAATTCCAGAAGAGAAAGAGAGAGAGAAAGGGGCTGAAGGTGTACTTGAACAAATCACAGCTGAGAACTTCCTTGATCTGCAGAAGGAAAAAGGCATTGAAATCCAAGAGGCACAGAGAACTCCCTTAAGACGTAACTTGAATTGATCTGCACAACATATCATAGTGAAACTGGCAAAATACAAGGATAAAGAGAAAATTCTGAAAGCAGCTAGGGATAAACACGCTCTAACTTACAAAGGGAGACCCATAAGACTAGTGGCAGACCTATCTACTGAAACTTGGCAAGCCAGAAAGGAATGGCAGGAAATCTTCAACGTAATGAACAGAAAAAAATATGCAGCTGATCTCCTCTTGTGAGATCTCATCTGAAATGCCACCTCTTCAGAAAAGCCCCTCCGCCCAACCTAAAGCAACCACACAGTTACTCTCTGTACCACTCACCTTCAGATTCTGCATTTTTCTGCTCTATTCACATGTGTTCATCACCTGTCTCCTCTCCCTGCCCATTTGCACCCCACCTCCATCTCGCTGTAGACAATGAACCCAATGAGAGTGTACATATTGTCTGTTTTGTTCACCACCGTGTCTTCTGATGTTTTAAAAACAGAGCCTGGTAGAGGATAGGTGCTTTTATTTGTTAATTAAATAAATGATATCATTTGTAGCATCAAAATCTGAGACAAAAGGGAAAATGAAAATAATAAAGGCAAAACGCTGACTGCTAATGAATTACAGATTTGAAAGCCCATTTGAGGAAAGGACAAAAATTCTCTGCTAATAATTGGTGAATATTTCTAGTAAAATTTTTCCCAATGAAGACATAGCATGTCTTATTTCCTGTCCTAAAGTCCCAAGAGGTAAAACCCAGTGTAGGATGCTTTTATTCCTAATGGCTCTAAAAGGTGATATCAGGGGGTGCCTGGGTGTCTCAGTCCATTAAGCATCCAACTTCGGCTCGGGTCATGATTTAAACAGTCTGTGGGTTTGAGCCCCATGCCGGGCTCTGTGCTGACAGCTCAGAGCCTGGCACCTGCTTCGGATTCTGTGTCTCCCTCTCTCTCTGCCCCTCCCCTGGTCACACACTCTCTCTCTCTCTCTCAAAAATAAACAAACATTAAAAAAATAAAAATAAAATAAAATACAATAAAAGGTTATCTTGTCCTTAGGAGCACAGACCAGAAGGAAATCTTGCTCTACCACATTCCCTTGAGACTTAAGTGAGAAGAGCATCTCCATATTCTCAGCTCCTTCAGGAAATGAAGGAATCTCCTAAAACAAAAGCCCCTACAGCACTCAAAAAGACCACACTCAGTTCCTCAAACGCAGTAGCCTTTCAGTTAAGGTTTATTAAATGAATGAATAAATAGCTGAAACTCAAGTCTGACAAAGTCTATATATCCAGGACAAAGTTTTGTAGGAATTCCAGACATACCTCAGTCAAAAATCTCACAAGTTATCCTTTCTGGATTTACCTCAATTCAACCATTTAAACTTAAATCTATAACTTCTGAAAATAAGTTGGAGAACAACAAATGAACTACTTTTACTTTCCATGAAAAGATAAAGGACAGATCCTCCTCTTCCTTATATTGTCTTTGTGAAATGACTTATAAATAATGAGCTTAATTTACCCTATATTTGAATCATTTGCATTTCTACTTTGATTTCTTACTGTTCTCTCCATAGCTTCATACACTGTGTGCCTTTAGTAGGAGTTGGCATCTGTAACTAACACCATTTCTACTCAAGAGAACACCCTTTTCTTAAAAGTCTTAGTGCAATTTTGACATCTTTGTTCCTCAGACTATAGATAAAAGGATTCATCATTGGCCCCACAATGGTATAAAAAACTGTGGATACCTTATCTTGATCCAGGGACCCAGCAGGAGAAGGTTTTAGATACATGAATGCTGATGCTCCAAAGAAGAGAGAAACAGTAACTATGTGGGAGGTGCAGGTACTGAAGGCTTTGGACCTGCCCCCTGTAGAACGGATACGGAGGATGTTGGAGACGATCAAGATGTAAGAAATGGTGATGATGAGACTGGGCATTATTACATTGATTCCCACCACAATGAAAACCACCAGCTCGTTGACGTAGGTGCTTCTGCAGGAGAGCTGAAGGAGAGGAGGTATGTCACACATGTAATGATGAATGATGTTGCCATCACAGAACGTGAGCCTCAGCATGCACCCGGTGTGGGCCATGGCACCCACAAACCCCATTGCATATGTTCCTGCCATCAGCATGAGGCAGACCCGGTGGGACATGACGGCCTTGTAAAGCAGGGGCTTACAGATGGCCACATACCGGTCATAGGCCATCGATGTCAAAATACAGCACTCATCAATGACAAAGAAGGAGAAGAAACAGAGCTGAGCCACGCACTCCTCGTAAGAGATGGTGTTTTGCTTTACAAAACCTATCAGCATTCTAGGCATTATGACAGACGAGTAGCAGAGATCAATGAAGGAAAGGTTGAAGAGAAAGTAGTACATGGGAGTGTGCAGGTGAGGCTTCAGACCAATCAGAATAATCAAGCCCATGTTCCCCAACACGGTGACCACGTAGATTCCTAAGAAAATGAAGAAGAGAGGCAGCTGGAGTTCTGGCTGTTGTGTTAAACCCAGCAGGATAAACTGGGTCACTGAAGAGTCATTGCCTGCTGCCATTGTTCCCTAGGGCGTATCTGTGAGAACAGGACAGAGGGTGACATTAAAATGAGCACCCAGCTCTCTTCCCCCAATCCCTCCGTAATGAGACAGAGTCCCAGAATGAGAAGGAACTCACACCCACCCTCCTGTGTGCCACTGCTGTCTCAGCCTTTGCTGAGATTGTTGAAAGATGTCTATCAAAAAGTCATAAAGGGCAATATCCATAGGGATAAAATGCAGGAACCCTGTGATCATCTCTTCTATACGCCTTCTTTGACAGTCCACCAGTCCCACCTCAGGGACATCTGCCATCTCAGCAAGAGATATATCATTTCAAGGGGTCTGTGGCTCTCATAAAAAAATATTTGGAAAAAGAATAGTAGGAACGATAAAATGCAATCCTCACTCTTCTGCATTAGAACTTTAATATTGGACCTTGGCTCTGATGAATTTCAGGGATGAACAACCCAAAACAGAGATCTTCTTGTTATTTTTGTTTTGAGTAAGTTTTGAACTGATGGAGCCAGAGCACAAACCTCAGAACCACAGACTCTGAGGAGCCAGGAGTTACAGATCATGATTTCTGATGGTGGTTTTGCCCAGTGTCCTCTCAGACTAGGGGGAAGTAAATATCATCTGCTAGTGCCAGAAGATCCACCTGCTAACATGACCCAAAGGAGTTTTCATGGGTGGGAAATCCTAGGGAACTGATTAAAAATTGGAAGACCTGTGTTTTCCCCAAAGATCAGACTTTGCAGTGGAAAACAATTTTTACCTAGTCTACATTTACAACTTAGTTCATGAGAATAGCATTGACCATTGGGAGTATGCCATTTTGCATACAATTTCATTTCCTCCCAAATGGGGTACATCCCCAGATAGAAGAACATGATGATCTTTCCTGCATCCACAATGGTTTCTCCCTAGCACCTATCACTCTATGAAATACTACCCATTTATTCATTTATTCATTTGTTGTGTGTTCCCACCACACACTCATGTACCCACTTACATTTGAATTTAAGCTCCAAATGGATTGTGTCTATTTTCTCCAGTGCTATCCCTGTAGCACCTAAGTGTTCAATAAATATTTGTATAATAGAAGAATAGATGAATTCCATATTTCCTGGAATTTATAGTGGATACTACAACAGAATTTCCTGGAATTTATAGTGAATACTACAACAGAATTCTTGGCACACAGGCAAAGGCTTGTGTGGTGTCAATGGTTTTCTCTGTAGACCTGAATGTGGGAAGAAAAAGACATCAGTAAGACTAGTAAAGGTCACTACTGAACTCTTAGATACCATACAGATCAGAGTTACTGAGCTTTCTCCCTGAATGTCACATAGAGGACTTACTTTCACAGGCTCTCAGAGAAGTTCCAATGTCTCCCCCTCTGGACTGCAGCATGGAGTGAGATCAAAAGTCAGATTTAGGTCAGTATAGTGGCATTTGGCTTTCAAATGCCAAAATCAAGATCAGCTTATTATGAGAGGCCATTAAGCCACTCGAGATTTTAATTCTTATTTGGCACAGGATAGAAAAGATCAAAGCGTGGATTTGGAAGGACTAATATGGTGGAGGCCAGCAGTGGGGACTGGTACAAGAGAAACTGAAGGAAGGAGGAGCTATGAGAGGCAATTATAATATTAAAATAAATAAATATATAATAACCACATAAATAATATATAATAAATATAATGCAAGAGATGTTGTAAGGAAGGACTCATCAGGACTTCACACAAAGGGGAACAGATATAGGCAAGAAATTCCCAAAGGTACTAGCATAGGGATTTGGATAAATTATGGTGTTGCTATAAACAAAGAGAACTCAGAACGAGTAGAAATATTCATATACATATACATTCAATTTTGAACATGGTGGACTTCAGTTGCCAACTGGACATCCAGGTAGAAGTATACAGCCTACTTAAGGCTAAATGAAGTTGAAGACACAGACCAGAATACGAAAAAAAAATTGGAGATTAATTCTATAAAGGTTAAAGCCATGACATTATGTGAACTTAATGAGAGAAAGAGTAAAGGGAAAAAGAACAGAGGTCAAGAAAAATATTTAGGAACTCCCTCATATGGGTCTACACTTAGGATA
Source organism: Panthera uncia (assembly GCF_023721935.1). Taxonomy (NCBI): domain Eukaryota; kingdom Metazoa; phylum Chordata; class Mammalia; order Carnivora; family Felidae; genus Panthera; species Panthera uncia. The sequence goes on along the minus strand of NC_064808.1, from coordinate 90,485,764 downwards.
ATTTAAAACCAACCATTACTAAAATGGGTCTCAATTATTATTCTCGGACTCCTCAAAATTACAAGGGGACTAAACATTCCTCAGGGTAAATTTGAAATATGTCCCAAAAGATACACATTCCTTGGGCGGCAGTAGTGATGAGGACCTTGGAGATTCATTAAAACATGTGTTTTCTATAGAAATGTTAAGAACTCTTATTTAGGTGATCTAAGAACCAGAAACACTCCCTTTAACTTCATATTATATCAAATCACATTGCAAGAAGAGTTTTATGCCAAGGTTCTAAGCCAGAGCTGAAGGTCATTTTTTCACCTTTAATACAACCAGTGTTAATATGTGCAATAGAGAATGAGTGTAGAGGGACTCTGAGCTTATCCATACATTGCAAAACTATCTCATTCATGTCCTTTGTTCCACCTACATAACAGTCACCTTAGCCTAATTCAATTGTAACAAAGTATGTGAAATGGTGACCCTTTTCATGAGACCTACCAGAACATCCCTTGACTCCGTTTTAGTAACTCAAGCCCAGTATGGTCTAACTTGTCAAAGTGAGTGGTAATTTAAGCCTTATAGTATATTCTCATAAAGATGCAGAAAAGAAAAACTTATTTTTGACTAAATCAATTTTTAATTTGCAGGACAATGTCTCACTGAGCTAACCTGCTATAAACACCCAGAAATGTTAGTTAACATATTTTTTAATTTTTTAAAAGTTTTTTTAAAATTTATTTTGAGAGCGAGAAAGAGAGGAGCAGGGGCAGACAGAGGGAAAGAGAGAGAATCCTGCACTAACAGCACAGAGCCCTCTGCGGGGCTGGATCCTACAAACCGAACTGTGAGATTGTGACCTGAGCCAGAACCAAGAGTCCAGCACTAAACCGACTGAGCCACCCAGGCACCCCGGCCAATATATTTTTAAGGGTAAATATATAACTGAGGTAACAAAAAGAAAATTAAGTCTACAAGTGCCAGGAAGGAAAAGGAAAACAGAATCTAATTCAGTAAATCTGGAGTGCGCACTAGATTTTGTACTTCTAATGACTTCCCAGCTAACACAGAAGCTGCTGTTCAGATGAGCATATTTTGAGGAGAAAACCTATTGGTCATCCGGCATTTAGACCTTGGCAGGTGTCTGCAGTTTATCGCAGTTTTGCTACAGGTAAATGCCTGCTTCAGTATAGACAGAGCTACACATTCAGGGTCTCAATAAAGGTGCATGGGTTTCAGAAAAGGTGAAAAAGCAAAAAGGCAGGCCAACTTTAACAAATGAAAGGGCAGGGCACCTGGGTGACTCAGTTGGTTGAGCACCCAACTTCAGCTCAGATCATGATCTCAGGAGCCCCGCATCGGGCTCTGTGCTTACAGCTGGGAGCCTGGAGCTTGCTTCGGATTCTGTGTCTCCATGTCTCTCTGCCCCTCCCCTGCTCCCTCTCTCTCTCTCTCTCTCTCAAAAATAAATAAGCATTTAAAAATTAAAAAAAAATGAAAGGGCCACAGAGATGGTGTGAGAGATTCGGGGTCAGAGTAAGCTAAACTCCAGGTGATCTGAGCAGAGAGCATCTACATAGACCCTGGCAAGCAGATTGAAAATAAATGAGTAACTATTCCATATATGAACAAGAATAAATACCAAATATGAAATTTGAGTTAAAAAATTCAAAAGACGAGGCACCGTATGAAAACACAAATTTTAAAACATACAAAACTATGCTAATTGTAAGTTATTGGTACATATGTAAGTAGGTAAAATTATAAAAACTGTATTCTGGAGAGGAGGAAAAATTCTTCTGCTAGGGTCTCCAGCTGGGCCTAAGAATTAAATTGACATGAGACAGATTAGTAGGGAAAAAACATCCACCTTTTAATTTTTTTTTCAAAATTTATTTAAATTCTAGTTAGTTAACATATACTGCAATATTGGTTTCAGGAGTAGAATTTAGTGACTCATCACTTACTGTGCATGGGATTTGTCACAAGAAAAGTGAAAACCAAAAGAAATTGCTTAGAGCCAAATGCTTACAATTGCAAGCTGGACAAAGGGTAGCAAATTGTGGAAACGTGACATGGCAAAGGGGCTTTAGCAAGGGTAGCTAACTGTGCAGAAGCAACTAGAAAGGTTTAACAAGGTTTGTTTGTACAGACTTCCCAGTCTCGAGTCTCCCATCACTGGTGATAATGATTTTTGCCTCCCAATGTAGGGAGAACCTCTTTCAGATAATATTTGTAGCTTTAATCTTTTTCAGAAGACTGGCTTTGCTGTATGCCCTAAGTTCTTGTGTCATGTTTTTAATATTTTTAGACCTGATTTTTTTATTGCAATATTCTTTTTATTGTGGTAGTCTAGAACTGAACACTCAATATCTCCAAAGTATGCTTTAGACCTTACTTAAAAAAATTTGTTTTTAATGTTCATTTATGTTTTGAGAGAGAGAGAGAGACAGACATAGTACGAGCAGGGGAGGGGCAGAGAGAGAGGGAGACACAGAATCCGAAGCAGGCTCCAGGCTCCAAGCTGTCAGCACAGAGCCCAACGCGGGGCTTGAACCCACAGACTGTGAGATCATGACCTGAGTGGAAGTTGGAAGCTTAACCAACTAAGCCACCCAGGCACCCACAGACCTTACTTTTAAAAAGAGTTCTCTATTTACAGAAAAACTGACAAGATAATACAGAGTTCTCATACATCCCTCTGGCACACATTTGGCCCTAATACCAACATTTTACAATCATATGGTTACATTCATTACAAAAGATGAACCAATATGGAGGCATTATTTTTAACTAAAGTCCATAATTTATTTAGTTTGGCTTTTACCTAATGTCTTCTTTTCTTCGTAGGGTCCCATATTACACTTATCTGTCATGTCTCTTTAGGCTCCTGTTGGCTGTGACAGTTTCTCACACTTTCTTTGTTCTTAATGACATCACAGTTTTGAAGAGTACTTGTCAGGTATTTTGTAGGGTGTCCCTCTACTGGAATTTGATGATTTTGTAATGATTACACTGAGATTATGGGCTTGGGAGATGCAGATCACAGAGGTAATGCCATCTGCATCACGTTGTGTCAAGAATATATACTACCCTTATGGTTTATGAATGTTCATTGTGACTTTGATCACTTGGCTGATGCAGTTTGTCAGGTTTCTCCACTGTAAAGTCATGCTCTCTGCACTCCAACTTCCACTCTGTACTTTTTAGGAAGGAGTTACTATGAGCAGCCCACACCTAAGGAGTAGGAAATACTAATTTGTTGAATTATTTATTTATATCAATTTGACCATATGAAGAGTTACTTATACACTGGATTATAACCCAATATATACTTTATTTACTCAAATTGTCCAGCTCAAATTTTCCAGTAGAGCTCTTTCAGTTGCCTCCAATGCCCCTTTGGAACACTCCCAGTGTGTGTGTGTGTGTGTGTGTGTGTGTGTGTGTGTGTGTGTATTTGGTGTGTTTATAGCACTTCCTTACTCTGTGGCATTACAAGATGCTCCAGGCTCATCTCGGTTATCTCCTGCCCTGGTTGTTGAATCAGCCATTTCTACAGGAAATGGTATTAAATTCTTTGTATTAGGGAATGGTATTAGAAACCAAGATCCCAATGCTGGTTGTGCTTGTTACTACGGGGGTGTCATTCTTTTAAAACCCTTTCAGTTGACAAAACAAAGAAATATGTTTGTATACTGACAAATGTATATACATGTGTAACCATCTTTATCTCTATTAGGCTAAATGTGAGTTTGTACTAATGTTTCCAACTCTCATCTATTATCACATCCATCATTCTAGCCTCCATTTAATTCCACTTATTTGTAAATTCCCACTCCAACAGCAAGAAACCTGGCTCCCCTCCTCCACCATCCATTTACTTAATTGTTCAATTCCAGTATGCATGTTGCAGCAGTATCAGAATTCTTAACTAACATCCCCAATAGAAACCAACTTCATCAACTAGAGCGCATGCTTATGTACAGTTCTTTTGCTTTTAGTCTTACGAACTTCACTCATTTCTAGCTTTTATTCCCCTTCTCCTTCACTGAAGTTGTTTCATAATTTTGTAATGCACTAAGATTCCCTGTTCATTATTTGTGTTCCTTCCGGGGATTGCCATGACTTCAAAAACAAGTTTTTAGACTTCCATACATTAAGCTTCATTCTTTGTACTGTAATATTCTTTGGGTTTTGAAAAGTACATAACATCACTTGTCTATCATGACAGTGTCATATGGAATAGTTTCACCGCCCTAAAAATCCCCAGTGTTTCTTTTATTCACCCCTCCTGGTACCCTCCAAAAACCTGACAACAACTGATCTTTTTACTGTCTCTATAGCTTTGCCTTTTCCAGAATGTCATACAGTTGGAAACATATAGTAGCTAGCCTTTCCAAACTGGCTTTTTCACTTGGAAATAGGTCTTCAACACTCCTACATGTTTTTTCATGGTATGACAGTTCATTTCTTTTTATCTCTAAATAATATTTCCTTCTACAGATATATCAAAGTTTATCCATTCCCTTTTTTTTTTTTTTTTAATTTTTTCAACGTTTTTATTTATTTTTGGGACAGAGAGAGACAGAGCATGAACGGGGGAGGGGCAGAGAGAGAGGGAGACACAGAATCGGAAACAGGCTCCAGGCTCTGAGCCATCAGCCCAGAGCCCGACGCGGGGCTCGAACTCACGGACCGCGAGATCGTGACCTGGCTGAAGTCGGACGCTTAACCGACTGCGCCACCCAGGCGCCCCTTAAGATTTTTAAAAAGAGACAAAACTACTCTAAAGTGAGAGAAATCAGAGCAATGGGGGTTTCTGTTGACTAGAAAGGGGAATGAGGAAAATTTCTGGGCTCATTGAAATGTTCCATATCTTTTTCTGGGTGGAGTTTATACTTAGGCAAAAAGTCATCAAGGTGTATATTTAATATTTGTATATTTTACTATATATAAACTATACCTTATTAAACAAAATTTGAAATATTTCATGTCTTTGTAAGTAAAATTTATTTGTGTAAAAATATGCAGAGTTCAATATTTTAAACAATATATTGTTAAGCAGATATATTGGGACTTACAGAAAACTAGTGTGTGTGTTTTGTAATGTAATCTCTATTTCTTATTACAACATTTAGTTTATTATTGTTGTTATTCAAACACATGAATAAAAGGTAAGAGGTATTTCTTACCTCCCACTATATTTAATATTCTAAATACACAAATGGGAAAAGCGCTTTTTGGGAAACATTTGTGGTTTTTGGAAAAGCATTTGTGGCAAGTAGGAAAATTATATGAAAAAGCAACTAGTTAAATATATTTAGTATCTTATTGGTGAGACAAGGTTTCAGTAAATTCACAAAATGTTGCTGGGAATATAGTTTATTTCTATTAATATACACCTTTTTCATGATAAACTTCACTGTATTAATAAAACAATGGCTAAAATTTTCCTCTTAATACTCTGTGTAGTATTTTCCTTAAGGTGATAAATTTTAAAATTTACAGTAAGAACTATATGCTCTTTTTCAAATACTTGGTATCATTTTAGATGGTAAAGAATGCAACTTTTATAATACACTAAACCACCAACCCAAAACCCCCTTACTGGGATCCTGAGATACATATGTATTATTTCTCTAATCATCCCCTCTTACTACTATGATTGGCAATGAACAATGGAGTCTATGTATTGTCTTAGATATTGAATACATCGCCCTGATAGACACTCTCAGAAGCAGGTAGTATGTCATATAGATCTTGCCATTACCAAAGAACAGAAGGAAAGTCAGAATAATAACAGAAAAAGTGACAAGAAAAAATAGAACAAAAGGCCACTATTGGAGGGATCTGATCCTACTATAATCTTTACACACAATTTGAAATGCATTTCTTTGAGTGCTGCTGCCTATACCAGTAACAATATTGTTAAGAATGAGAGCTCTTGTAGCCCAAATGTCCAGCGATGGATAAATGGATAAAGAAGATGTGGTATATATATACAATGGAGTATTACTCAGCAATCAAAAAGAATGAAATCTTGCCATTTGCAACTATGTGGATGGAACTAGAGGGTATGTTATGCTAAGTGAAATTAGTCAGTCAGAGAAAGACAAATACCATATGACTTCACTCATATGGGGACTTTAAGACACAGAACAGGGGCGCCTGGGTGGCTCAGTCGGTTAAGCATCCGACTTCAGCTCAGGTCACCATCTCGCAGTCCGTGAGTTCGAGCCCCGCGTCGGGCTCTGGGCTGATGGCTCAGAACCTGGAACCTGCTTCTGATTCTGTGTCTCCCTCTCTCTCTGCCCCTCCCCCATTCATGCTCTGTCTCTCTGTGTCTCAAAAATAAATAAACATTAAAAAAAATTAAAAAAAAAAGACACAGAACAGATCAACATAAGGGACAGGAAGCAAAAATAATATAAAAACAGGGAAGGGGACAAAACATGAGACTCTTAAATATGTAGAACAAACAGAGGGTTGCTGGAGGGGTTGTGGGAGGGGGGATGAGCTAAACGGGTAAGGGGCATTAAGGAATCTACTCCTGAAATCACTGTTGCACTATATGCTAACTAACTTGGATGTAAATTTAAAAAAATAAAATAAAATAAAATAAAATAAAATAAAATAAAATGAATGAGCTCTTGTAGTGTTTGTCATTTCTATATCTAGATCAGAGAGATCTAACTTCAACTTTATATAACTGATAAAACTAATCATATTTTCCCATATTAGGAATAGCCCAGAGACAAAAGTAGTATAGAAGTTATTTTAAATATCAGTGCATAGTTTCTATTTAGAAAACATATTACTTTTTTTTTAATTTTTTTTAACATTTATTCATTTTTGAGAGACACAGAGACAGCGTGTGAATGGGGGAAGGGCAGAGAGAGAGGGAGACACAGAATCCGAAGCAGGATCCAGGCTCCGAACTGTCAGCACAGAGCCCGATGCGGGGCTCGAACCCACGAACTGTGAGATCATGACCTGAACTGAAGCCGGACACTCAACCGACTGAGCCACCCAGGCACCCCAGAAAACGTATTACTTATTTATGTAAACTTGCACAAGTTGATGGAGATACAGAAGGAAAAATGAGACGAGATCAGCTATCAGAAAAATCACAAGCACGTCTATTAAACCACACAAAACACAATCTCTAGAAACAACATGTTTATGATCACATTCTCTCCTTGAAAAACACCAATAATTATAAAATAAAAAGTTGAACTTCTTTATGTTGTTGCCACTTCTAATTAGAACATGCTTCTCCTTTGGATTTTAATCAAGACTTTCCTCAGTGCAATTTTGACATCCTTATTCCTCAAACTGTAGATCAGGGGATTGAGCATGGGTCCCACATTAGTATAGAAAACTGAAGAAACTTTTCCCTGCTCCATAGACCCCGGAGAAGAATATTTAAGATACATGAATGCTGCCGAGCCAAAGAAAAGAGAAATAGCAATGATGTGAGAACTACAGGTACTGAAGGCTTTCGATCGTCCTTGAGCAGATCTGATATGAAGAATGCTAGTGAGGATAAAGACGTAAGAAATTAGGATAGTAAAACTGGGTACTGTGATATTAATTCCCACGACTATCAGAACTACTACCTCGTTGACATAGGTGCTGCTGCAAGACAGTTGGAGGAGAGGAAGAATATCACACAGGTAATGGTTGATGACATTGACACTGCAGAAGGTTAGTCTGAGCATGCACCCTGTGTGGGCAGAGGCTCCAGCAAACCCCATCATATATGCAGCAACAGTCAGCAAGGCACAGACCTGACGGGACATGGTTACCTTATACAGCAACGGATTACAGATGGCCACATAGCGATCGCAGGCCATTGAGGTCAACATATAGCATTCCGAGATGACAAAAAAGAGAAAGAAAAACAGCTGAGTCATGCAGCCAACATAGGAGATGATATTCTCCCTTGACACAAAGTTCATCAGCATCTTGGGGGTGACAGCGGAAGAGTAACAGACATCAATGAAGGACAGGTTGAAGAGGAAGTAGTACATGGGGGTATGGAGGTGAGAATTTAGACTAATAAGAGTGACCAAGCCAACGTTGCCCACCATGGTGACAATGTAGATCACCAGAAACAGGAAGAAGAGGGGTTGCTGGAGCTCTGGACGGTCTGTTAGGCCAGCAAGAAGAAATTCAGTCACTAAGGACTCATTGCTAACCAGTATTCTTCTCTTCAGAAATCTGCGAGAACATTAGAAACTCCCATTAGAGACCCCAGCTCTCTCCTTACATGCTCTCATTCATAAGCAGAAGACTCAGAAGACTTTGCTTCACAGGGCCCGAATGGATTGCCATACACAGCCGTCAACATTAAAATCACTCTGTTTTTTGTTGCATGAGCTTCATGTGACAAACAACTGCCCTTGTCTTTACTAGAAGATACAAGGATGGAGTAGCTGAGGACTAAGCCCACCTGTTGGTGAGCTTCAGTAGGGAGGTATCCCCCTTCTCTCCCTCCCACTCATCTGATCGTTCACTTCCTAGTTCCTATGTTTCCATTATCCTACCAGATACCTCAGTTTCACTGTGACAACAATCATGAAAGAGCCGATTTCTCTAGGGCAGAGAGCATATCATAATTCTGCTTCCTAGAAGAGTGTCCCTACCAGTCTATAATCTTTGCAGATAGCTTACTGCAAGAATCCATGAAATCAATAATGGGTAACAAGTATCGAGGGGAACTTTGGTAGCCTAAGATTTATAATTCAACATGTAGTCAGTGTTTCTACATATTCTGCTTCCCTGTTCCAGCCTAGCTGGACAGATAATGAATAAAGAAAGGTGGATGTGCTTTCCTTGGTTTTGTAGTAAGGCATGAAGCAGAAACATAACCAATTTGGATACTGATTATTTAGTTGTTAAGTTTGTGAACACATATCGAGCTGCATGCTTATAACACATAAACTCTTTTATATGTCTATTTCAATTTACAACTTAAGAAAGAGATAAATCTTTTCCTCTGATGTTGCTACATGCTAGATGTCACTTGGTCCTGCTATGGCTATCTTGCTACCACACTGAAGATGAAGCCAACAGAGGGTATGCTTAGAATAAGCAGAAAAGTATACAGAAAATATACAGAAAAGTATATAGCCAGAGCTTTATACGTTGAGTTTCTTGTTATGAATTATAAATATTTTTCCTCATTTTACAGGAACAGAGAGCATGAGAGGTAAATAGAAACTTGATTAACTCACTCTCCCTCCATGGAAATAACCATGCTGACCCTGTAAGTATGGTTCACCTCCACTGGAAGAAGAACTGGCCTTTAGGATGTCAAGGTTGAGCAGAGATAGTCACTGAATTTTCTTCTTCCTTTACTGGCAAAAGGGTCATAGCATAGATCTCACAGTCTGAATGTTCCAGGAGTCATTCTTGGCTGTAGATCAAACTGGTCATTATAAATTTATTAAGAAAATACGAAGGGCCACTACATACTTGAGACCTGAGCCACTGTGTCAGAGCTCAAGGCATTTGTTTAAGGCTTATATATTTTTTGGATCTGGCTAGAAATTCAGGTGTGAGTCTCCCCCAGGACCTTCCCATCTCAATAAACTCTGTAGGGAAAGAACTGGTGTCTGTGCTTACATCCTAATTGTGACAGTAAATGTTAATTTCCCATCAGAGATTATATATTCCTTATGAGAAAGGATCTTATGCTGTCCTCTCTAAAGGTTCAAATAATTCATGTCATTGAAAATTTCTCTAATTATAATTCTAGGTAACATATTACTTTTAAGGATTTAGGTTCATACAGATTTATGGACATTTCAGTAAAGTTTATTTTACCCTTTTAAAACATTTGAGTTCCTTTAAATATTCAGTGCCTTACAGACATTACAGTCTATTTTAAAGTGATAACAACTTAACTTCAATCACATACAAACCTTTATCCCTTTACTTCCTTCTCATATTTTGTTTCTGATGTCACAATTAATCTTTTTATATTGTAAATCCATTAACAAGTTATTGTAGCTATAGTTATTTTTAGTACTTTTTTCCTTTAACCTTTACTAGTATTAAGTGATTAACCACCATATTGCAGTATTAGAGTATTCTGAACTTGACTGAATATATTTAAATTTTCAGTGTGTTGTATATTTTCTAATGTTTTCATGGTACTAGTTAGTGTCTTTTTGTTTCAGCTCAGAGAACTCCTTACAGCATCTCTTATAAAGCAAGTCTAGTGGTAATGAATTCCCTCAGCTTTCATTGGGAGAGTTTTCATTTCACCTTTATTTTTGAAAGACAACTTTACTAGGTAAAGTGTTCTTGGTTGGCAGTTTTTTCTTCCAGCATTTTCAGTATATCATCCCTCTCTCTCTGGGCTGCAGGGTTTCTCAAAAAAAAAAATCTGATAGCCTTATGTAGGGTTCCTGGTCATATGAGGGTTATTTTTCCTCTTACTGCTTTAAAAAATTTTTTTAATGTTTATTTTTGAGAGAGAGAGAGAGAGTGAGCAGGGAGGAGCAGAGAGAGACGGAGACACAGAATCCAAAGCAGCTCCAGGCTCTGAGCTGTCAGCACAGAGCCCGATGCGGGGCTCGAATCCACAGACCATGAGATCATGACCTGAGCTGAACTCGAATGCTCAGCCAACTGAGCCACTCAGGCGCCTCTCCTCTGACTGCTTTTAAAATTCTCTCCATTATCTTTCGTTTTAGACAGCTGAATTATAATGTGTTTTGGAGAAGATCACTTTGGGTTGAAATATTGGGGTGACCTATTAACTTTATGAGTTACAAGTCTAAATCTCTCCCCAGATTTAGAAAGTTCCCAGCCATTATTCCTTTAACCAAGTTTTCTGCCCCTTTCTGCATCCTTCTCCTTTGGGAACTCCAATCATGTCTACAGTGTTTCGCTTAATGGTACTCCATAGGCCATGGGGGCTTTCTTTATTCATTTCATGTTTTTCCTGTATTCTCACTGACTGCATAATTTTAAATGTCCTGTTTCTACTTCACAGGCTTATTCTTCTGCCCAATCCAATCTGATACTGATGCTCTCTATTGGATTTGTCATTTCATTCATTATATTCTTCAGCTTCAGAAAGTTGGCTTCTTTTTTTTATGATTTCTATCCCTCTGTTAAACTTCTCATTTTGCATAGTTTTCATGATTTAATTGACTTGTCTTTATGTGTTTTCCTGTAGCTCGCCATGCTTCCTTAAAACAGCTATTCTGAATTCTTTATAAGACAAATCACAGATGTTCATTTCCTTGTGATCTGTTTCTGGAAAATTATTGTGTTCCTTTGGTGGTGTCAGTTTATGCTGATAATTCATACTCCTTGAAGACTGCTACTGTCTTACTATCTGAAGAAGCAGCCACCTCCTCCAGTCTTTCTGACTTGCTTTAGGAGAGAATTACCTTCTGTCACCCCTGCTAGTGATTCTGAGCCTTTCTCTGACCTTTTATAAGGTTATTCCTGCTCCATACTTTTTGTTTCACCTTTCGGTAGTATTCTTAAACTTACATGCCTTCACTCAATCTTGCAAAACCAGGTTGGTTGCCAAGAGCCTCCGTTTTGCTTTCCTTAAGATGGGACTGAATGCTCAGTTTGTGATTTCTCCCCAGCCTGCAGTCTGGCCATCTTTCCGCATGTGCTCACTAGCCATCTGCAAAGACTCTCTCACTGGAAGCACATACAGGGAGTCATCCACAGGGTAGGGTTATGTGTGAGTGAGGGGGTGCCCATGACTATTTGGAGTTATCCCCAATGGCTCATTAGCAAGCAAGCTTCCTGATGGAGTCCACAACATGATTAGTAGGATCCATATCCTTTTTTTGTTGTTGTTTATTTATTTTTGACAAAGAGAGAGAGAAACAGAGCATGAGCAGGGCAGGGGCAGAGAGAGAGAGGGAGACACAGAATCCAAAGCAGGCTCCAGGCTCTGAGCTGTCAGCACAGAGCCCGATGTGGGGCCCGAACTCACAGACCATGAGATCATGACCTGAGCTGAAGTCAGACTCTCAATCGACTGACCCACCCCATATCCCTTTGATGCCCTCCAACAGCCCTACCTGATACCTTCCCAGACAACTCCCATGCTCAACCACATGATATACCTAAGCAATCTGGATGGGATGAAAAGAAGTGAATCTCACAAAACAGATGAACATAAGGGAAGGGAAGCAATAATAATATAAACAAGGGAGGGGGACAAAACATAAGAGACTCTTAAATATGGAGAACAAACAGAGGGTTACTAGAGGAGTTGTAGGAGGCGGGATGAGCTCAAGGGGTAAGGGGCATTAAGGAATCTACTCCTGAAATCACTGTTGCACTACATGCTAACTAACTTGGATGTAATTTTTTTTTAACGTTTTTATTTATTTTTGAGACAGAGAGAGACAGAGCATGAATGGGGGAGGGGCAGAGAGAGAGGGAGACACAGAATCGGAAGCAGGCTCCAGGCTCTGAGCCATCAGCCCAGAGCCTGACGCGGGGCTCAAACTCACAGACTGTGAGATCGTGACCTGAGCCGAAGTCGGACGCTTAACCGACTGAGCCACCCAGGCGCCCCTGGATGTAAATTTTTAAAAAATAAATAAATAAATAAAAATTAAAAAAAAGAGAAGTGGATCTCTTTGGCAGTGTCTCATACAGCTAAGGAAACCAGGCATTCACTCACATACTCTCACTTTCCCCAGTGAGAGAAATCACAAGTCACAGGTTATAAGAACACCTCTTTGGCACTGGGCTGTGCTGCCTTGGAGGACGCAGGACATAGGTAAAGTGAAACTATTCCTCTTACCTGCTTCAGTACATCCAATCTTGGATTCTTAATTTGCTCCAACAGTGTGCTGTGACTTCTCCACAAAACTTCTGGGCTTCTACAAGGGCTCTCTCATCTGTGGGTGATTGTAGAAACTGCTGTTCTTTGTGAGGAAAACAGTAAAAAGTTGTCATTGTGCCATGATGTAATATATTGTTCGTCTTATGATCTTATTATGTTATTCATCTTGGAATTTTCTTTAAGCCAACTTAAGTCAAGACTCTCATCCTTTCTCCTCCAAGAATAAAGACTGAGACACCCAGAATTTGGTTGGTATTATAATCAAAGACGAGGGGAACACAGGGTATGTCCTACTATTACTCTTCATGAGAGTGCACAACATCATTATTTGTGTGTGTGTGTGTGTGTGTGTGTGTAAAATGTGTGTGTGTGTGTGTGTGTGTGCTGTGTTTGTTGTTAACAACAAAACGTAAAGAATCACATTTTAGGAGATATAGGAGGATACAGACAGGAGGCTCCAAGGGCTCTGGCTGGACTCCCAAACTCTGGCCTCTCCATGGACAGAAGGCTTCACTTCCCGCAAAGGTTTCTCTTAATAACAGGCCTAGAACAGCCTGCTCAGAACGGCAACATACCAGTCTGCATAGAAACAAACCTGACTTTTTCCACCATGCTGTCCATGCTGTCACCCCTACCTGAGAGGTGGCCTTGGTAACCAGACAGTGAGCTGTCAGGGAGTGAAAGTGTCCCCCAAATACCACCCTCCTCCCTTCTCCAGCTTCTCAGAACTGCTGTCTTTGCTCAGTGGCATGGTTTCTTAAATGTTTGCTCTTATGATTTCTTTTACTTTAAAAAAACAAAAACAAAAACTATCTGAAAAGAAATAGCAGAAACACTAACTTCACAATGCTAGAACCTACAGCAGGGGAACTTTCTAAGCATCTCATGACAAAATGGGTCATTCCAAATCAAAGTCACTCTCTGGAGGTGAAAAAGATACAAGAAAAAGAAGAGAAGAAACTTGGACACATTTTGCAGGTCTGTGACAAAGAAGAAAGGGCCCAACGACAGGGTGAAGTTGGGGTCTGCTGGGTACCTCCAGGGCAAGGACCACTCCCACCTCATAGTGTGCCAGGACCCCGCAGAGCAGGGGGGCGGGGCTCAGGCACCACCATACTCCCTCCCCTGTGCTCACCTGTTCAAGAACAAGCAGTCCTCATCCACCCTCTTTCTGGGCATGGCTGGGAATGGGCCTGTGAGCGTGTCAGAGCATGCCGGGACCCTTCATGAGCTGGGGTATCGTCACCCATCCAGACTGGGTTTTATTGTGCTGTGAAGCCTAATGCTCTCACTCCTCACCAAATGCTAGCTGGAGCCTTGCTGGAGGAGCGAGCCAGATCGGTTTCGCTTGGCATTGGCAGGGCAGCCTCTCGGAATCCTCTGCGCTCTGCCCCCTTGCCAGCACTGGCCCTGTTGTACTTACTGAGAAAAGTGTCATTTGGGCCTAGCTCCACCCTCCCTCGAAAACTGCCTGCAACCAGCTCTGCTTCCCCAAGGCAAAAGGACAGGCCACCAAGAGGGGTGCTGGGCGGGCAGCCAAAAGATGAGAATCCAAGCAGGGCAGGAAGTGAGCCCTCACCGATTTGAGATGGAGATGGGAGAGAAAGGGAGAGAAAGTGGGATGCCCTAAAAGAGAGGATAGGGCTGCCAGGAGATGGTAAAGAGTCAGCAGAATGAAGAAGCAAAGCAGCTAAGAGGCTGTGAGTAGACAGGAACCCTGAGAATGCAGAAGCCCTGAAACAGGAGGCCCTGAGAGAATGGGGGGCTGAGGTACAAAGAGATGGTTCCCTGAAGTGAATGAAGGCCTAACACGGTGGAGGCAGATGCATAAAGAAGGAGGTGGCTGAGGGCCCTGAGACAGACACTGAAAAATGATGGGGGGAGGGGAGGGGGGGGCGTAAGGCATGGGGCATTGAGGAGCTGGACAAGGACAGAAAGGCAGAGGGGCTAGAGGCAGGGCATCCACGGAGTGAGTCCCAAGTGGAGCCGAGTTCTGCCTCTGCTCAGATGGGTTCCAAATTGCTGTGGCAGGAAGGCCAGGCACTCTAGCTGACACGTGGCAGAGATGCGGCCACCTCCGACTGAACTTCCCCGTGGGTCCGGGAAGACTTACTTCTTGCTTTTGAACGTACCCTCGATCTTGGGCACGAACTTTCCCGCCTTGCAGTCCCTGGCGTCTTCCTCTGCTGGGCCCTCCCCCTGCCAAGGGCCACTAAACTGCTCCTTTTTCCAGAAGACCTCCCAGCAGCTTGCAGACGCTTCTCCTTGCGCATGCTTCACGCTGCGACTCGCCCCTCCACGCCCCCAGAGGGCAGTGTGCGGTTCGGCAGGCCTCGTGTCCCCAGGCTGCCAGAGCGGAAGATGGCTGAACATTTGTCCCCGTCGGATGTGTCAGGGGCCAGGCTGCACGCAGCAGGCAGGTGGCCTCGCTCAGGGCTGCCCTTGGCCACACCAGGGACTCCATGGCGTTTCTGGCCGTGGCTTTCGAGTCATCTCTCAGGTTGCTGCTGTATAAGGCATTGGCCGTGGCGGAGGCCGCACGCGCCCACGAGTCCCACTCCTCTCCTCTTGCAGCCTCCACGCTGTCCCCCAGGCCCAAGACGGCCTCTGGGGCTCTCAGGCTGCCGGTTCTCCAGCAATAGACCTCCTCCTCTGCGCACCCGTCACCCTGGGGGCTTAGCAGCTGCCGAAGCTCTGGAGCCCTCGCACGGGACCTGCATGGCACCCGCAGCCGCCTCTTCCGCCGACCCGGTCGTGGGAGACTCCACAGAGAAGGTGAGAGTGAGGCTGCCCCTGCGCTCCGGCACAGGGGACACCAGGAGTACCCGTCCTCGTGCTCCCAATAGCCTGCGGTGAGGCTCCCTTTTGGCTCCGAGTGGAATGGAGAGGAGGTGGAGCGGCCCTGCGCGGAGAGGAAGTACAGGGTGGGCGGAGAGGGGGCGCTGTGACGCAGGGTGGGGGAGCAGCTGTGTGGCTGCGACCAGGATGGCGGCACCTGTAGCTCCGCCTCCCCGAAAGTGGGACGGAGTCGTGCAGGCCCCTTGGGCAGCACGCTCACTGCAGCGCCGTTTATTAATCAAATGCGGATCAGCCAGCGAAAGGCATTTGTGTATGACAAAATTTCCGTTATTTGCAATGTATTGTCATTCGGTCAATCCCGGTATGCATGTAACAGTTTCAGAGTTGCAAACATACTCCTGAGAAGGACAAATTTAGCAACTAAAGTACCATGCTTTATACATTTCTTTTTACCTTCAATTTACAATATCTAGTCAAATAAGTAAATAAATGGTAGATAATGGAGCCAGGTTTCCCATTGTCACAGAAATAAGTTACAAATAGGCAAAAGAGGGAGGCTGTAATGAGTCCTGTGTGGCTAGATTAGAGCTGGAGCTAACGGCATTAATTCGTGTTTCTATTAAATATATATTAAGATAGGTGGATAAAGAGATAGTTAAATATGGAAATACACACAAGAGTTTGAATACATACACATATTTCCTACCTCTTTCCACTGAGAGTGTTACTGAAACCCAAGTTTAGCTGCCTGTCCTTCAAAAAGCCGATAGAGTTTTGATTGGAAAGAAAGGTGAGCTTTATTCCTCTTGAAGAGAAGGCCGACTCTGCCCACAGGCCAACTCCAAGGTTTCTCCCTGGCCCAGGGGTTTTTAAAAGAATTTAGGGCAGTTAATCAATAAAGAGAGTACAATGGTCAGTAACATTTCTTGATTACTTGATTACCTGCCCTTGATTACAGGGGTTTGTCAAGGGGGTCTGGTTTTAGTTTCCTGAGCTGCATGGGAGTTTTGTTCTTTCTAGGAAAGAATGCATGATCTATAGATATACCGAGAAAGGTTAGTTAATCAATCGCACTGGTAAGGTGCTTGCTAATGCTTAAAGGTTGGCCAGAGGGGTCAAGGCAGCTTCAAGAGGGCCTGGAAGCAGTGATACCCTAGCAGCAATGAACATATCTAGCACTCAGATCTTATTTCTGAATAAAATCCTCTGGTAATAAGAAGTAGGGCTCCTTGGAGAACTGATACATTTTAGAGCTGGACCAAGGAAATTTACAGAATGATTCTGAAACATCTTATACTGTCAGAGCGTTATAAAAAAAAAAGTTCATTTTTAGAGAGAAGATGGAGTCATCAAAAGTTCATAGAATTTAACCTGGGAGCTCTTAAGGACCAGCTCTTAAAGCTAGAACTATTTGGAAAACAAAATAAATAATGACATTATTGGATTATAATCCAAAGAATAAAGTAAATATCCGTGAATCCATATGAATTTCAAAAATACATATCTAGATTAACTCTTCCCCAGGAAGTAGAATTTAATTCCTCTTTCCCGGACATAGTGACTTGCTTCCAAAGAATTTAATAGGAAAAGGGAAAAATAGTAAATTTACAAGGAAGAAAACTGACACCACCTTAACCAGTTGATCAGAGTTAGCATCGCTAGTGAGAAGTCAAGTTGATATCATATAGGCTTGGTTATAATGCGTTGGTAAAGACTCTTCACTCTACATTATTTTCCAGTATGACCATAAGAAAGTAGTATACAAAGCCAAACGAGGGCATTCTATAATATATCTGATCTACACTCTTCAAAATTACTATTGTCATTAAAAAGGCAAAGACTAAGAAATTGCCACAGATCAGAGAAAACTAAGGAGATATATCAACTAAAAGCAATGTGGTTTCCTAAATTGGATCCAGGAACAAAAATATGGCATTACCATAGAAACTGGCGAATCCAAGTTAAAATCAGTATTTTCATTAGCAGAGTTGTACTGAAGTTATTCTCACTCTTAAGAAGTGTACCATGGGTATGTATGAAATTTACACTAGGGGACTCTGCATGAAGGGTATATACAGGAATCCTCTGTGCTATGTTTGCAACTTTTCTATAAACACACAATTATTTTTAAATAAAAAGTTATTTACAAAAGCACAAATCTCTCATCTCCCCCCAATACGTAATATTTGATTTTATGTAAACCTCTCTGTAGATTTGAAAATATAATTTTTTCCTTTCGACAAATAGGAAAGCACATTTGCACACATGTTTATCTTTTGGGAAGATGGGCAAGAGTCCCATTTCATGCTTAGACAGGATCCTCACTATGTGTCATCTTGGTATGATATAGCACTCAACCTTCGACGTTCCACTATAGAATCCAAGAGGGAGAGAAGTTCTGCCCCAACATTCCCTGGCAGACAGAGGACAGGCATGTTGACCCAGACTCAACCAAACCCATAACTCCTATCTAAGATTTTGACCTGGAACAAATAATGCAAATGTAGTGAGATAACTTGGAACCATTCATGTAGCTGCAGCTGTGTCCAAGGCTGAGTCAGTGATAGGAAATAGGGTGGGGATCCTGCAACATCAGGGTGGCCTGAAGTCTGAAATACTTCCTGCCCTTGACCCCTGGAGTTGCTTTGGTCCTGCCTATTCTCCAACTTTGGTTTTCCAACTTCACATCAAATCTCTCAATTCCCAATGTCCTTTCTATTAACTTTTTCTTTTTAAAAAAGCTAGAGTCACCTTTTTTCCAGTTTAATTGAGATATAATTGACATACAGCTTTTTATCACGGTCACTTTCTATTGTTTGTCCACATAAACCCTTAAACTACCGGACAAAACATGTATCTGTCAATGGGTTAAAGTATAAATTATAAACATAACTAAACTTAAGAATACAAGATTTTAGGGTGTTTAACAATTATTAAAATTTGTGTAATCCTTGTACTTCTCAAAAGACAAGAAACTAGCTTCCTCTTTGGCAAGCGATATCACTATTGGCTTTCTCAATAATTAAGTCACGACTTATGAAACAGGTTTCATATAATATCAACTCATTTGCTGCAGTTTTGTATTTTTCCAGCAAAAATTATTAGAAGTCACAAACACAGTTTACTTTTTTTTTTTTTTTTTTTGAAAAAGATGGGTAAGTCAAACAGAAAAGAATGTCAGTGTATCTTCCAGCTATGGCTGAGTGAGAAGTTCAGCAAATCTCCTCTGCTATAGCATCTATAAACTTGGACAGAATTGGCAAAAACAATTTTGGCACTCTGGAAATCAAACCAAATCTGAGAACTGTTGATGCTTCAAAAAGTGTTGAGCTTTATGTAAGACAATGGGAGTTCATGATGTTTTGCATCAGCATCTGCTTCTCCCAGCTTCTCCCATCAGCATCCCCTATTCTCAGCTTCTCCCATCAGCATCCCCTACTCCCAACTTGGTAGATGCAGAGGTAAGATAAGAGGTAAGGGTGGGGCAGGCCTTGAGGACCAGTAACATCAGTACCCACATCACAGAGCATGGTTGTGGATATGATGTTAGTGTGAGAAAGCAAAGAGGCCCAGTGCTTCTACTAGCCTGAGGTTGTGGTTGGTTGTAGTAAAGTGGGTAAGGGAGTGACTTTCAAGTCTCTCTGAATTTAAATCCAGAGGGTTTCTGTACTTCTTAACTGTGAGATCTTAGATCAGTTATGGAACCTCTTTCAGCCTTGGTATCTACATCTATAAGATGAAAATAATTGTGTGGATTAAATAACTTTCTGCATGTAAAATAGTGGAACACTGCCTGAAACATAGGAAGAGTCTGATCAATGTTTTCCTCTCCTCCTTCTTGTTCATATTCACCATGAAGCTGTTCCTGTCTTGCCTCCGGGACAGGAGTTTTATTTTATGTCAATTTATGTGCAATTGATTTGTGTTTGATGGCTTTGTATCCTGAGACCTTGCTAAGTCCACTTATTGGTTCTAGTATTTTGGTTTTGTGGGTTTTTTAGGATTTTTTGTATTAATAGTCATATTATCTGTGAATAATGTTTATTATCTTTTTTCTTTTTTTACTTGCTGGAATTTTATTTCATTTTCTTATGCTATTTCAAGAGTGAGCCTCTTCACCAAATGCAAAAGAGAGAGGACAATCTTAGCTAATCCCAATCTTATGGGGAAACATTCAGTCTTTACCATTGACTGTGATGTTAGATGTAGACCTTTTATAAATGCCTTTTGCTGAATTGAGAAGCTTCTTTTCTATTTCTATTTTTCTGATTTCTTATAATAAATGAGTATTTTATCATAGTTGATCACATTACTTTCTCTTCTATTCTGTTAATGTTATGAATTCTTTTGAATGACCTTCAGAAGTGAAACCAACTTTAAAAATTAAAAAAAAGGGGGGGGGCACCTGGGTGGCTCAGTTGGTTAAGCATCTGACTTCAGCTCGGGTCACGATCTCTCCGTTTGTGAGTTCGAGCCCCGCGTCGGGCTCTGTGCTGACAGCTTGGAGCCTGGAGCCTGCTTTGGATTCTGTGTCTCCTTCTCTCTCTTCCCCTCCCCAACTTGTGCTCTGTCTCTCTATATCTCTCAAGAAGTAAATAAATGTAAAAAAAAAAAAAGAAGTGAAACCAACTTTAATTTTGTGTGATGAACCCCACTTGGTCATAATGCATTATCCTTTTTATAGAATGTTATACTAGATTAATTTTTTTTAAGTTTGTTTATTTTGAGAGAGAGAGAGCACAAGCAGGGGAGGGGCAGAGAGAGAGAGAGAGAGAAAGAATCCCAAGCTATCAGCACACAGCCCAATGCAGACCTCGATCGAGATCATGACTAAGTTGAAATCAAGAATTGGACTCTCAACCAACCGAGTCACCCAGACACTCCAAATTAGCTTATATTTTTAAATTATTTTTGTACTTATGTTTCTCTTTTTTTATTATTTCAAGTTAGTTATCATACTGCATAGTCTTGGCTTCAGGAGTAGGACCCAGTGATTCATCTCTTACATATGACACCCAGTGCTCATCCCAAAAAGTGTGCTCCTTAATGTCCATCACCCATTTGACCCATCCCCCCACACACCTCTGCTACAGCAACCCTCAGTTTGTTCTGTGTATTTAAGAGTCTCTTATGGTTTGTCTCCCTCTCTGTTTTTATCTTATTTTTCCTTCCCTACCCCTATGTTACCTGTTTTGATTCTCAAATTCCACATATGAGTGAAATCATATATCTGTCTTTCTCTGACTAACTTATTTTGCTTACCATAATACCCTCTAGCTCCATCCACGTTGTTGCAAATGGCCAGATTTCATTCTTTTTCATTACCAAGTAGTATTCCATTATAAATAAAAGCAAAAATGTACTTATGTTTCTGAGGGATATTGCTGTATTTTTTTTCATGTGATTCTTTGTCTCATTTGAGTTTCAGGGTTTTTATGGCCTCATAAAATGTGTTGAGAAGTATTTTCTCTCTGTTTATATTTTGAAAGAATTGGCATAAAATTGGTAGTATTTCCTCCTTACATGTTTGGTAGAATTAACCAATGAAGCCATTGGGGTCTGACGATGTGAGTGTGTGTGTGTGTGTGTGTGTGTGTAAAGGATTACTTAATTCAATTTGTCTAACAGATTTAGGACTCTTCATATAATCTATTTTGACCTAGTAATTCTTTACACTCTTCAGATCTTCATTCCCAAAAGAAAACATCTATATTTTATATGACAGTGTAGTTATTTACAACAAGGTGGCCATCTTGAAAAATAGCAATAGTCATAATTATCCTATTTTCAGTATTCTGATAATTTTTTGAATATTTACTTTTTCTTAGAGAACACAAATTTAAATGATGACCAATAGTGTTTTTAACAAAACTAAAACCAAAATAATATTTCTGAGTTCACTGAGAAGTGAACCATCTTCAAATCAATACAATACAGCTCTTTGACATATACAGAATTTCAAAGATAATATTTCTGAAAGGACTTCCAGGAATCCAAAAAAAATGGCAGCTGCCTAGATCTGCACCTGCCAATATGTCTGATAAAGGTAACACACAACATTAAGAAGAACAAATAAAACACCATAAAAACAATATAGTCATAGCATTATCCAAAGATAAGAAATACCCAAACTTCAAAATAACTGTAAATTTGAAAAAGATGAAACTACAGTTCCCAGGGAGCAGTCTCTCTGAGTCCTACTCTCCTTCAAGCTTTTGCAATGAGCAAGGGCAGGTAGGGAAAAAAAACTGGGGAAGAGAGAAGAGGGCAGTTGTGATGGATCTAACTGGATCTTTAACCACAGTCAGAAAGAGTAAGTGCACACTAATTCTGAGAAAGAAAAAAATGTGCCTTAATAGATCAGAGCAAGATATACAGGAAAGGAATGAAAAGGATATGCAATTTGATGTGGTACCTCTTGGTACTTCAAGAGAAGAAAAATAAAATAAAATTCTTAAGGTACCCTGTATGGAGTAAAGAAATAATAGACATTAGTAAGTAGACAAGTCAAATAACAAAATAAAATTTGTATTTTAATGGTTTACAAAAAATAAAAATCTTAAAGATTAGAACAAGGGAAAGGAGGAAAAATAGGTAAAATCAAGGAAAGAATAGGATTCCTCACTGGATTTGGCTCTCTCCATTTTTTACCTGAGAACAATATTCTATTGAAATCCCTCCCAGAGTTGTGCAGTGGAGGCTGGGTTCATTTTCTTGGTGTCAATCACACTTTAAAGATGCATCTTTTTCAACAGAATACTTCAATTAAAAGTATAGGCATTGAGCAGCAGATATAGATGTTTTTTTTCTTTTTCTCACTTTTCATTTTCCGTCCTCATTTTGGACTCCCAAACCCCAAATACCTCAGGGATAGTCTTGGATAAAGAGTGTTAAAGTTGATGCCCTGCCACATGTTGACAACTGGAAGTTACAAAAGTAGGTACCCAGATAAGAGCTACTCTCTTTTGTGGGATCTGAGTAGATGGGCAAGGGTCATAAAGCCCCAGAAAACAGACTAGTCTAATACAGTCTCTTGCTAAGCCATTTTCCCTCGAGTTGTGCCCCAACTCTTAGTAAGGTCTATTTTGAAATTTTAGCTAATATAAGATCAAGTAAAGGAACGATCTATTAATGACTTGAGTCAGAGTAATAAAAACAAAGATATAGTCAGGAGGAGCCAAGTGGAGCCTTCTTGTCTATACATGGAGAAAGTCTTTCCGAGAAGAAAGTCACGTAGAACCAAGCACATTCAAGAAACTGAAAGAGAGAGATACAACCTCTGTGACCCCTTGCATCTAGTCAAGTCTGAAGTAAAATGCATCCCTGGACTTCCCAGTTAAATGAACTTTTTTTGTTTGAGTAAAGTTGATTTTACTTAAAATGAAAAGTAATTTATCATAATGAAAAGGTTTTTAATCAATACGTGTCACTACTGTACCTTGTGTAGACTTCTATGACAGTGCTTACTCTTTTCTCCTGCATAGCATCATAAGAGAAATTAATCTTACATTATGAAAGATCTGTATTTGAGTCCTGGCTCTGCCATTAGTTGTTGTGAGTTTGGCAAAAATCATTTAACCCTACCTTTGGTTTCTTCACATGTGAAACAGACATGCCTGTCTCAGGTAGTTGTGAACATTATAAAGGGCAAGTTAATAAAAGAATTTAGTATTGTGACTAACACCTGTTATCCGTAAATTATACAATTCTCAGTTGCTTCTCTAATCAAACTGAGAGAACCAAGGGGCAGGATCTGTATCTTACTGCTTTTTGTGCTCCAAGTACCTTGCAACTTAAATCCTCTAAGAGATGTTTCTTGAATGAGATGAATCAGTAAAGTTCTAAAATAATCAGTTGACCTGTGTGTGGAGGAGTTTAAACCTCAGGGCCAATACCCTCTCTAAGCAGGGACACACGTGCTTTTTGCCCATAGAATTATGCAGACTTTGTATGCTCCCAGACATCACCTTAGGAATTCAACCTAATACTTACATAGCACTTACCATATACCAATAGGGCTCCTGATTAGAGGTAGCAGATTGAGCCTATGTATTTAACCACTCTTACTTTCTGAAAACCCACTGGAATGATAAGAAAGGCATTAGAAATGAGAAGCACAAGTATGTTACATAAACCCACTGGGACAAGGAAAACCGTAGGGGGAAGAAGGGTAGGAAGACATTTGGAAAGCTGGAAAGCAGAAGAATGATCAGTAACTGACTCAGTAATCCCCAGGAAGCTCAATTCTAAGCTGCATGGTAGAAACAAATATGATATGCTACGTCATCTTCCATATGCTCAGGAATGTGGTGGCACAAATCACCTCCGATAGTAGAGGTGAAGGAAAAGGTAAAAATAGGAGAGCTCCATGAAAGTCTAAAAAAAAATAGTCTGATCCCCAAGTGAATGCTTCTCACCAATCAAGAAGCAACTACATGCTATTTAGAAATACAGAGTTAAAGATGAGAGGAAAAGAAAAGGAGAGAAAAGAAAAAGGAAGGAAAGGGGAGGAAGGGAGGAAGGGAGGGAGGAAGGAAGGAAGGGGAAGAAAGAGATCTGCTAATAGCACCATGGATAAAAATGAGTAAGATTGAATCCTTGCCCTCAGGAATGTACAGTCCAAGTGTAACGAAGGTACACAGGTGAGCTCGCTGTGTGTAAGTGAGGGCATGCGCAAGACGCCTGAGCAGCACACAGAGAAAGCACCTTAGGTGCTTGGGGACAGGGGAAGAGGTCAGAAAGGTTCCATCAGAAATGATGCCAGGCCTGAGTCTTGGAGAATAAGTAAATGGTATTCAAGTGAAGAAGAAGGGAGAAGGCATGTCAGGCAGAAACAACATGGAGCCAAGAAATCATCAGAATGTATGAGAGGAACTTGAGACGCCTCAATATTACTGGAGAGTACAATCCGAGGAGTGGAGGCATGACACATAAAGCTGTGGACACAGTTAGGAAGCAGACTCTAAGAGAGCTCTCTGTGACAGGCTGAGAGGTTTGCACTTGTGTTGGGAAACAAGCGGAAGGGTTTTAGGCAAGGGAATGTTGCATTCTCTATAGGTAATTCTATATAAAATGTAGGAATAGATATCCAGAGAAGATGGTGTGGTCAGCAGAATTCTAAAACATGTCTCCCTAATGACTTTTTCTCTTGTATAATCCTCTCTCCTTTGAGTGTGGGTGGAACTTGTAAGTATAATGAGATGTCACTCTAGTGACTGTGCCATAGTATATGGTATAGCTGACCTTAAAATAGAGAGATTACCAGGGTAGGCCTAATCTAACCACACAAACATTTTGAAGGCAGAGAGTATTTATGAAGCTAGTGGCAGAAAGGGATATATCAGAGAGAGAGTCAAAGCACAAGAAGGATTCCTGTGTTATTTATTGCTGGGTTGAAAAAGAGGGGGCTAGAGGACAAAGAACGCAGGCAGCCTCTAGAAGCTGAGGGTGACCCCCAGCGGACAGCCAGCAAGGATGTGGAGACCTCAGGAAGCTGAATTCTGCCAACAACCTGAGTGAGCTTAGAAACAGCCTTCCCCAGAGCCCCCAGGAGGAAATGCAGTCCTGCCCACATACTGATTTCAGCCTGGGCAGAGAATCAAGCATGACATTCTTTTTTATTTTCTTTCTATAATTTATTTAATTTTTATAATTTACATCCAAGCTAGTTACCACATGGTGCAACAATCATTTCAGGAATAGATTCCTTAAGCCCCTTACCCATTTAGCCCATCCCCCCCTCCCACAACCCCTCCAGCAACCCTCAGTTTGTTCTCCATATTTATGAGTCTCTTCTGTTTTGTCCCCCTCCCTGTTTTTATTTTTTATTTTTTGCTTCCCTTCCCATTCCCATATGTTCATCTGTTTTGTATCTTAAAGTCCTCATATGAGTGAAGTCATATGATATTTGTCTTTCTCTGACTGACTGATTTCCCTTAGCGTAATACCCTCTAGTTCTATCCATGTAGTTACAAATGGCTTCATTCTTTTTGATTGTGAGTAATACTCCATTGTGTTTGTGTGTGTGTGTGTGTGTGTGTGTGTGTGTGTGTGTGTGTATACACCACATCTTCTTTATCCATCAGTCAATGGACATTTGGGCTCTTTCCATACTTTGGCTGTTGTTGATAGTGCTGCTATAAACATTGGGGTGCCTGTGCCCCTTTGATACAGCATACCTGTATCCCTTGGATAAATGCCTAGTAGTGCAATTGCTGGGTCATAAGGTAGTTCTATTTTTAATTTTTTGAGGAACCTCCATGCTGTTTTCCAGAGTAGCTGCACCAGTTTGCATTCTCGCCAGCAGTGCAAAAGAGACCTTCTTTCCCTGCATCCTTGCCAGCATCTGTTGTTGCCTGAGTTGTTCATGTTAGCCATTCTGACAGGTGTGAGGTGGTATCTCATTATGGTTTTGATTTGTATTTCCCTGATGATGAGTGATGTTGAGCACTTTTTCATGTGCCTGTTCACCATCTGGATGTCTTCTTTGGAGAAATATCTATTCATGTCTTTTGTCCATTTTTTTCACTGGATTATTTGTTTTTTGGGTGTTGAGTTTGATAAGTTCTCTATAGATTTTGGATACTAACCCTTTATCTGATATGTCGTTTGCAAACATCTTCTCCCATTCTGTCGGTTGCCTTGTAGTTTTGCTGATTGTTTCCTTCACTGTGCAAAAGTTTTTAATTTGATGAGGTCCCAGTAGTTCATTTTTGCTTTGGTTTCCCTTGCCTCCAGAGATGTGTTGAGTAAAAAGTTTCTGCAGCCAAGGTCAAAGAGTTTTATGCCTGCTTTCTCCTCAAGGATTTTGATGGCTTCTTGTCTTACATTGAGGTCTTTCATCCATTTTGAGTTTATTTTTGTGTATAGTGTAAGAAAGTGTTCACTCTTCTGCATGTCGCTGTCCAGTTTTCCCAGCACCACTTGCTGAAGAGACTGTCTTTATTCCATTGGATATTCTTTCCTGCTTTGTCAAAGATTAGTTGGCCATACGTTTGTGGGTCCATTTCTGGGTTCTCTATTCTGTTCCATTGATCTGAGTGTCCGTTTTTGTGCTGGGACCATACTGTCCCAGCTTGATGATTACAGCTTTGTGATACATCTTGAAGTCTGGGATTATGATGCCTCCCACTTTGGTTTTCTTTTTCAAGATTGCTTTGGCTATTCGGGTCTTTTCTGATTCCATACAAATTTTAGGATTGTTTGTTCTAGCTCTGTGAAGAATGCTGGTGTTATTTTGATAGGTATTGCACTGAATATGTAGATTGCTTTGGGTAGTATTGACATTTTAACAATATTTGTTCTTCGTATCCAGGAACATGGAATATTTTTCCATTTTTTTGTATCTTCTTCAATTTCTTTCATAAGCTTTCTATAGTTTTCAGTGTATAGATTTTCCACCTCTCTGGTTAGATTTATTCCTAGGTATTTTATGGTTTTGGGTGTAACTGTAAAAAGCATGACCTTCTATACCAGACGTCTCACCTACTTCTGAACCGTGACTAATAAGTGGGTGTTCTTTTAAGCCACTAAGTTTGTGGTAATTTATTATACAACAATAACAAGCTAATATATAGGGTGATGGTGTGACCCCAGGTTAAGAAAACTTTTAGAGTATTCCAGACTTGAGGCAAGAGAGCTGTATCAGAGGCAATGCAGTGAACAGGAGGGGTAAGAAACCAGGAATTTTAAGGAAATAGAATTATGTAAACTTTGAAGATAAGATGGTAATGGTTAGTGAGAATGAGGAGCCCTGAATAATAACCCATTTCTAGGTTAGCTAACTCGGTAAAGGATGGTGCCATTAACATATAAAAGGATAGCAAGAGGAGACCACAAGGGACCACAAGGAGATGGTGAATTCAGTTTAGTGGGGATGTCTAGTAAATAGTTGGGTACCTTGGGGAAGAGGACCATGCTATAGATATAGATAAGGATAAAGAGAAAGGCAATCTAATACTTACTTAGGACTTACCCTATACCAAGAATTTCCCTAAAATGTGCTAGAGATTATGAGGCATTTAATCCTCAAACAATCTAGGAAGGTAGGAATTATTATTAAACTTATAATGTAGATGAGGTAAAAAAGCCTCAGAGTGATTAAGTAATCTTTCCAAGATCACACACATACCAAGTGGAAGAATTTGAATTCAAGCTTGATTAATTTGACTCTAGATCTCATTCTTTTAACATTTCTCTATTACACTTTTCTAGAGATGTGAAAGACACCAAAAGTATTAGAGTTATGACACATACTATATCAATCACAGAACAATAACAAAAAAAAAAAAAGTATTGGGAATGGCAATGGCTCTGCCCCTGAACACTCCTCTTTTATAATTGAGCACGAGCTCTAGGATAACTAGGAGCACAAAGGAGGCTACTTCCTCCCTGCATGGAAAATTTGAAATTTTTTTTTTTAATTTTTTTTTCAACGTTTTTTATTTTATTTTTGGGACAGGGAGAGACAGAGCATGAACGGGGGAGGGGCAGAGAGAGAGAGGGAGACACAGAATCGGAAACAGGCTCCAGGCTCCGAGCCATCAGCCCAGAGCCTGACGCGGGGCTCGAACTCACGGACCGCGAGATCGTGACCTGGCTGAAGTCGGACGCTTAACCGACTGCGCCACCCAGGCGCCCCGAAAATTTGAAATTCTTAATGTGAGCTGATAACGTGGAGAACGTTGAGTCTCAAAGGAACGAGTGTTAATATATTGACAAAGGATGTAAACATAGGCTCAATAATTTCTTCCCTCAGGAGCCTGGTCAAACTTTGATGCTAAATGAGCCTTGTTTTCCAAGCTTCTAAACAAGTTGCTGAGATCCATGGAGAATAAGATAAATTCACAATATTAGCCCGCTGATGATTTGGAGACATAAAGTTGATGCATTTGCCTTGCCCCAAAGATATTTTATGCAAATCCACAAACAAGGGATATTGGCTTCTCCATTTTCAGAGGCTTTGTCTCCTTCAGGAAAGTGAAAGGAAAACACTTAAGTGTCTAGCAGTAGTGAGGTCTCCAGGCAGAAGGAAGTTGGGCAGCTGAGTCTTTCTGTTCTCATGTTTTCATTCTCACAGCTGCAGCAGTAAAGAGGTGTGGGGAGACCACCTGTCCTTCCTGAACAATTTATTGTGATTTTGAGGTAAGACTGGATGAAGGGAATGGGTAGGAGATGTTCAGGACGATAGGGGAATTCAAATTCCTCCAGTTACTATGTGTGTGATCTTGGACAAGTTACTTAACCTCTCTGAGCCTTTTTACCTCTTAGCACTTTCATTAAGCCAGTTACTGAGTTTCTGAAAGGTAAAAGGGAGACAGTGGGTTGAACAGTGGGTGCAGTGGGTATCATAGTGACTTTACTGTCTCAGAGCCTCAAGAATATTCGTAGGAAGTGATCCCATGTCCAACTGTCGGCTCCTTTGTTCTCTGTCTGTATGGCCTTGACCAGCCTATTCATCTCTTCAAGATATTGCTTTCACATGTGACCATCACTTCATCCTGGTTTGTGTCAGCCCAGGGGAGGTTAGGAGTTATGGGTGAGATCTGAAAACATGGAAGAAAAGGACAAATGAGAAAAGAAAAGTTAAAGGTGGAGAATCCTTGCCCTGGCTCTTCTTCCAGGGTGCTGTCCCTACAGCCAGACTCAAGCTCCCGTAGAACAAAGCCTTATTCTAGAAACAAAGGATCTGAATCCTCTCCTGATTTGACACCTCTCTCCTTTTCTCACAGATCACACCCTGGCAGGTAATGGCTATGGAAAATGACTCTTCAGTGACAGAGTTCATCCTGGTAGGATTTACAGACCGACCTCAGCTCCAGTTACCCCTTTTCTTTCTCTTTTTACTGAACTATGTGGTCACTATGGTAGGAAATTTGAGCCTAGTTAATCTAATATGCCTGAATTCTCACCTGCACACTCCCATGTACTTTTTCATCTTCAACTTATCCTTCATAGATTTCTGCCACTCTTTGGTCATTACCCCTAAAATGCTGATGAGCTTTGTGTCAGAGAAGAACATCATTTCCTTTACAGAATGCATGACTCAGCTGTTTTTCT
Source organism: Panthera uncia (assembly GCF_023721935.1). Lineage (NCBI taxonomy): Eukaryota > Metazoa > Chordata > Mammalia > Carnivora > Felidae > Panthera > Panthera uncia. Next base: position 90,456,072 of record NC_064808.1, on the reverse strand, counting down.
TCTGTTTCTTTGTGCATTCTGAGTGCTATGTGTTGACAGCCATGGCCTATGATCGCTACGTGGCCATCTGTAAACCTCTGGTGTACACGGTCACCATGTCCCCTCAGGTCTGTTCTCTGCTGATGTTTGCTTCTTATGTGATGGGGTTTGCTGGTGCCATGATCCACACAGGGGACATGGTCAGATTGTCCTTTTGTGATTCTAACATCATCAACCATTACATGTGTGACATCTTCCCCCTCCTCCAGCTCTCCTGCAGTGGCACCTATGCCAGTGAGTTGCTGAATTCCATTATTGTGAGCACAGTTGTCATAATATCCGGCTTCATTATTTTCATTTCTTATGCTTTGGTCCTGTCCAATGTCCTCCACATCTCATCAGCTCAGGGTTGGCCCAAAGCCTTCAGCACCTGTGGCTCCCACATAGTAACTGTGGGTCTGTTCTATGGGTCTGGGTTGTTCACACATCTCAAGACCTCTCCTTCTGATTCTGTGGACCAGGGGAAGTTCTCAGTATTTTACACCAATGTAATACCCATGTTGAACCCCCTCATCTATAGTCTAAGGAACAAGGATGTCAAATGTGCTCTGAAAAAAACCCTGAAGAGAATTGCAAACTAAGCAGAATCAATGTTTCTGAGTTGTTGGTGTGTGTTGTTTCTGAGTTGTTGTGTATGTGTGTGTGTGTGTGCACATGTCCTCATAATTTTTTTCGGAACGAGTTTGTTTTAAATACTTCATCCTCTGTAAGCATGTCAATTAAACGTGCAAACATTATTGAATTTCATGGTTACTCTCAGTCCCATACTGACTTGAACTTTATTCTTAACATCATGTTCTAAGACTCAGCCCAATCCATACTTCCTTTTTAAACCACCTCCCACTTTGCTTCTTTCTATGTACTTTTCATATATAAGCAAACATTATAGCGGTATGCTCTCTGATTAGGTCACCCCTCTTTGTTTTCCCTGAAAACAATTGCATATGGCCCTTCTGTTTTTCAGCATCTGGGGAATGTTTACTGTGTAAGTTATAAATTTCCCTGAATTTCAGAGTTCTTTTTATCCTGGTTTCTATACTGGATTTCCTAACCCACAGAGGAGATAGAAAAAGATTCCTTGTTGAGCTTTTGGTTTTTAAAAATGTTTATTCCTGAGGATGGCTAAGAATGGGTGAGGCTCACCAACCTTCCCACCTTCTTCAAACCCACCAGTGATAAAAATTACAGACATTTCTTTAGAAACATGGGTATGTTTCATAACATTGAGAAAATGGTTTGATATAATAGAGAGAAGGTTGCCACTGCCCTGGCTGCTGATCAGCTTTTTTCTCCTAATATTTTCATAATTCTTAAAAAATATTTTGACCATATTGAATGAAACAGAATTCATAGCTTAAGGAGTGTCCTTGGCCACAAAATAAAGTGTCAGGTTCAACATGAGGCTTCTCTGCCCAGATGCACAAAAAGAATTCCCCTTTGCAAAGGTTGGAAGCTTTTCTTATTCTGTTCAAGACCTACAAACAAGAATGAGCAGACCCTTCCCATGGAGGGCTTCATGCTTTCAATTTGTAACTTTCACTTTGGAGGAGACAGAATTAACATTTATGGAGTTCTTAAAAAGAGTTGTCTCTTTTCAAATGCTATCATAATCCAAGTCTTAGTGCCCTGTTTTATAGATGGAGAAACTGAGATTCAGAGATTCAGTTCAATTAGTTCAGAGCAGAGCCCAGACTTCTACCTAAGTCATCTAACAACAAACCCTGTATTCTTTCCATATTATCATTTTGCCTCTCAGGGTGGAATTGAAGGAGAAAGATAGGAAGTATAAGAAAAGGGAGATGAAAATCTGGAGAATTATTTTAGAATCAGCTAGAAAGGGTAGGAATGACACCCTTAGCCAAAAATCCCTATAGTGGAAGAATGGTCCATTAAGGCTTTAGCACCAAGCTGGAGAAATGCTTATGCTTCTAGAAATATTTAATATGAATTTTTATGATTTTATAGCATAATATTGATGAGGCATGACTGAATCTCTGTAAATACTTTCAAAATGAGACAACTAATTACAATAGTTTACATTTGAAAAAAAGGGGGAAAATGTAGTGTTTTCATACTACAAAATATCAAAAATTGAGCTCTACCAAATTTCTTGTTTTGTGTAAATACAGAGATACAATACTAATTTATTTTCCTTAATGATTCTCAGTGGGGCCAAAGAAAGACACTCCATACATGCTATATCAGTGACTATGGTATGCTCAACAAAGTTTCAGTAATATCTGTGAGATATTTATGCTTAGTCAAAGGGATTGCAAGTATTAGCTTATAAGTACCACAAAAAAAAAGAAAGAAAAAAAAGAATAAGTATGACATATGTTAATACCAGTTACAAACTGAGAAAAATGAACCTAATTAATTTAAGTTGATTTAATCTGACTTGTTATAATAGCATTGGATACAAGATATTTATAAATATAGATGATATGGATAGATACAGATATAGATATAGATATAGATATATCAGACTGTCATGATTTTGTTTCTATCTCTGTCTAATCAAATAGAATTTGACCACCTAATCTTCTTTCTTTCTCCTATGCGTGGTTAGACTAAACTCTGGCAAAATAAATATTTATGTAATTAAATTTACATAGCTGTCTGATATGAATTTTTCTCTAAGACAAATTAAAAGTTTATGTTAATAAAAACTTTCATTTTTTTTCCCATAGAATTAGTTTTCTCTAAACCCATGGCTATAAATCTTCAAGACCAAAAAAAAAGAGTCTGGTTTGATACAATGGAAAGAAATGCCATTCTTTCTGTTATAACACACGTGTCTTTCAAACTGGCTAATGTTCTAGGTAACCAGCACTCCCCACTTGCAAAATAACTTGTTTCTCCTGAAGTACTTGGAGTTCCTTTGAAACAAAAAAAGGAACTGTTTCATTGGATTACAGCACAAATTAGGAAAAGCATGCAATTTTACCTTCAGAAAAAAATGAAATAGGGTTTTGTTGTACTATTTATTATATATGTGAAATTTAAAACCTGTCTCCAAAATGCAACCTATGTCTATGTCAGTAGGAGCTAACAATAGCAAGTGAATAAATTAGCTGTGTATGCAAAGTGGCTGTGGAATTTTTATATCACGAAAATTCATCATGGTAGATAAAATTTTGTCTCAGGGTGGCAGCAGAAACACAGTATGGACATCTGTGCTGTTTTCCACAGTCCTCAGGCCTGGCTTGAACCATGGTAAAAATTGATTGCATTTTAGTGTCCTCATTAGGACTGGCAGTTACCTTGCCCTAAATCCTAGGCTATTCGAATGCTAGGTATCAGATACCACACCAGTTAAGCAATGTCATTATTGGCTTTACCAATAATGAGTCCTCTTTCATGTAACACCAACCTCATTTGCTACAGTTATGGGTTTTTGCCGCTAAAAGCTATTAGAGGTAAGTTACATACAAATTTTGCTTCTATTCAAAACTATAAGTTATTCTGGGGTGCCTGATTGGCTCAGTCCATTAAGCGTCTGACTTTGGCTCAGGTCATGATCTTGCAGTTTGTGGGTTCAAGCCCTGCATCAGGCTCTATGCTGATAGTTCAGAGCCTGGAGCCTGCTTTGGATTCTGTGTCTCCCTTGCTCTCTGCCCCTCCCCCGGTTGTGCTCTATCTCTCTACCTCTCTCTCAAAAATAAGCATTAAAAAAATATTTTTAAACTATAGAGAAGACAGGATCAAAAGGACTTAGTTTACCTAGATTATCTAATTTTGGCTACATCCAAACCATATTCTCAGGATATTTGGTGATAATATCATCATGGCACGTTGGTACCAGGCTAAATTCAACATAATGTTAATTTCACTCACTATGGACTCTGGAACCTACAACATTTGTTTAGGATTAAAAGTAGAATGAATAAAAGAGAATTAATCAATAAGGCAGCATGTGCCAGATAATGCTCATTGTCTTTGAGCTCTATACTCTTCTCTCTCCTTTGTATCTCCAAGGTTAGAAACCTGCTGCCTGCATATCAGAAACACTCCCACAATCTTTTTTTTTTAATGTTTATTTATTTTTGAGAGATAGAGACATCATGAGCAGGAGAGGGCAGAGAGACAGAGGGAGGCCCAGAATATGAAGCAGGCTCCAGGCTCTAAGCTGTCAGCACAGAGACCGACGCGGAGCTCGAAACCACGAGCCGTGAGATCATGACCTGGGCCGAAGTTGGACACTCAACCAACTGAGCCACCCAGGTGCCCCACTCCCACAATCTTGATACAGCAATGAATAATTTTTCCCTTGTCTTTTAAGAGCTTTAAGTCTATACTAGAGTCTGACAAGCAGTTTTACACTTACAGTGAGGACAACAGGTACAATAGTGCCCAGCCATATGAAATTGGTTTAGGAGGCTGGAAGATTTAATAGAGAAAGTAATGTTTAAAAGAAAACAGAGGAAGGACATGAGTTAACTGAACAAAGACAGAAATGAGCATTGTCTGATGAGAAGGCAGGTGGGAGCGTGGCAGGGAGGATGTATTCTAGAAGAACAGTATGAGGAAAGGGCCAAAGGTGATAGAGCATGACGCATTCCAGGAGGAGCCCAAGCATGCAAATGGAAGCGTACATGGTGATTACAAATTAGGGCTGTAAAGAAATACAGCAAAATGTTAAATACTGGCTGATTCTGGGTGATGTCTAAGGTGTGGCCTGGGATCTACAGTGAGGATTTAGTCAATCTAAGCAGAGGCTGGATGTCATCAGGTTTCCAAGACTAAGGCTGGGCACCAATAGAGGAGCTGGGGGAGGTTGCAACAGGCCAAGGAGGATGCATATGTCCACCAAATACTGAGTTTAGGAATTCAAGCTAAGGCCCCTGAGAGATGGGCATAGGTATCCATATTGCCCATCTTGGTTATTTTCAGCTCAGACATGAATATGGATGAACCAACAGAACACAAACCTCAGAACTTGAGACTGTATATAACTGGGTCAGCATGGAGAGACTCCTTCCTCTCCAAGGTCACCAGCCTGAGAAATTCTTGTTGTGTACTCCTTAGCTCTGTTATTTAGAAATAGGACACTAAGAGAATTCACTGTTCTGATCTTTCTTGCAGGGATGACTCTCCTAAATTGCCTAAAGTAATAGTGTTTATCCTCTTGAGTTATTCATCCAGTCATTCCACAAATTTTTTTTTTGAATACCTATCATAGTAGGTGCTGTGCTTGGGATATAATATAGAATAAAACAGAATCCCCTACATTTGTGGAACTCATTCATACTGTGGTATAGAATGGTGGCTATGACCAGGTAGAAAAAATGTCTGATTTCCCTCAGTTTTGAGATGAAATATCAAACAGAATAGGTTAAAAAAATGTGGTTAAGAGAAATCAACCCAGAAGGGTGCCTGTACTCAGGTTAAGCATTCACCTCTTTGATTTAGGCTCAGGTCATGATCTCACAGTTTGTGAGATTGAGCCTCACATTGCAGAGCCTGTTTGGGATTCTCTCTCTCTCCCTCTCTTTCTGTCCCTCCCCTGTTTGTGCTCTCTCTCTTTTTTTCTCTCTCTCTCTCCCTCAAAATAAATGAATAAACTTAAAAAAAGAGAAATAAAGAAAAATCAACCCATGGAGAGAATAATGTGTGCAGCTGTGCATTTGAGTTCACTCAGAGGAAAATGACCCTTTTTCATTTGTGATTAATTCTGTTCCTTTCTTTTCTTTCTTCAAATTTTTATTTAAATTACAGTTAGTTAACATGTAGTGTAATATTAGTTTCAGGTATAGAATTTAGTGTTTCATCACTTATATATAACACCCAGTGCTCATCACAACAAATGCCCTCCTTAATACCCATCACCCACCTACCCTCATCCCCTGCCCACCTCCCCTCCAGCAACCCTCAGTTTGTTCTCTATAGTTAAGAATCTGTTTCCTGGTTTGCCTCTCTTTTTTCCCCCTACTAAATTCCACATATGAGTGGAATCGTATGGTATTTGTCTTTCTCTGACTGACTTGTTTCACTTAGCATAATACTCTCTAGCTCTATCCACATCATTGCAAATGATTAAGATTTCATTCTTTATGATGGTGAGTAATATTCCACTGTGTGTGTATATACATATACATATACGTATATATGTATATGTATACACACACACACACACACACACACACACACACTACCTCTTCTTTATCCGTTCATCAGTCAATGGATATTTGGGCTCTTTCCATAATTTGGCTCTTATCGATAATGCTGCTATACACATTGGGGTGCATGTGCCCCTTTGAATCTGTATTTGTGTATCCTTTGGATAAATACCTAGTAGTGCAATTGCTGGGTTGTAGAGTAGTTCTATTTTTAACTTCTTGAGGAACCCCGATGCTATTTTCCAGAGTGGCTGTACCAGTTTGCATTTCCACCAACAGTGTAAGAGAGTTCCCCTTTCTCTTCATCCTCACCAACATCTGTTGTTTCCTGAGTTGTTAATTTTAGCCATTCTGACTGATGTCAAGTGATATCTCATTGTAGTTTTGATTTAATACAGTCCTTTTTTAATGGAGAGAATTTTTTTTTGTATATTACCCAATCTTTCCCAAATATCATCTGTTTACAATTATGATCAGCAAAAGAAAACTACCAGATGATTGATTTCATAATGAAAGCAATGATAATGGATGTTTGCCCTATGGAATTTGTGGTGGGATTTACCCTGACTCAGAGTCTCCTCATGATCACAGAAGAAAGTAAAACTCAGCTAATATCACCAAGAATACCTGCCTAGAAGAAAATTTTGATCTTCAGCCCGTTTCTTTTATTTTTAAGATTTTAAAAAATTTAAATCCAAGTTAGTTAACATATAGTTAATAATGGTTTCAGGAGAAGAATTTAGCGATTCATCATTTACATATAACACCCAGGGCTCATCCCAACAAGTGCCCTCCTTAATGCCCAGCACCCATTTAGCCCATCCCCCCACCAATATCCCTCCAGTAACCTTCAATTTGTTCTCTGTATCTAGGAGTCTCTATGGTTTGCCTCCCTCTGTTTTTATCTTATTTTTCCTTCCCTTCCTCTATGTTCATCTGTTTTGTTTCTTAAATTCCACATATGAGTGAAATCACATGTTTGTCTTTCTCTGACTGACTTATTTCGCTTAGCATAATACACTCTAGTTCCATCCATGTTGTTGCAGATGGCAAGACTTCATTCTTTTTGATCGCCAAGTAGTGATCTATCATATGTATATACCACATCTTTATCCATTCATCAGCCGATAGACATTTGTTCTAGCCACTGTTTCTAAAACTTTCTCTCCTAAGTAGGATAGACAGAGTTGGAAGCAAAAACAAAAATCCAATAGTTTTAAGTTTGTTTAGTTGGTTGAAAGAACACAGATTTTGAGAAAATTTTCAGGATCTAGAGCTAGACATATATGTTTAAGACTTGACATGAAAGGCACAATCCATAAAAGGAAAAGCTTGTAAATTTAACCTTACCAAAATTAAATGTTTTAGTTCTGTCAAAGATTCTAGTAAGAGGATAAAAAAAGAAGATATGGAAGAGGGAGATATTTGCAAGCATATATCTGACAGAGAACTATTATCAAGAATATATAAAGAACTCTCAAATCTCAACAGTTAAAGAAAATAAAGGGGCACCTGGGTGACTCAGTCCAACTTTGACTCAGGTCATGATCTCACGGTTCGTGGGTTCAAGCCCCACGTCAGGCTCTGTGCTAACAACTCAGAGCCTGGAGCCTGTTTCAGATTCTGTCTGCTGCTCCCCTGTGCACTCTCTCTCTCTCTCTCAAACATAACATAAAACATTTAAAAAATTTTTTTAAAGAAAAGAACAGTAAGTTAGGAAAAGACATGAACAAACATGTTACTGAAGAGGTCAGGCAGATGACAAATAAACACATGAAAAGGTATTCAATATCATTAGGGAAACACAATTAAAACCACAATGAAATAACACTGCAAATCTCTCAGAATGGCTAAAATAAAAAAATAGTGACAGTACCAAATGCTGGCAATGATATAGAAAAACTGAATCACTCAAAAATCACTGCTGGGAATGTAAAATGTTACAATCTCTCTGGTAGAGTTTTCAGTTACTTAGCAATTGCACTCTGGAACGTACATCTCCGAGCAAGGAAAATTTATTCTCACACAAAAACTATACACAAATCTTCATAGCAGCTCTATTTGTAACAGCCCAAAACTGGAAACAACCCCAGTATCCTTCAGTAGGTTAATGATTAAACTGCATATGTCTAGATACCATATGTTTTCACTCTTATCTGGGTCCTGAGAAACTTAACAGAAGACCATGGGGGAGGGGAAGGAGAAAAAAAAAGGGAGGGGGCCAAGCCATAAGAGACTCTTAAAAAATCTGAGGGTTGGGGCGCCTGGGTGGCGCAGTCGGTTAAGTGTACGACTTCAGCCAGGTCACGATCTCGTGGTCCGTGAGTTCGAGCCCCGCGTCAGGCTCTGGGCTGATGGCTCAGAGCCTGGAGCCTGTTTCCGATTCTGTGTCTCCCTCTCTCTCTGCCCCTCCCCCGTTCATGCTCTGTCTCTCTCTGTCCCAAAAATAAATAAAAAACATTGGAAAAAAAATTTTTAATAAAAAAAAATCTGAGGGTTGATGGGGTGGGAGGGAGGGCAGGGTGGGTGATATTGAGGAGGGCACCTGTTGGGATGAGAACTGGGTGTTGTATGGAAACCAATTTGGCAATAAATTTCATATTAAAAAATAAATAAACTGCATATGTCTGTCCACCTCATGGAATACTATTCAGTAATAAAAAAGGAATGACCTATAGGCACATGCAACAACCTAGGTGAATTTCAAGGAAATTATACTGAGTCATGGACTATATTATTCCATTTATATAATATTAATTAAATGAAAGAATTTTAGTGTTAGAGAGTAGGTTATTTGTTGCCAATGTTTAAAGATGAAAATGAAGTTTAAGGAGGGAGATGGATGTGATTAGAAAAAGACATGAGAGGTCTTTACGGTGAAACCATTCTATATCTTGACTGTGATAGGTGACTACACAAGCCTACACATGTGATAAAGTTGTATATAACTAAACACACATACACACACACACATACATACACACACAAATGAGAAAAAGTAAAACTGGGAAAATCTAAATATACACACACAAATGAGAAAAAGTAAAACTGGGAAAATCTAAATAAAACCAATAGATTATATGAGTATCAATAATAGTTGAGATTTTATACTATAGTCTTAAAATGTTGCCATTGAGGGAAACTGAATAAAAGATACACAGTATTTATCTGCATTTTTATAACTTCATGTGAAACTACAATTAAAATCAAAATTAAATTTTAGTTTTTTAAAAAAGATAAAGAGGGCCCCTGGGTGGCTCAGTTAGTTAAGCATCTGACTTCAGTGTATCCTTAATACATATTGTTCTGGGGCATCGTATGTGCATTCTATTCCTACCTACATGAATTTCCCCCACCAATAGAGCCACCCAACATACCAAGGGATTCCCAAGATTCAAACTGGGCCCACTAGAAGTATATGTGTTAAATGCATATTTTGTCCCACATCAGTTCAGATTGATGAAAGTTAAGTTATAGTCAAGCAGTTTAGGCTCAATATGTAGAACCAAAAAATTGATCAAATATCCCTAATCTCTGTGCATTTGTATTCTCTTTGGATGAATGAGTCATCCACACCCAACACAGCCCAAATCCACCTTTCTTCCCCACCTCCTTCCACTACTGTATCCAGATATCTATTTTAGCTCTTCTGCATCTGAACTACCCTCCAGAAACTTTTCTTCAATTCTCTTCATTCCCAAAAGCATCTACATTCTTCCTTTCCAGGAAGCATTCATTTGGTTGAGACTTCTGCCAGCTTTATAGCAACTAAAGCTTCATAAAATCCTAGGCATAAAGGTAAAAAGGAAGACCAAGGCTGCAAAATATTCAGTTTCTGAATTTACTAAAGATTTGGGAACTCTATCATCTACATAGTCAGAAAGAGAGGGAGAGAAAGAGAGAGAGAGAGAGAGAGAGAGAGAGAGGAAGGAAGGAAAGAAGGAAGGAAGGAAAATGTACATATATTTTAACATGGTATGGAGAATATGTTTATAATCTGATTCACTCAGACTTTTATTGTTGTTGCTCTTGTTATTTAGATGAAACCTACAATTTCATCCAAAACTCAATGAAGATTCTGCTATATACTAAAGGTAGTAAAATAAATACTTTTTAAAAAGGAGTCCAGATAAGCCTAACAGAGGTTCATAGGGTCTGATGAAGTGGTGGGCTTCACTAATTAATGGTGAAATTACCTGTCTTGGGTCTAGATTTATTTGTTCGGATGTATGCTCCATGGTGTAGTGCTGTATCCCCAGTGCCAAATGCAGGGCCCAGTACATTATAGATGCTCATTTAAATGTTTCTTGCATCAATATGTGCAAAAGGAAAAAAGCAATGGGAGTGGCCACCATCCAGAGCAGCAGATGTGTGTGGGAAGTGGGGAAATGGGGGATGAAGGCAGTAGAATTCTATGTCAGGAGCTGGTAACAGAGCTTCAGAGAATGTGTCTGTACTCCCATGGACTATTCTCTGAGCTCTGGCGAGAGGGGCAACAGACAAATGTGACAGAAACTCGGGGGCACAAGCAGCTGTTCTTTTCCTTAGAGAAGAACAAAAAGAGCAACATATCCTCTGATTAGTAAAGAGGGAGGTGGCAGGAGAGAGTAGTGTGCTGCCAGTGAGATGTCTGGTTCTTGAGCACAGCAAGATCTTTCTGGAGACTCCCAGAAATTCTTTTTTTTTTTTTTAAGTTTATTTATTTATTTGAAGAGCGAAAAGGAGGGAAGGAGAGAATCCCAAGCAAGCTCTGTGCTGTCAGTGCAGAGCCTGACCTGGAGCTTGATCTTATGAACCCTGAGATCATATCTGAGCCAAAATCAAGAGTTAGATACTTAACCAACTGAGCTACCCAGGTCCCCCTCCCAGAAATTCTTGGGGGAATTTCATAAGACCTGAATTCTTACATTAGTTAGTGGAAGTACAAGCAGGTGAAAATTATCTATTTTAATATATCATTAATAGTTTTTAAATCTTAGAATTAGAGGTCTTCTAGTGCAACCACCCCTATCTGTGGTGAAATAGCTTTTCAGACGTTTCATTCAGCTTCTCAGATATTTGTAGCCATGGTCACTTGAAGGAAGAGCCGTCTCCAGCACCACAGATTATCAATGTCATGGATCCAACAAAAATATTTTCCCCAGGCTCTGTTAAATGTGGCTCTGGAAAGCCACAAACTTTTCAAAATGTTATAAACAAGCAAAACAAAAATTGCTTTTAATTCACAAAATGTTAAATTCCTATAGGGATAAGTATTATATTTAAGAAGTGTACAATACTCTTCTTACCCGCTAGACATCAATTAACTTTGAAGGGAGACAAATCTTCTAGTCACATTGTTATTAGAGGACTAGTACAAACAGTATTTTGAAGTATCTACATTTGTTCAACAAAAAGTTCTGTGAATTTTAATTGCAATCGTTATAAAATCCTTATGTGATTTTTAAGTACAGAAGAAACTATTAAAAAGAAAGAAAACCCCAGAAAAGAAAGAAAATGGAATGGAGACAGAACTCACAAGAGAAATTTTAAACGCTAAACCAGGCAGTTCATGGAAACAGCCACCAGGCTGTGCTGGTGATTCAATGATGTCATTTAAACAAGCAAAAAAAAAAAAAAAAAAAAAAGAATTTTACTTATAATTTATATTTTACATTTTTCTTAGGCCCCTAAATGTATTGCCATGGATTTTACATAACTCCCTACATAAAAATTTCAACTCATTATTAAAACACATAAACTTTTAAAAAAGATGTTCTTGAGGGAAAAATTTAAGCAGGTTGAATATATTCAATTTTTAAAACTTACTGGGGGCACTTACAATGTCGTGTGATGAGGAGAGAATGGATAAGACATGGCGATCACAGTATAAATAATATACACAAATATAAACAAAATGTTTCAGTAGAATGTTAGCTGCAAGCATCATTTTTGTTATTTTGTTTACTGCTCTATCCCCAACACCTAGACTATAATGCAAGTACAAAAAGAAATAGCTGTTGAGTAAATGAAAGATTTAATGAATCAATGATTATATAACAGATGTTTGTAGAAAATGCTATGGATATAAAAATTAGTTATTATATTCTCTAGTTTTAAATGCTTACCAATATAACATATGGTCCAATTTTATTCCTGTAAAACAGTGTTTTAACTATCTTAAGAGCATTTGATGAAAATTTAAATTTTGCAAATCCCTAAGATATACCACAAAGGGATAGCCTCATTTGCTATTCTCTAGAATAAATGGTGTCAAGAAGATAAATTCTATATTTTGTGTAATCGCACCAGAATATTTTATATCACTAAATTGCATTACAAAGTTATTTGTCCTTATTTTAATTTTAATATACAAAATTATATGGCAATAAATCTTTTTTTTTTAACCAAACACAATGTCCCCGAAAATTCTGACATATTCCCAGACTGAAGTTGATCTACCCCTAATCTTGTGAGAGTTGTTGAAAATGAACCAAGGTTAAATGTTCCATTGTAACTGCTTTCTTCATCTGGTTCTGGAGACAAACTTTTTAAGGATATGTGCGAGTGACCATTTTTGAATCTAAACCAACACAGACTGTATCTCACTTACAGGATAAGTGTCTACCCTCTCTTCCATGTTAATTTGCAACCATTTCTCCAGATTGTCACTTTCTCTTCTCCTCTCATATTTCTATATATATATTTCATATTCCTATTTCTTTCCATTTCTTCCTAGAAAGCAATGTGTATTAGTGCAAAAAAACACTGGCGTTAGAGCCAGATAAAGTAGGGTTTAAAAATAGGATCTGCCAAAAATCATGATTACCTCCATAGATACAGAAAAAGCATTTGGCAAAATACAGCATCCATTTATGATTAAAACTTTCAACGTGGTAGATAGAGAGGGAATGTACCTCAAAATAATAAAGTCCATAGATGACACACCCACAGCTAACATCATACTCAACGGTGAAAAGCTGAAAGCTTTTCCTCTAAGATCACAAAGAAGACAGGATTCCCACACTGACCACTTTTATTCACATAGGATTGGAAGTCCTAGCCAAATCAATCAGGAAAGAAAAAGAAATAAAATACATTCAAATTAGAAAGGAAGAAGTAAGGGGTGCCTGGGTGGCTCAGTTGGTTAAGAATCTGACTTCAGCTCAGGTCATGATCTTGCCATCCATGAATTCGAGCCCCACGTCTGACTCTGTGCTGACAGCTTAGAGCCTGGAACTGGCTTCAGATTCTGTGTCTCCCTGTCTCTCTGCCCCTCCTCTGCTTGAGCCATCTCTGTCTCTCTGTCTCTCTCTCTCTGTCTCTCTCTCTCTCTGTCTCTCTCAAAAATAAACAAACGTTAAAAATTTTTGAATAAAAAACAGGAAGAAGTCAAACTGTCACTATTTGCTGATGATATAATACTATACATAGAAAAGCCTAAACACTACACACACACACACACACACACACACACACACACACACACACCCTGTAAGCATTAATAAATGAGTTCAGTAAAGTTGTAGGATACAAAGTCAATATACAGAAATAAGTTGTGTTTCTATACACTAATAACTAAGTATCAGAAAGAGAAATTAAGAAAACAATGCCATTTGCAATTGCATCAAAAAAGAATGAAAGACCTAGAAATAAATTTAACCAGGAGGTAAAAGACACTGAAAACTGTAAGACATTGATGAAAGAAATTGAAGAAGACACAAATAAATAGAAAGATATTCCATGCTCATGTAATGGAAGAATTAATATAGTCAAAATGCTCATAATTCCAAAATATATCTAAATATTTAATGCATTTCCTGTCAAAATTTGAATGGTGTTTTTCACAGATTCAGAACAAACATTCTAAAATTTGTATGGAACCGCAAAAGATCCCAAGTAGCCAAGGCAATCTCAAGGAAGATTAATAAGCCAGAGACATCATGTTCTGTGAATTTAAATAGTACTACAAAGCTATAGTAATGGAACTAGTAGGATATTAGGTTAAAAACAGACACAGTGATCAGTGGAACAGAATAGAGAGCCCAGAAGTAAGCCCATGCACATATGCTCAATTAATTACAACAAAGAAGCCAATAATGTACAATGGGCAAAGGACAGTCTCTTCAATAATTGGTGTTGGGAAAACTGGACAACAACATGGAAAAGAATGCAACTGAACCACCGTGTTCTACCATGCACACAAATTAACTCAAAATGCACGGAAGGTTTGAAATCATAAACTCCTAGAATAAAACGTGGGCAGTAAGCTCCTTGACATCAGTCTTGGTGACAATTTTGGGGGCTTGACAGCAAAAGCAAAGCAACAAAAGCAAAAATAAACAAGTGGGACTACATCAAACTTAAAAACTTCTGCCCAGCAAAGAAAATGATCAACAAAATGAAAGGACAGCCTACTGAATGGGAGAAAATATTTGCAAATCATCTATCTGATAAGGGATTAATATCCAAAATATATAAAGAACTTGGGGTGCCTAGGTGGCTCAGTTTGTTGAGCATCTAATTCTTGATTTTGGCTTAGGTCATGATTCTGGGGTTGTGGGATCAAGACCCATACTGGGCTCCATGCTAAGCCTGGAACCTGCTTAAGATTCTCTCTCTCTCCCTCTGCCCCTCCCCCCCAGCAGCACACCCTCTCTCTCTCTAAAACAAAACAAAACAAAAAAGAACCCTACAACTCAGTAGCAAAAAAAAAAAAAATCAGACAAAAAGGGGGCAGAGGATCTGACTGAGTAGACATTTACCAAAGAAGACATACAGATGGCCAACTGGCACATGAAAAGATGCCTAACATCACTAATCATGAGGGAGATGCAAATCAAAACCATGGTGAAATATCACCTCACACCTGTTAGGATGGCTATTATCAAAAAGACAAGATAACAAGTGTTGGCAAGGATATGGAGAAGAGGGAACCCTTGTGCATTGTTGGTGGGAATGCAAATTGATGCAGCTACTGTGGAAAACAGCATGGAGGTTCCTCAAAAAATTACGAATAGAACTACCATAAGATCCAGGAATTGTACTTCTGGATATTTATTCAAAGAAAACAGAAACACTTACTTGAAAAGATATATGAACTTAAATGTTCATTGCAGTATTATTTACAATAGCCAAGATATGGAAACAATCTATATGTCCATCAACAGATGAATGAATTTTAAAAATGTGACATTGTATGTATTTTTAACATATCTTAAATGGTTTTATATATATACACACACCATGGAATAAATATACAGAATATATATATCATATAACATGATATATATCATATTTTACATGGATATATATACACACATATATATGTATATATACATACGCACACACACGTATATCTACCTTGGAATATTATTCAGCCATAAAAAAGAATGAAATCTTGCCATTGATGACAACATAGATCCTGAGGGCATTATATAAAGTGAAATAAGTCAAAGAGAGAGAGACAAATACCATATAATCACACTTATATGTGATATCTTAAAAAAAAATTTCACAGATACAGACAGAGAACATATTAGTGGTAGCCAGAAGTGAGAGGAAGTTGGGCAATATGAGTAAAGGAGTTGAAAGGTACAAACTTCCAGTTACAAAATAGATAAGCCATGAGAATATAATGTACAGCATGGTGACTGTAGTTAATAATAGGGTATTTCATATTTTAAACTTGCTGAGAGAGTTAATCTTAAAAGTTCTTATAAGAAAAAAATTCTGTAACTATATATGGTGACAGCTGTTAACTAGACTTATTGTGGTGGTCATTTCATAACATACACAGATACTGAATCATGGTGTACACCTGAAAATAATATAATATATGTCAGTTACACCTCAACTTAAAAAAATAAGATCTGCCACATTCTGGTGATGTTCAGGAGATTTCTTTAACTCTGAAACAGTTTATTCCTCTGTAAAAGATGATAGTCAAGGGAATACACATTATTTCTACCTTCTAAGAGGCTAAGGACAAATGGGAGTTGCATAGAAAGGTATTCAGTCATTCCTAGGAAGTTCCTCTGCCACATCTGTTTCCTTTATGGAAGAGGAAAAAAGGATCTTTGTATGTGCTAGGGAGCTATATTTGCACAGTTAAGAAAACAAAGAAATTTCATGCTATAGACAGCCCTTGGTCCTTAACTAAAGACAATATGCTTTGTTTTTTGCTCTTACAATTATAGGTCCCAGAATTTTTGTCCAAAACTTAGATAGCTAGAATATAAAAGGAACTATATATAAAAAATGAACAGGACAACGAAAATATCACATTTTACCTAATATAGCATGAGTTACTCAGGGCCAGGAAAGAAATTTGACAAATGTAATGTCTCTGTGAATTTTGTCCAAAGAGGGCAGGCAGTTTGATAAACATTATATGTTGCTAGAAATAAAAGCAAATGGACGGGTGCCTGGATGTCTCAGTCAGTTAAACATCCCACTCTTGGTTTTGGCTCAGGTCATGATCTCACTGTTCATGAGATGGAGCCCCATGTTGGGCTCTGCACTGACAGCACGGAGCCTGCTTGGGAGTCTCTCTCTCCCTCTCTCTCTCTGCCCCGCCCCCGCTCACTCGTGTGTGTGTGTGTGTGTGTGTGTGTGTGTGTGTGTGTACATGTACATGCGCAAGCATGCACATGCTCTCTGAAAATAAACTTAAAAAAACAAAACCAAAAAACACTGGCAAACCCCTTGCTTAAAAAAAAAACGAATAGGGGTTTAGTTCTAGCTTAGAAGAGAGAGAGAAAGAATCCAAACTTCAAATTGGCTCTATCAAGTCCTATTTTATAAGGTGAATTTAATCAAGATTGTATGATGAATTTTCACTGTGGAGATGATCATATGATTTTTCTCCCCACTCAATTAATAAATAAATTACATTCGATTTCCTAATGTTGAACCATCCATGCAGTCGTGGACTAAATCCTACTTAGATGAGTTAATGATGGTTTTGTTTGTTTGTTTTTTCTGCTGCTAAAATATCTAAAATTTTGTTTAGGATTTTTAAATTGATATTCATAAGTAAGGTTGGTCTATAGTTTCCTTTTTTGTATGCTCTCTTGCCAGATTTTGGCATCAATGTTACGCTTATCACATAAAAATAATTTTGGAGCTTTTCTTCTTTTTCTAGGCTGAGGATCTGTTTAAATAGTACAGGAAGTATTTGTTCTTAGGACGAATTCTTCTGTGAAACCATTTGGGTTTGGGAATTTTTGTAACTCTTTGACAACTTTCTGTATTTATCCTATGGAATTGGACTCTAGACTGTCTATAACGTTTCAGCATTAGTCTTATTAAATTAGATTTTCCTCAAAAATGGTCTAGTTCATCCAGGCTTCTTAATTCATTTGAATAGAGCTGAAACAAAGTAGTTTATTTGGTGGGGAAGGTTATTTCCTCTATTTCTATCTCCCCTTCTTTCTTAACTTTTGTATTTGTTCTCCCTCCCTTTTTTTCTGAATTAGAACAGATAGAAGTTGATCTGTTGTATCAGTTTTGCAAAGAATCCACTATTTTTTATTCATTCTGCTATTGTGTTTTCTAATTCAATAATTACTGATTTTAACTATATTAATTGCTGCCCTATATTTTATCTAATTTTATTATGCTTGTTTTCCTGGCACGTTAAGGCTTAATTCATTTATTTTCATTGTTCTGTTTATTGATACAGTATTTAAGGTTATGAGCTATTTTTCTGCTTTAGCTGTACACATATCCCATAAGTTGTAAAATGTTGAGTTTTCATATTCCTCTTCTGGAAAGTTTATAATTTTGCATGTTTATTTCACCTGCAAGTGGCTTTAAGAGAGTTTTTAATAGCCAGCTTATAGAGGACTTTTGTGTTCTGGTTATGTAATTAAGTTTGGTTTTATTGCACAGTGATCAGAAAACATTATCTGTACTATATCCAATATATGAAATTTATTGAGGTTTGCTTTTGTGACCTAATATCCATTCAATTTGTGTGACTGTCTTGCCCTTTTCACAGTAGGCTGTATTTCTAATTTCTAGGACACAAAACTGCATACATACACACACACACACACACACACATTAAATTTATATATATCATTGAAATGATGTATATATAAATTAAATTTATCTAACTGATTATCTTATTTAGACATAAGATTTTCTTTTTTTTTTTAATTTTTTTTTCAACGTTTATTTATTTTTGAGACAGAGAGAGACAGAGCATGAACAGGGGAGGGGCAGACACAGAGGGAGACACAGAATCTGAAACAGGCTCCAGGCTCTGAGCTGTCAGCACAGAGCCCGACGCGGGGCTCGAACTCACGGGCCGTGAGATCACGACCTGAGCTGAAGTCAGACGCTTAACCGACCAAGCCACCCAGGCGCCCCTAGACATAAGATTTTCTATCTTTTCTCTTTCTCTTTTCCTGTAAACTTGTTTTGCCATAGACTGACAAAGGTAATTTAAAGTTTCCTTCCACAATATGTTTTTTCTTCTTATAGCTCCTGATATTTTACCATTTGTTGAATAGAAGGTAACAACCATTACATACACATTGTTAATTTTACTCTATAACATTATAAAGTATTCTTACTTAACAGTTTTTGGCCTGATTTCCATTCTAGCTGATACCCATATTGTTTATTTGTTTATTTGTTTGCATTTACTTGGTACATCTTTGGCAGCCACCATTTTATTTTCAACCTTTTTGAATCATTTGGTTCAGATGTGCTTTTTGTATGCAACATGGACTTGTGGTTTGCTTTATGATTCAGCCTGAGTCTTTTTCTTTTTTTTTTTTTAATGTTTATTTTGAGAGAGAGACAAAAAGTGCAAGCAAGGGAGGGGCAGAGAGAAAAGGAGAGAATCCCAAGCAGGTTCCGTGCTGTCAATGTGGAGCCTGACATGGGGCTCAATCCCACAAACTGTGAGATCACAACTTGAGCCGAAATCAAGAGTTGGACACTTAACCGACACTTAACCGACACTTAACCACCCAAGCGCCCCAGCCTGAGTCTTTTTCAATTAATAGAGAGGTTAAGACATTTACATTTATTTATATATTATATATTTGCTTTAATTCTATCATAATATTTTTATGGCTTTTTATCTTATATTTACAATATTTTAATCATTCACTAGATGGTTTGCTTTCCTTTCTCTTCATGTTTGTGAAATTCTGATACTTAAAAAGATTTCTTTTTTGTATTGGTACATGCTTTATAATTAAAACTTTATATAAAACTCTTACTATACTAGTTCCCTGCTATGATTTAATGATACAATTTCCTCTTCCTATCCCTTCTCCTCCCTTTTCTCTACCATCCAGTTTTAGCCAATAATAAATCCTTCCTTAATGTTGACTTTACACTGTTGAAGATACTTACTCTTTTTCTTTTTCTTTGTCAGCTTGTAGATACTCTTGTCCCACTTCCAAGGAGATGTCAAGTTGTTCTAATTAGGAAAATGTTCTAATTTAGGATTCTCAATTTCAGAAAGCTGTATCAATTAATCCCACCTCAGTTTAGTTATCAATTAAGGTATGTGGTTGTGCATGTTAATGGAAACAAAAGACAGTTTCAAGTCTAATGATCCCATAAAATGACATCTTGAACTCTTCACCTGTAACTTAGTAAGAATTTAGGGAATATCTGTTGAACCCATCAATGGTTGGGCAAATCCTATAAGATAAACAAGCCTTCTTACTTTTCTGTGATATTATGGATTCCTTAGCCTAATTTTCCTTGTCAGATTTCTCTGTTAGCTTTCAGTGAGTCCCTCTCTCTGTGACCCTATTTGAGTTGCATTTTATATATTCTTAGGAACTTTGTTCTTGGTATGGTTTTGAAGGGTAGCAGAATATGCTACTCCAAAATATGCCACTTTGGCATAAGGATTATTTTGAGCTGAAGGCAATTTTAAGAAAAAGTAGATACAAGAAAAACTCTGTGCCTTCCCCCTATTTACCTAAAAGCAAGATATACATTTATAAAGTTGTTCCCCCTCCCCTCCCTACCTCCTTCTGGATGAAACTGTAGACACTTAGCCCAGAGACTTCACCAGCAGAATTACGTAACAAACCTTACTAGCCCTTATCTTCCATTAGTTTCCCCTCATATATTTACCTTTCCATAGTTTGCCACCCCTAGAAGTTCAAAGGACTTTTTTTTATCTTGCCACTTCTCTACAAATTATTTTTCCTTTGTTAAGATACTGCTTAAGCCCAAGTTGTAACCACCCTTTGGAGTTACTCATCACTGAGTACTCCCTTAGGAATGCAGGATGCACGTGTTAACATACTTCTGTTTGTTTTTCTCTTGTTAGTCTGTCTTTTGTCATTCCAATTTTTAGGCCCATCAAGTAATCTAAGGTAGATAGAGAGAATTTTGTTCTTCCCCTACAGTTTCCAATAACCCACCACAGATCAAGGGGGGAGCATCTCGAAGCATAAGAAAATGAGACCTTTGGTTACCAGAAGTATCTTATGCTAAAAGTGCAAAGATAACCATCATGTGGGAGATTTAGATATATTAATCACTCACTCCCCCTCCCCTGTGAGATCTAACTGGTGAGAAAGTACAAGGAGCCAAAAAAGCATCACAATACCATTACACCTTTATTAATAGCAAAGCTGATTAGGGAAATATGTCAGAACTCCAACTTCCCTCCCAAAACCTGGACTCTAACTTCACCCAGCAAAGAACAGGAGGAGGAGGACTTGAAAATGAAATAGCGCAGATCTGGCTTGTTCTTGTCAAGACTTTGTCTTAATTCAGTACAAACAGGTCAGTGATCAAGAGAAACTGGGTACAGCTCCATCAATGACCAGCTTGTCTCTTTTCTGGTCTTATCTGTCAGATTAATCTGTCTTCCTCTCATAGAGTACAGCAAGCAAGAGAGCAAAAATGGGGTGGAAAGTGCTCAGTTCTTAACTGTTCCCTCCTGGCAAGTGGAACCAACTCTGTTCTTTGGTAGAGATTGCTGATTGCCTACCCGATAGCCATCTCCTCCTTGAAAGTAACAAAATCCTGATTTTTTTTCCAAGATGGTAATGTTCTGAAGCTAAATACCAAGTTGCCCCATCTCCCTTGTAAGTAGGCACGACCAGTAAGATGTCAGTGGAAGTCACTCATTAGATAGGTAAAGCACCCTCTTCCTTTCTTTGTCCTGTGTCTTCTTGCTGCTTGGAATGTGGACACGGGAGCTCTAGCAGCCATATGGAACCCATGATGCATCCGCAAGAATGTAGCCACGACTAAGACATAAGAAGGAAGAGAGAGAGTCTGAGTCCTTGATGACTCACACTGCCATATCAGCCTTGGACTGCCTACTTCTAGATGCCTTTTATGTTAGAGAAAAACAAACCCTCATAAGTTTAAGCTACTGCAGTCAGACACATGTCATTAGCAGCTGAGGCAATTAGTAAATGATTTATTTCATTTATGGAAGTGTGAAGGAAGGGAGGGTGATAGGTTTCTCTATCTAACACATGGGCTGAGGGCCAGCAATGAGCCATAATCACAGTTATCTTCCCATATGCTCCACAGAATACAGAGAAACACCTGTCCCGGCCCTCCAAACTCTACCCAGAGTTCTTCTTGGACTCTCACTCCTGACACTTGATGTCTATCACTTATCTCAGTACCCCCCACCTATTTAGAATGTAGGAGAATGTGCAGATATCAAGAACAGTTTATTCTTTCTTATAATCCAAAAGTATTTTACCACCTAATCATTACATAATTCTATTTGGACATCAATGTTGATGAAAGTTTTATATTTTTAACTTAAAATTGATTATAGATTATAATCATAGACCAAGACCAGAGTTATGGACTTAAGAGTCACCATAAAAATGCATGGTTGTTGAAGCCAGAGGAGATGGAGAGATGCCTGAGGAAGATCCAAGAAGAGAAGTGAACTCAGGTCTGAACCCAGAGGAATCCCAGCTTTAACAATGCTTCCTAAAGGGGAAAACTTCCTTTCCTGAAAATGAAAATGTCATGATAAGATCAGGTGACAGGGTTTTGGTATTGTGGCAGAGGGATTCACCTGAGGACACTGGACACAGAGTATCAAATTAGGTCTCTCCGTTACTGTAAAGCAGAAGCCCCAAACCTATTCCTGTCTGTTGACCACTGAGAACCTACAATTCCTCAACACCGACCTTAAAAGGACAGGAAAGATGACTTATCCTTGGTTTGGGAGAGGAGTGAAGGTCTTTGGAATTTACAAAATGTTGTCTTTCCTGTAGGAGCAATAAATGTGTCTTATCTGGCTATTGTAAGAACCAGGAAAGTACCTCTGAGTTTTGTCATTTCAGATCTTTAACGGGACTGCTTTCCTAAAGATCCAAGCCAGTATCTCCATAAGTCAAACTTATGTTTTCACCTCTGCTCACCCCAGTACCATATGTAATGAGTGTAAAGAAGGATATTTTGTGGATTTAATGCATTTATTTCATAAGTATTCCTTTTCATTCATTCATTCACTCATATCCTTATGGTTCTGATTTATTCCTTGTTCCTACTCATTTATACCAATGGTAATTTTTTTCTTTGTATCATAGTATACTTGCTCTTATCTCTCCCTATTCTCTACTCTTTCCTAATATCCCCAAGATCCCCACATATCCAGACACAGACAGTCCTACAGAGGGTAGAAGTCAGCTAGGCCCAAAGGACCAACAAGCAGTTGTTCAGTATGGCATTAATACAATTCCAATGAGTTTAATGTAGGTAAGGTACCTTAAAAGTGCCCAAACATTGTATATACTCAGTAAATGTTAAGTATGATTATCATAATCTAGGTATAATCCAAATATTTAGCAGATTTTTCTACCTTCTTTTGAGATCTCCTCACGTTAGCATATTTGGAGAAAATAAGGTTTGTCTTCTGTCTCCTCCTTAGTCAGTTCCATGCTGCAGGTCCTTCCCCATTCTGTTCTCAACTCCATCACAGTCTGGCATGCTTCTGGCCAAAACCTGGAACACTTGAACTACCTTTCTTCTCAGTATGATGCTGCTGCTTCCACATGAGTATCAGCAGAGAACTAAATGTCAAGAAGGACTAACTTCTTACTGCCTTGTTTCTCATACCAATACAAACTGAGCAACTATCCAATTTTATGGATGAGGTAAAGAAATACAGGCAAAGAAAAGTACATCAACTCAGTACTTTATATTACTCTCTCCATATCCAAAAAAATTACCAAATACTCTTCACAGAGAGTCTTCTCAAGGGTACCCCAAGTTCTAGCCTCTACTCAGCCCCATTCTTCTAGCCACACTGAGTCTCCATCTGCCCATCTTTGCACATGGGTTGGTCTGGTCCTGGGTTCACCTTGCTGCCTACACTCAAGGAAGTTTATAAGGGTATATTCCTTGAAATCTGAACTATTCAATATAGCATAGCAGAATCTTCAGCAGAGCAGTACAAAGTGGACTTTGGCACTCAAAATCTGGATCCATTTCAAGTTTCCCTGCAAGCAGAAAGTGTAATATGACTCCTCTTTCTTCCTGATTCTCTAATAGTTAACTGTAACACACACACATACATATATCAATACATACATATTCTTAGAGACAGTAAAATCTAAATCGACTTTAAAGAATAAAAGAATTTTCCTAAATGCCCCATAATGTACACAGTATCTCCAGGGAAGTATAGAGGAGAGGTAGCAGTTAACAATCATATAAATCTGTGAAATTTCTTCTTTGTTCTTGCTTTCAGCCTTAGCATACAGAGCCCAAGAAATTGGCCCAATTACAAAACCGCCTACACCATGGTTACCATTCCAAGCCCTAAGTGTTCTGAAACTTGGAAATGAAAGATTTTAGTTTTGATTTATCTTTACATTTCAAACCGTGTAAAGAACTCTTGTGCAAGGGCTTCTCTTATGTGTACAAGTACGTACATTAAAGAGATGATTTATGATCTCCCTGGGCAAGCAACTTCTCAATGAGCTGGGAGACTATCTTACTTATGGCTCCAAGGTATCTACATTGGTCTTTGGTAAAGCTACTCCCATACCTGAAGAAAACATAAGTTCACTGTCCTGGACCTTCATACCATCACCTGCTCCATCCCCCAGCCAGAAATGTTGTTTGGAAAATCCATTTAGTCTACCAAGAAAAGAATGGAAGGCATGGGGCCACATCTTATTCATCTATCTCTTGGGCCCCATATAGAGTCTAGTAAACAGTAGACACTTAATAGATGCTAAATTGCATGCAATGAACCAACTTAAATCTTACAAAATAGCATAATCTTCAAGAAGTGTATAAGCAAGAGACTTGTGGTTAACTGGAAAGAAGACCTAGCTGAGAAAAAAGATGAAAAGTTCTGCACCTGTAAATAAAAAGATACTTAAGTATGATGCTTACCAGTAATTAATTTATACAAATAGAACCATCAGGAGAGCACTGTTCTCAGGGTTTTACCCAGCGCAAGTTTCACATCCTTATTCCTCAAACTGTAGATCAAAGGATTAAGCATGGGAACCACATTGGTGTAAAAGACTGAGGCAAATTTACTCTGGTCCATAGATGCAGGAAAAGAGCTTGTTAAATAGGTGAATGCCCCTGACCCAAAAAACAAAGCAACAGCAATTATGTGGGAGCCACATGTGCTGATGGCTTTGGATCTACCCCCAGCAGAAGGAATATGGAGGATATTAGAGAGAATCAAGGCATAAGAAATGAAGATGCTAATACTGGATATTGTGATGACCACTCCCACAACAATAAAAAACACTAGCTCATTGACATGGGTGCTGGTGCAGGAGAGCTGCAGGAGAGGAAGAACTTCACACAGATAATGGTGGATGATGTTGGAATCACAGAAAGTCAGTCTCCATATGCTCCCAGTGTGGGCCATGGCTCCAGCAAACCCTATCACATATGAACCAAACATGAGCAGAGAACAGACCTGAGGGGACATGGTGACCGTGTACAGCAGAGGCTTGCAGATAGCCACATAGCGATCATAGGCCATTGATACCAACACATAGCACTCAGAATTGACAAAGAAACAGAAGAAAAAAAGTTGAGTCATGCATCCCACGTAAGAGATGACATTTTCTGACAGAAAATCATTCAGCATTTTGGGGGTAAATACACAGGAATAACAGAGATCTATAAAAGACAAGTTGAAGAGAAAAAAGTACATGGGAGTGTGAAGGCTAGAACTTAGCCCAATTAAGGTAATCAAGCCCAAGTTGCCCACCACAGTAAACGCATAGATCCCTAAGAACAGGACGAAGAGGGGAAGCTGGAGCTCTGGTTGTTCTGATAATCCCACTAGGATAAACTCAGTCACTGAGGAGCTGTTTCTCAGAGTCATTCTCTTCCAGGGAGCTGTCTGTGGAAACAAACAATAAAATACATAGATTGATAATAGATATAAGCATAGCTGATGGAAGAAGGCTCTAGAAGATGAGCCAGTGCATGGATGTCCTTCCTTTTTACTTTACTTTCTTCTCTCATCTATGCACCGCCCCCCGCCCCCCACCCCCAGCCAAGCCATTGACAACATGTCTGTGACTATATCTGAGCTCCCCTGGGCTAGAGTGTGTTCTTGGGCACAAGAATTCTGTCCCTTCTTGAGAGATGAGGAGACAGAATTCCTGCATTTGCTGCCCAAGGACTAACAGAAGGACATCACAAGAGCCAGGAGTACAACCTGAGCCTACTGCCTCAGGCTCTGAGAGACAGGAGCTCTCATGTGACTCACTGTCTCCACCCATTCTCTGCCTCCCTCCCCTATAGAGAAAGCCAATAGTGTCCCCTACTGTCTCTGCACACCCTATTCTCTTCCTCTAAGCCCTCCACTCCATCTCACATCAAAGTCAGTGTTGAGAGCAGAGAAGAGACCAATATACCCTAGACCTCTTGGATGTGGGTTTAAAAGAAAACTATAAGGAAACATGGGATTCAGACATTCACCTTCCTTCTCCCTGGCCTCACTCAGTGCTGGGCTTTATGCAGCCTTTTTTCCATTAGCCCAAAGGAGAAAATGATGTTCATGCATAAAGGAGGCAGCCTCAAGTGCACTCTTCTTATTCCCTTAGTGTTGAGAATCAGACCTTTTACAGACCCCAGTCACCAAGGTGCTCTGGGAATAGACTAAGATTTCTGTTTGTGGATTTTCCCAGATGGTCTACATCAACTTCAGGAGCAAAAAAAATAGCAACTCTCATTTTTACCAGAACCCCAGCTGGCATATCACAGAGAACTTTATGCTACTTGATGATCTCAGGGGCCTGCTTACAGACAATTTCCCTGGGAATTTCTCAGAGACTTGTCTATGAGGAAGGACTTGCACTGTCTTTGTTGACAACCTGGATAATGCTGCTTAGCTGGCATCTTGGGACTCAGTTGTTCTACTCAAATTTCCCCATTACCCCAGGGATTTCATACCATTCATGCTGAATGTGGGGGCTCATTTTTCCTCTCCTTCATTAACTCTTGGTACTTAAGGTTGACTTTAAAGAAAAATGGCCTTGGGACACCTGGGTGGCTCGATCAGTTTAGCATCTGACTTCAGCTCAGGTCATGATCTCACGGTTTGTGAGTTCGAGCCCCACATTAGGCTCTGTGCTGACAGCTCAGAACCTGAAGACTGTTTCAGATTCTGTGTCTCCTCTTTCTCTCTGCCCCTCCCCCACTCACACTCTGTCTCTTCCTCTCTCTCTCTCTCTCTCTCTCTTTCTCTCTCTCTCTCTCTCAAAAATAAACAGTAAAAAAATAAATAAATAAAGGAAAATGACCTCAAATTTATTTTAGCCACCATTTCCAGATCTTCAGCAGGAGTTTTGCTAATAGGACCAAAAATTTTTAGATCAGAATTGTAGATGCTACAGAGAGCACCTCAGACAAAATGTTTCTAAGAGCCTGAGCTGTTCAGAACAGTGGAGACACCACACCACCACCACCACCACAAACACCACCTACCCTCAGCTCTATTAAGGGCCACAGGCAGGCCTTTGCTATATATAAGGAGATTAAAATATACCAACACATATGCAAGGAAGCACACACACACCTGCATAAAGTTACTCTATAGATGTGTGAAGGCCGAGATGTAACAGGAGATGTACCTGTTTTAGTCCTGTCATTCTCCAGATGACAGAGCTGCTTTCCATATGATCTGCTACATGAATATTCTAAGAAACATTCAAAGGCATGTAAGCAACTGCATTTGTAAGTTAACTGAGGCTGCTTAAAATAATCCCAGTTTTCCTGGAATAGTTCTGATTTACATCTATTATCCCTGTATAATTATTAATAGCATACTTTCTCACTCTGAAAAGTGTCTGGATTTGGAGAGGAAATTACATGGTCACCCTACTAAAAAGAGCATAAGCAGCTGTTCAGGTCCTCTGGCCCCTACTGTCTCTTAGACCCATTGACCTCCATCCCCATTCTGGCTAAGGAAGTATCTGTCTTTCACCCTTCTTGCCCTGAAAGTTCTCCTTAACTGAACTTACTCCTTCTGACCAACCAATACTGTATCTCAATAGATTCAGGTTCAAAAATAGGAAGAACACTTGCTGCAAGCTGTTTCTGATTTATACCTAACCAAAATCTCCAAAGCAGAGAAATACAAACCTGAACTACCTGCCTAAAATAGGTGGAAGGGAAATAAGAGGGAAAAGAATCACATTGGTTGAAGGAATAAACATTAGTATAATTTTACCTTGTAACCATTGGTACAATGGAACAACATTGTTGAATATCATGGTATATAGTACAATAAATTGATTAGTAATATTTAACAAATTTGGACATAGACATACATTTTGACCCATCAATTCTACTGCTAGGTCCATACCCCATAAAAATAAGTATACATGTTTACCTAAAGACATGTCAAGAATTTTCATAGCACCATTATACATAATAATCAAGAACTGAAAACAACCCATATGTCAATCAACTGTAGACTGGATAATAAATTGGTATTAATAAAACAGAATTCCATATAGCCATGAAAGCTAATAGCATAGATAAAGGTCACAAACCTATTATGAAACAGAAGAAGCCAAGCACAAAAGAGTGCATACTTTATGATTTCATGTATATGAATTTCAAAACTAAGAAAATCACTCTGTGGTGTTAGAAGTCAGATAGCAGTTATGCTTGGTCTCCAGCCTAGTGACTGGAGAGGGATATATATATATGAAGGATGTCTCAGGGTTGCTGACGTTCTGTTTTTCATAGGGATACTGGTTACATGGATGTGTTCAGTTGGTAAAAATTCATCAAGCTGTATCCTTGCTACACTTGAAATTAAACGTTGACTTAAAACAAATGGAAAACAAAAACAAATTAATATTTTAGCAAATCATCCTGCCAAGCTAACACTAAATTTACTAAGCACCTTTGATCCATAATTCCCACTTGTAAAATGGGAATTTACTGACCTAACAACTCAGTATGGTGGCACATGCAAAAGGACCATCATTTTATATTTTTTATCCATCTTGTATCTCTTAAGATAAAACTCCCTTTATTTCTTATATAAAGGGAGGGAATCAAGAGGTAAAAGAATTGATGCATATGGTGCAACTACAGTACCTGACATTATGCTGGATGTTTTCTAATGTAACATAATATTTACAACAACTATACAGTATACATGTATATGGAAGATGTTTTTGTTTTTTCCAAAGATGGCCAGTGCGCGCGCGCACATACACACACACACACACACACACACACACACACACACATATCTTGCATCCCACATGTTCTTGGTACAATAGGACTGACATTCCTCAAATAAAGAGATGGGATTTATGTTCCCTACACTTGCATCTAGGCAAGGACTTAGGATTTTTCCAAAAGAGCATGGCAGAAGCAATGCTACGTGGCTTCCAAGATTCAGTCCTAACAGGGTACAGCTTTTACCTCTCTCTCTGTCTCTCCCTGTCTCTCTCTGTCTCTCTGTCTCTCTCTCTCTCTCCCCCTCCCTCCCTCCTTCCCTCCTTCCCTCCCTCTCTTTCCACTCCTATTTCTCTTTTGTCATCTTCTAGACTTCAGGACAGTCATATTGGAACCCTCCGGCCTTTCCTCAAGACATAGCACAGGACAGCAAGTTTATGGTCATTTATCCAATATTAAGGGCACAGAAGCCCTCTAGGACCTGCATGCTAGTTGGTAGACATCAGGGGAAAATACTCAAGGGAAATGGCCAGAGGAATTTTTAGTACAAGTTTGAACTACTTGATCCAATTCCCCCTTACTACTCAGAAAATCTCTTTTCAGTTCTGTAGTTAGATGTTTTTAGGCTTATTTTTATGAAGAAAATAGTTATTTGCTTTTAGTACACATAATTTCATATCTGCTACATTTCTCCTTCTTGAATAACAGTTTGACAGATGTATGGCAATGGCCCAGCAATGGAAGAATGGGCATGACCTCTCTTTATTGGAGTAGAATCAACTTACTCATTGATTCATCATCCAATAAGTATTTATTAAGGCCAGCTATTTCCAGCACTCTTGCAAATTTTATACTCAGAAAATTCTTCCCTGATAGAACAAAACTAAGAATTCTGAGTAAAATATAAAAATCCTCTACCTGCTAATGTTTGATGAGGCAGGAACTAAGTGAATTCCTGTGAGAGCAAAAGAGAAAAGATCTGTATCCAAGGGGCACACAAGCACTGGACCTGGAGTTTGTCCTTGGGGAACTAGTAGATTTCCTATGGCCCAGAGTTGGGTGTTAATTGAGTTGCCTATGCAGGACCCAAGAGATAAATCCTGGGATAAATCCTTTTATGACTGAATCCTGGAAGCCTGAGAGTTTGGAACCATTATTGACTCATAATACTGGGTCCCCAAAAAGAAACATCTTCCATGGCTAAAGTAGATGAATTTTAAAAAGCCCGCATAGGAAGAAGGCAAAGATATGTGTCTGACTTGGCCTCGGCTCTAGGGAAGAGAAAGAGATAAAATATCCTCTGAGAATTTCTAGCAACCTCTGTGTTTCAAGCAAATAAATGGATAGATGGATGGATGGATGGATGGATGAATAAATAAATAAATAAATAAATAAATTTTAAAAATCATATTACATATATAACAAAAAAAAATTGTCTCTGGAAAATACAAGTTAGCTCCAGATATCAAAGAATTTCCCCAGATAACTATCCAGGGATCATGAGCTCTTAATGAAAAGCAGTAAACAAACACAAAATAAGCCACCAGAAATGAGAATCATCATTAAATGATAAACCACAAGCTATAGAACCAGACCTGCAAAATCATTAGGCTTATCAGGGACAGAATACAAAATAATTTATTTAACGTGTTCAAAGGGTGGGGGGGAGCAAATTGGAAGTGTAATGAAGGCCCCATAAAAATTGACAAGGCAGGTTTTTAAAATAATCAAATAGAGCTTGTAGAAATGAAAACCTGATAGTTGAAATGAGGAACTGTATAAATATGTTAGACAGCCTCTTAAACACAGGCAAAGAGATAATGGGTAAATTGGAGGGTAGATCTAAAGAAATTATCCAAAGTTGGCATCAGCCTGGGGGATGGGGGGGAAAGACTATGAGTTAGAAATGTAACTTAAGAAATGTAAAAATAGTGAAGGTCCAATAGACAGATAGCATTTGCTACATTCTTGGGCCTGTGTTTCGCTCTGAGAATAAAGAGCAACCATCAAAACGGACACAATCCCTGCCCTTTAAATATATAATCTAGATATATACCTAGATACCTAGAATAAACAGATGCTTATACATAACTAGGTAGAAATATTGACTGTGCAGCATTGGTACTCCTTCCATGTTTGGGAATCTGCCCTTGTGTGACCCTTGGTTGAAGCCAAACTCAGCCTCCTTCTGTGAAACTTCCCCAAAGAACAAAAGACTGAGCTCAGCCAGTCAGATGTTCCCATGCAGGACTCTGAGTCTGGAATAAGTGACACAAGAAAGAGGAACAATTTATATTTCATTTTGTCAAAGACAAAGACAGAACAACTACCAATTGATAACAAGTATTAGGTATTGGTGATACCCAGTGCAGCCTAACCAGATGGTTCTGCAGTACAGCTTGGCTGTGGTTCTACCACCTGGCTTCCCCTGACTAGCTTCAGAAGCTGGTTCCCCAGCCTTCTCTAAGAGTCTGTTAATTACCCCCAATTTCTTGCCAATTAACTCCCTCTTTTGCCAAAGCTAACCAGAATAACTTCTGCTGTTTGCAGTCAACAACTCTGGCTTGTATAATAAGGACTGGAGATTCATGGGGCTGTACACGGGGAGTGGAGACAGAGAAAGCATTCACGCTGTGGGACAAATTTATCCCTGGGATGAAGGTGGACACATCTGCAAAAATCACCTTCTTAGAGAGATGTAACAAACTCTCCCTCAAAGTTTTGCTCTGTTTTGAATGATTTTTCCCCTTTCATGGAAATGTTTGGATGTGGTTTGGAGGATAAATGAACAAGTATTTCCGATTCCACAGATTATTCTTCATACTCCTACGCAAAGTTTTTAAAACTTTCAATTCTTCGATGACTCTTTTTTAATGTAATACAGGCCTTAGAAAATAATAATAATAATAATAAAGAGGATTATATTTAACATCTAAGGCAGCTTATGGCACAATAACTATTTTTATTAATGATTAAATAACTAGCGTTTGTTTAAATTGGGCAATGTCATGATAGGGTTCTGTTTTTTGTGGACTCTATCTTCACTGTATTGCCTTTGATATTTTGTATAAAATCAATACATGGAATAGCTTTTTGTACACTTTTTAAAACTTGGGAAATCATTTTCCTCCAAAAAATCATTATAGAGTATTCTAGAAAGTATGTCTTTGATTTTTTGTAACAGGTTATTTTGTACAAATCAAAACCACATTGAGACACAACCTCACACCAGTCAGAATGGCTAAAATTACCAACTCAGGCAACAACAGATGTTGGCAAGGATGTGGAGAAAGGGGAACACTTTTGCACTGCTGATGGAAGTGCAAACTGGTATAGCCACTCTGGAAAACACTATTGAGGTTCCTCAAAAAATTTTGAAAAAAAAAAATAGAACTCCCCAACAGGTTATTTTGTGCTAGATCTTTATTCAGAAATAGTCTCCAATTATTACATTGTTACTATGGAAATATGCAATCTGTTTTATGATATGGTTTTAGAAATGCATTGCTATTAGGCTTGAATATAAGTAGAAGGTTACCAGCAGAGAAAATCAGGAGGACATTCTGAGCAAAGGGAGTCACAAAAGGAAATTAAAAGGCCATTAGAGGGAAAAAAGCAGTGTGAATTTGGGGAATGGCAAATGATAGTGAGACTTGAATTATTGTATACATGGCAGAGAGGGGTAGCAAATAGTTGAGAAGGGTTAGGGGTAATAATAATAAATCATATCTCTCTTCCATTTCTGAAATTAGACACAGATGTCAGACCAAAAAAAAAATTCCAGTTTTATTGCTGATAAAGTTGATTGAAAGACCCCTGGATGTACAATAGGACTTTATAATTCCTTCATGGCCCATCACAAACTAAATTAATGAATATAGGTCTAAACCAAGCTGGTCAACAGTTGGTATTCTCCAATAAAGGAGAAGGGTTACAAATGAAAGAGATGATTGGGGATCTTGAGAATGTGCCTGTCCTAATCAGAAATGGGGCAAGGGGCCATAAGAAGGTGGCGAGGCCACACTGAGCCACATAAGTTCATTCTCCCAATTTCTCATGAGTCCTATAAATTGTTCCTTTCCTTTGGGTTACAGTGAGTAGGATATGGGGGAAGACAAAGGGTTGCTTCTTTAACTACCTGCCTGGGATGTAGAGTCTTCTTCACTAGGGAAAGAGAAATGTGAAGCATAAATAAGGCTAGAATCTCTAGACTTGCCTTTGACGTTTGGTAAAAGATAAGAAGGATGGAGACCAGGAAAACTGAACTAATGTAGTGGGAGGAATATGCAGAATTGACACTAAGAATAAATCAAAGACAAAGCTACTCTTAGAATTTAGAGAAGGAATTTGAGATCATCAGATGAACATATCACAGTTAAAAAAAAAACTCTTTGGAAAAAAGAAAACAATGTCTTTCTGTGCAGAAAATAGCAACATTTTGCATCATTCCACTGATCTTTTAGCTTTAAATGCAATGAATATAGTCATTGAAAATCATGATTTTGATAAAAATTTAATCACATGGAAAGCTGTTTACAGTGTGTTACAGAATGAAAAGTAAAGTTACAAAATTGTACTTAATATCACATTTGTGTCTATATATATATATATATATATACACACACACACATAGTTTTTGCAAAAAAAAACTATACTATAGTATAGTGTGTGTGTGTGTGTGTGTGTGTGTGTGTGTGTGTGTGTAGTTTTTGCAAAATGGTCTAAGTCACCACAACTACCCACACAGAAAAATATTCTGAAAAAATATACACCAAAATCCTGAGTAGTTATCTCTAGGTAGTAGGATCATGGATTTTTTAAAAATCTTTTGCTTATCTCTACTTTTATATATTCCCATAATACTTGAGCATTACTTTTGCAAATATAAGAAAAATTATTTTTAAAAATTATATTAAAAACAAAACACTAATTTAGTATTTTAAGGTCTCACTAAGGATTCGTTCAACATTTATTTAGCACTTTCTATATCTGCCAGGCATTACATTCTCTGCATGTGTTAGATCACCAGGTTGAGGTTTGAAATACAACCTCAAATAAACATTTTCTACATGTATTACTGCCCAGTTCCTATTACAGTAGTTCAGCAGGTCCCACATAAGTTTATATTACTGACCCTACTAGTTTAGTGCATTAAATGAAGAGAAAAATCTTTACGGTCTTCCTCTTGACATACCTTTTAGGCACATTGTTTCCAAATGAGAGTGAATATATCAACTTTCTCAGCTCAAAGGCAGCAGGAACTTGGACATTGCACAAATGAATAGATGTGCATCACATGTGCTATTTCTTAGGCACACAGATTGAGCCTCTGGAAGGCAGCAAGTGTAAGAGTATAGGCTCTAGAATGAGACAGTCTAAATTCAATTCTTTACTCCACCACCTACTATCTGTACAATCTTAAGCAAGCTCCTTAACTTGTAGAGAAGATTACGCGAGAACTTGTATGTACAGTCCAAAAGACATAAAGTTTCCAAAATGTCATATTGGGGTTTGAAAAACATGAGTCCCTTGAATGTGGAACTCTCGTCCACCTTCATTCTCAAGTCACGGAAGTCTGGAAAGTTAGGATAAAAGTAGGGGGTGCATAGTCACTGCAAGCAAGATACAATATGAAGGAAGGAAGCAAATGGGACTAGGAGTCCTAGCTTTAAGGAAGCTAGACAGAATGGTATCAAAACCAAATTGTGTGGACAAGAGTCTTAGGACTTTTTTCCCTCCCACTCCAGGCCTATTTCTTCCTTTCATGTGGTCTCACCAGTCACTGATGGGAACCTAAAGAGATTGTCATGTGAGTTAGTAAAAAATGGTGAGAAGGGGACCACAGATGACACTCAGGAATCACTGACTTTGGGACATGGAGCATTGGCTTATTCACAGGGAACCAGGTCTATCACTTGTACACAGACAGGTATCCTCAAGGAAGAAAACATATAAATGAATATTTTATAAACACGAATATTCTCCCATTAAATACCTACTTGCAGAATTACATTAAATACAGCTCATTCCACCTACCATTCATATTTTGGTTTTAAACACCATTTGTCTCTAAATAGAACCAGTGCTGGGGCAGGGAAGTTACAAAATAAGCCTGAAACATATTGTTTTTCTGTAAAGCAACAAAGTGCTCAAAATCTAATAGAGAGATATTAAAAGAACATAGGAACTTGCATGAAGAGGCTCCCACTGGACAAATCAGGGACAAATTGAGCATCAAAGTAAGCAATGACAATAATGAATCATAATCCATTACATAAAATTAGAAAGCATGAGTCCACAATAATATGAATGAATAACTAGATGAATGAGTGAATAGATAAATATATACAGAAGGAAACGTTCTTCCTGACAAAGTACCAACTAGCAAATGAAGGACTGATGGAGTAAAAAAATCTCTACTTTTCAACCATCAGAGTAGTATTGATTCAGGCAAGAATTATCAATGGATGCTAAAACTAGAGTGTGAAAAATTGAAAAGAAACAAGACATTTCATAGTCTCAAAATATCTTCCCACAACTTTGTTTTCATTATAAAGGGAAAAGTAGTAATTTTCCTCAATAAAACTACGAAGTTGCGAAGTTCCAAAAACTATATCATCAAATGTTCCCAGAAACAATCTGACAGGTTATAGAATATATTCATTTGTGACAGTGAAGAAAGGAAGATTTGCTCTGAGAAAACAGTATTGTGCCCTGCAAGGTCAACAAGGAAGAATCAGTCTATGGTCTTGGTGAACTTTTTCTAGTTTATCTTTGGGGGCGCCTGGGTGGCTCAGTCAGTTAAGCATGGACCTAGGCTCAGGACATGATCTCATGTCAGCTGCGCTGACAGCTCAGAGCCTGGAGCCTGTGTTGGATTCTGTGTCTCCCTCTCTCTGCCCCTCCCCCACTCATGCTCGCTCTCTCTCTCTCCCCCCCCCCCTCAAAAATAAACATTAAAAAGAAAAATAGCAATATGCTAATTTTTCTTTTGAACACAATCTTGCTGGCTTAATCTGATATTCTGGGGGAAATGGGAGCTTCTTACATGAATAATTTTTTTTCATTGTATAAGTTTTTCTTCAGTGTGTTGTCTCTGGGATATGAGTGAAAATGGAGAGTACAGAATGAATACATAATTGTTGGTATTTTATAAAATTTCTTT
Source organism: Panthera uncia (assembly GCF_023721935.1). NCBI lineage: Eukaryota > Metazoa > Chordata > Mammalia > Carnivora > Felidae > Panthera > Panthera uncia. Next base: position 90,420,114 of record NC_064808.1, on the reverse strand, counting down.
CAGAGCCAGTGTTCAATTGATAGTGATTTAGAGTTTGCTTAAGTTAATCATTTTATATTGACAACACTATACTTGACCATAAAAAGGAGTGGAAAGTTGGGGCTTACAAATCTAAGATAGAGCCTGGTTCTGCTATAGCCACTAGGTGTGGGTTATTAATCAAGAATGGACACCAGGAACTCCCCTCACACAAAACTTACAGTCTAATTTGTAGTGGATATGTATACAGAAAAGTAAATCAGTGGCCCTACACTTTGACCAACACTTAATAGGTTAAGTACAGTATGCTCTGAGAACACAGAGTAGAGACATTGAAACCAGCAGAGAGGTGACAGAAAGCTATTCCACAAAGTCATCTCACAATAGATCATCACAAAAGTAAAACCCCAGAGTATCTTCCCTTCCTTGGCTCAAAAAAAGATTACTGAGTTATGATGAAGCCAAGGAAAAGCCATTTAAAAAATAAAGGGATGAAGTAGAGTAGAATTTGCTGCCCCAAAATATTTATCTTTGGCATAAGGGTTATCTTGATCTGATTAATTTTAAGAAAACAAAGGCATAGAAGAAGCTCTGAAAACCGAGTAGAAGTAGCCCTTTTGTGAGGGAAATTAATATTTATAAGGGAAATCTCTATGTGTAAGAGTGTCTCTCCCTCTGTACCAAGAAGAGGGGGATGACTAAATCTCTAGAAACTATTATCTAATAGCAACTTACATCTGCATTAACTATGCCTTCATTTATTGTGCTTTATCTGATAACCTTTCATAACTGATGACCCTCCCCAACAGCATCCTCTTTTGTCTTTAGCTGGAAATGGTATTTAAGGTCATGGCTTGGGCCATTCTTCCTGAGTATCTCCCATGTATACAGGAGGTATACATGTTATTAAAGTTCTGTTTGTTTTTCTCTGTTAAGCAGTCTTTTATCACAGGGGAGTCTCAGCCAAGAATCTAGAAGGGTAGAGGGAAAATTATTTCCCTCCCCTATAGGGCGTATATAAGGAAAAAAAAAAAAAGGCAGAAGAAAGCAGTCTCAATTCTGCTCCTTCTTTTCTTTCTTTTCTTTTCTTTTCTTTTCTTTTCTTTTTTCTTTTCTTTTCTTTCCTTTCCTTTTCTTTTCCTTATCCATTCAGATACCACAAGTAATTTATGAAGTAGACAGGAATAAAAGGAGAAGACGGTAACACAACCCCAGCACTATCAAAATTAAAGGTAATCAGTTTTTATGAGTGGCACCCTTACTAGTACAGAATCTGGCCAAGAGTAGACAGTCTGAGTTTGTTTATACTGCTAGTAAGAGTGTGAATTGAGATAAACTTTCAAGAAGGAATTTTGAAATAATATTCAAAATCTCATGTCATTCAGTAATTCCCAATCTAAAATATGTATCCTCATTAGGGAAAACTCAAAGAGTCATTGAATAAGTATGCTAAGCCTTATTGGTAATTTGGAAAAACAAAATAATATACAGTAGTAGAAAGCTGTTAATGAGATATACCCCCATATATTAGAATTTTGCAATCATAAAAATCAAGTTGGAAGAAACAGAACAGAAAAACCAAATTCTGTGAGCTGTGTCTTGGGGCACACACTTATATAACCAGAGCTGACATTCCCTTGCTTTCACATTATGCTTTTCTCTCTGCCTCTTTTTGGGTACCCACAACCCTTCATATATTCCTTTTCCGCTTTTTTATTCATTTATTTATCTAATAACAGTCCCTTCTCCGCCTTTTCATTGGTAGTTACATTTTAAAGGAACTGCTCATAAACTTTGAAAACAAGGAAAAGATGGTGTGTATGTATGTGCAGGTGTAACTGAACTCAAGAGGCTTCCCACTTGGTGTGCACTGAATTGAACACAACACAAGAAAGGGCTGAAAGCAAAGAACTTTGTACTACTTGTCACAAGTAAGGAGAGAGGAAGATAGGTCTCAAAGCACTGTCTCCCTGTGGGGCTAGTACAGGAAGCTTTTATTCAGTATATTAGGGGCAGGGAGCTTGCATATACAATAAGGAACTTAATACAATCTCTATTACTTGGGCTCTTTGGTTCAACTGCACATGTCTGGCGTGTCAACATGCTAATGAATACATTGTATGTTTAAAATAGGGTGGAAAACTGCCCATAAGAGGAGATCTTAGTATTGTAATGAGTTAAAGGTAACTTCAGGACAACTTGGGGGCTCCTGCACAGGTCCTCAGCTCCAGACCAGCTCAGAGTGGCCCAGGCAAGGGGCTACCAGGGGAAACACCTAGCCTGGCCTTTCCTTGTCAGGAACTGCTAGTTCTGCAAAACAAAGCATATTCCTTCCCTGCTTTTGTCCCTTCCCCCTCCTCCCTTCTGCTGATAGCTTTCAGCCCTCTGATCTGAGTAACTCCCTGTTGCATCTTGGCTAAGACAGGCACTGTGCATAGAAAGACTCTCTTAAAACATACAACCAACAAGCAACAGTGACAGACCCTGGGGAGGATACAGAAGGACAAGAAAAGTAGAGTAAAGGGAGATTTCCTTTCACTGATCATTTTTTGGTAATAATTATAAATACCATGAATATGTACTGCCCAGTCAACATACAAATAAATACATATTGTAAATGGGATGTGGAAAGAGTGGAGAAATGGAGAAAGAAATAATTAATTCTCTTAACAATCCTGCGGAAACTGTTTTAAAAAGGAAGAGACATCAGGGGCACCTGGGTGGCTCACTCCATTGAGCGACCGACTTCAGCTCAGGTCATGATCTTGCAGTTTGTGAGTTTGAGCCCCGCGTCGGGCTCTGTGCTGACAGCTCGGAGCCTGGAGCCTGCCTCGGATTCTGTGTCTCTCTCTCTCTGCCCCTTCCCTGCTCGTGCTCTGCCTCTGTCTCTCAAAAATGAATAAACGTTAAAAAAAATTTTTTTTTAAAGGAAGAGACATCAACTAACTCGTGTGAGGTCACAGAACTGCTGAGTAAAAGCGAGGGTTCAGATTTTATTCCAACTCCTTAGTCTGCTTTTTCGGAGACTTTATGCTGTTCTTCTCGTCTCCCCTGTCCCAGTCATTCCAATTCTGTGATGGTTCTCTGTTCCGTGCCATCTAAACACAGTTCCCTGATTCCACCACAGTCATTCTTTTGAACTCACTCTTAGTGATCTGTACCTTCCCTAATGATACAACTCTATATCCATCCAGACTTCATTTTTACAAATAGAAGAGAATTTTCCTAAAAAGAATCTCATAAATCAAAAGTATTTTCAGAGCATTTCACGTATCGTTGCTTCTCAAAGAAATATTTACTACTTACAGTTTCCTTTTAAACCAAAAAGCGACTCTACCTCCCTTTACACAGTACCATTAGGCTGTGGATTTGCAAACCTAAACTGTATAATCCTTCCACCCTTTGCTGGAAGGTGTGTCAATCAGAGTCCCAGCAGAAAACAGATGATCCCCTGAAACAAAGTAATTGAAAAACATAACAAGGGCACTATTTGCATGGGTACAGGCAAAAGAGTGGTTGAGAGAAACCCCAAAAGGATTGTAGAGGCTAGTAGAAGCAACACTACCACCCCTTTGAATGAAGAGACAAAAGAGGAAATAGGCATTCAGTGACTACAGCCCCCTGGAAGAAAGTCAGGGAAATAAATATCATAGTATCGTGCTCTTTTTCTCTGGTTTTCTCTGCTGATGCCGCCATTGCCTTAACCCAACCAGAAACCAGATGGCCATGGAGCCCATTGACAAGATCCATTAGGGAATGCCTCCCAGGACTTGGAGCAAGGTACACAGAGGCAGAAAGTTGATCTAGAGAGGCACAGAGAGAATACCTCACGTAGTCTCTGTCATATACATTACCATAACAGTCAGTCATCATTTCTTCTGCTGACCGGCAGCTGTGTGGTGCTAACCTAATTACTGGCTTGTAACACAAAGTCTTCTCTATGGTTCTGAAATATTCTCCAGATTTTTAGCTGACCACCCTGAGCTTCAGACTTCTCCACCCAAGTGTTAAAAGCACAATTTGAAAACAAGGAAATGGCTGTGTGGGAAAAATTCCTCAAACCTGTACTTCATAACTTTGATACTTTCTACAAGGTCTTCCAGCCAGCATGACCAAATCCTTTCAAGTCCAAGTCCCTGAAGCTCCACACTACTGTCTGAGGAGTTACCATGCTTGCTGCTCTCTGGGTCCTAGCATACTCCCCACCATGTAGTCTGCAAAATTCTTGAAGAATTTGGTCATTTAGCCAAGACCATCTCAACAAAGTTTTGTACCTCCTACCTTCTCTGCAAAAATGTGGTATTTAAAATTAGCCCTTGAAAAGTTGCATGAAATTTCTGTAGATAGAACTGGATCTTAACATCCTAGATCAGTTCACATTTGAAATGAAATCTTCCAGGGCTGATGGAGGAAGAAAGTGAGCCATAGTGGAAGGCCACTAGAATTAGAAATCAAGAGCCTACATCCTAGCCACAGTTCTGCTGCTGAGTAACTGAATGACCTTGGAGAAGGTACATAAACCTGGACCTATCCTCAGAAACATAAGCGAACTGAATTAAGTGATTCTTAAGATCCTCTAAATATTGAGTACCTTATAGCTTTCAGGATAAATAAAATGGGGAGCATAAACTTCGAGAAAGATTTAAAATTTCCTCTATGTAACCAATGGAACCTGAATTATATAAGGAAAGGAAAAAAAACACTTTCCTAAGTATCGTCCCTTTCTCAAGAGAATGTCTTTTTGCTCAATGATTTCTTCAGAGCAACTTTGACGTCTTTATTTCTTAAGCTATAGATTAGCGGGTTGAGCATGGGCACAACGGTGGTGTAGAACAAGGAGGACACTTTCCCCTGATTCATAGGTAAAAGAGAGGATGGTTTGAGGTACATAAATGCCCCTGACCCAAAGAAAAGAGAAACGGCAATTATGTGAGAGCTGCATGTGCTGAAGGCTTTGGACCTGCCCTCAGTGGAACGAATATGGAGAATGCTGGTGAGGATGAGGGCATAAGAAATGAAGATGGTAACTGTGGGCACGCCAATATCAATGCCCACGACAACGAAAACTACCAGCTCATTTACATAGGTGCTGGTGCAAGAGCGCTCAAGAAGGGGAAGGATGTCACACATGTAGTGGTCAACCAGATTGTTGGCACAGAAGGTCAGTCTCACCATGCATGTCGTGTGGGTCATGGCCCCAGCAAACCCCATCACATAGACACCCAACAGAAGAAGCGAGCAGACCTGAGGAGACATGGTGGCTGTGTACACCAGTGGGTTACAGATGGCGATGTAGCGGTCATATGCCATTGCTGACAGGATGAAGGACTCAGAGACAACAAAGAAAAGAAAAAAGAAGAGCTGAGTCATGCACCCTGTGTAGGCGATGATGTTCTTCTTTGAGACAAAACTCATCAGCATCTTGGGAGTGATAACAGTGGAATAGCAAAAATCTATGAAGGACAAGTTGAAGAGGAAGAAGTACATGGGGGTGTGCAGGTGAGAATTCAGCCCAATCAGGGTTATCAGACCCAGGTTCCCCATCACAGTGACCACATAGAAACCTAGAAACAGGAAGAAGAGGGGCATCCGGAGTCCGGGCTGGTTGGTTAAGCCTGCAAGGATAAATTCTGTCACAGAGGAGTTCTCAGCTGCCATTCTCATTAAAGGCATTCTGTGGAAACAAGAGGAAAAAGTCACTTAGAAAGGGAGACAGAGACAGAGGCCCCTTCTTCCTCCCATTCTTGAAAACCTGATCCACACAAAGAGATTTTGGACTTGCAGAAAGGCCTTTCGGGATGCCTGTGTGTCTGTTCTCACAGCCCCCTAAGGAGTCTGCCACTAGAGTACCCTCTGGAGGGTGGACCTTTCTCCATGGTGAGGGCAGATGCTGCTGGGAAGAAGGGTCTCAAGGATGAGCTCAGGAGTCTCCTGGGTCTTTGGTCTATTTATTGTGTCCTTCCAACTCCAGCTTATGCTCAGGATTATAAAACCTCGGGCCAATACCTGAGGAGAGTCCGCTTAAGAGGTGGGAGCCAGCCCACTGTGCCTGGAGTTTCCACTCCATGGTCACCCATGGGAGAGGGTCTTCCCCAAAGCCTTTACTACCTGAGGTTGGGGACTTAGGAAAAGTTCAGCCCAGATTCAGTCACTCACCCTTCTTCAGCCCAGAGCCTCAATTGTGCCTTTCAGTCCTGTTCTTATCCTCAATTGTTCAGACAGATAAATGGCTATAATGCTAACGCAGATAAAGGAACAAAGCACAGACCATTTTAGCTCCTGTCCTGTTTGAAGGATCAGAATTTGGACGGCCTTAGAATTTGTTCTGCGCTAAAGATGGTGATATTTCATGGAGGCTTTGCCCCAAGGCTATTTTCCAGTTTGTAGAAGGGAGACAGGATCCTTACCTATAATCAGTGCCAGCTGGTGACAGGAGACTGAGCAGTGTTTTTCTAGGTTTAGAGATCTGGGGACCTGATTAGAAGTAGAAAGTCAGAGGATCCCCCGGGATCACAGCCCTAGAAACTAACTTTTTAAAAAAATGAATATTTGCTTGTACCCTTGATAATATTTGAATGGGCTTTTAGAAGAATTATTCATTTTCCAATTAACATCTACTCAGTAAAATGCAAAGCATTGTGCAAAAATAATCACTTACCATTTATTGAGAACTTATTATATATACCAAACATTCCTAGCACTTCTGTACCGACCCCAGCAGTCCAGGGTCCAAAATCATTTCACAAACAATACTTCCTTTTAATTCTCCCCCAAATCCTATGAACTGGGTTTAATCACTCCTGTTTTAGAGGTGCAGTAATTCACCAAATGTTAAATTAAAAAGGCCGTATTAAATCTAGGTCCATCTTACTCCAAATCTGGTGTTCTTAGTAATTGTGTTTAACATCTGCCTATGGGAGATAATAAAATATGTAAGCAGGGTTCTTGCCTTCAAGGGTCTGACAATCTCTTGGAAAAGATAAGATAGAATACACTGAACTTAGTATGCTGAAAAAGATATGATAAAATACAGAAAAGGTAAAAGTAAAATGCTATTCAAGTTCAGAGAAGGGTATTCCATACACGACTTAAATTTCAGTTTATCACAGAAATCCCATAATATCTAGTTCAGGGAGAAACAGACTCCTTGTAATCCCTTGGAATTGGAGTTTAGCAGTAAAGAAAAATCCCCATCAGTTAAGAACTATTTTTTCCAAAATTGCTAAATTGTTGGAATTTTTGATGGCCCCTGCCCTCTACCCTGTCAGCTCTCTTTCAGGAGGCTCCCAGTGAGCTCATACTGACTCTGATGACCTCGTAGCTTGAACTCCCTTCTTCCTACCAAACCACCAACGTTTATGTCCCTATTTTGCTTACTTTGCTCTTTTTTAACTCTCCCTCATGACAGAAGTTATCCCACTGTGCCTCAGTATCTCAGTGTCTTGCTTGAGCCCAGTGACAGCTAATTCACACTTTTGGGGTCTCAGATTTGAAGCAATATTAAAAACCATCTAGTCCTAACAGTTGAGTTAGATGAGCCTATGCATATTAAAAGTGCATTTACTGCTGCTCCAATGCAAACATAATAAATTCAAATCCCAGAAGTGGAACTTTATGATCTGTTTTTACCTCTAAATCTGTCCCTGGTGATTGGGGTGTTTAGCCACGTTTGGGATTCACTGATCTAGCCCTCCAACCCTACATCACCCAGACAGGAAAACTGAGGTCCAGATAGTCACACAGCTGGTTGGTGGTGGAGTCTGGAATCAAACTTGAATCTCTAACTTCTCCAGTTGGAGGGGTTTTCCAGCCTTTCTAAAAGAAGCCCACCTGCTCTTTGACTTGGATGAGTACAATGCAGAGCACAAGGAAAGGGCATAATTGGACATCAAACTTAGAACAGCACCCCAGGCTTATAGTAGGGAGAGACTTAAATGCCATGTCAAGAAATGTGTATGCAGTGTGAATCCATGGAACATTTTGAACAGAAGAATGGCATGATCAGGGGAATGACATGATCAGATGTGCTGAGGAAGACCAATTAGTCTAACAGGCTACTATCAGACATCAGTGGCTTTATACAGCAGTCCCTCCAGGCAATGTTCTATCTTGTAATTCAGACAGGATGCTTTAACTCCAAGGACAACAGTAAGACAAAGGACAAAGTATGGACTTTCGAAAAAGAGTTAAATGGGGCAAAAGGCTTTCTAAACTTTTTGGCACAGTAAAAATCACATAATGTGGCCCCTGCCTTATAGCTGTGGTATCATCTACCCTCTGCTCTGAACAATTTTGCAAGGCCCTGTCCCATCACCAGGCTGTCTGTGTTGGACATTGTTTCTGCCTCGTTTCAGCCCATCTTTTTGGCTTCTGTTGTTGCTGTGGCAGCTGGCTGCACGCAGTTGTAGTCAAGAAGCACGGTTCACCAGCTGTACCACTTTGGACTGCTTTGGCAGATATCTCTGCCACCACACAGACTGTCTGCTGGAATCCCCCCAGCCGCTCTGGTGCATGTGCAAACCTGCAGGTGTGAAGGAGTTAACACCCCTGGGAGTCAGTGGATAAATGCTCTGCTCTTCTGTGTCTCTAGTGCTCCATTCCTCATGGATTCTCAACGGGGCCTCAGAGAGATGGGTTGTGAATTTCCCATTGAGGCAAACACCGTAATGGCCTGCCTTGGATTGGCTTCCCATCCTTCCCTGCTTCACTCTTCCTCTTCCCTTAGATCACTTCCAGAAATAAGCTACCTCCATATAAGTCCTTGTCCCCAGCACGGCTTTTCTCAGCTGAAGTGCTCCCAAAACAGTATTTGGAGCAAGTTTGACCAAAATGTTCCTTACTTCACCTGGGAGGAAGCAGCCTCACCCAAACCTGTTTGATTCCAGGTCAGGGAAATAAATATGAATCAGTAAATTTATCAAGTACCAAAAAATCCACATATCAGAGAATTTTTATTTCTTGAGTATGCCCTAACAAAATGCCAAAATACTAGAAGGAACAGGATCTCAAATCATTACCAGCTCATACCCTAATGGACATTAGCCAGAAAGTCCTAGTATCTTGACTTAGATCTACTGAAGCTCCTCCTGACATCTTGCTGTCTTTGTGACCATCCATATACCTCCCTGAGCCGGGACAGGTAAGAACTAAGTTTATTCATGTTTGTATCTTTAGAACCAAATGTCAGACCTGGCTTGCAGCAGCTCATAAAACATTTTTTTCATCTCAGATTTTCACCCTTCCTCATCTGTGAAATGGGAATAATGATAATAATCCATAAGACTGTTGTGAGGGATAAATTAAATCATAAGGGCCTAGCAAAGAGGCTGACACATGGAAAAACCTTGGTAAATGTTTATAGAAAACCTACTAGAAACCCCAGAATTAGACCCACAAAAGTATGGCCAACTAATCTTTGACAAAGCAGGAAAGAATATCCAATGGAAAAAAGACAGTCTCTTTAACAAATGGTGCTGGAAGAACTGGACAGCAACATGCAGAAGAATGAAACTAGACCACTTTCTTACACCATTCACAAAAATAAACTCAAAATGGATAAAGGACCTGAATGTGAGACAGGAAACCATCAAAACCCTAGAGGAGAAAGCAGGAAAAACCTCTCTGACCTCAGCCACAGCAATTTCTTACTTGACACATCTCCAAAAGCAAGGGAATTAAAAGCAAAAATGAACTATTGGACCTCATGAAGATAAAAAGCTTCTGCACTGCAACAATCAACAAAACTAAAAGGCAACCAACAGAATGGGAAAAGATATTTGGTATATCGGACAAAGGGCTAGTATCCAAAATCTATAAAGAAGTCACCAAACTCCACACCCAAAAAATGAGTAATCCAGTTAAGAAATGGGCAGAAAACATGAATAGACACTTCTCTAAAGAAGACATCCAGATGGCCAACGGGCACATGAAGAGTTGCTCAACGTTGCTCCTCATCAGGGAAATACAAATCAAAACAACACTCAGATACCACCTCATGCCAGTCAGAGTGGCCAAAATGAAGAAATCAGGAGACTATAGATGCTGGAGAGGATGTGGAGAAACGGGAACCCTCTTAAACTGTTGGTGGAAATGCAAACTGGTGCAGCCACTCTGGAAAACAGTGTGGAGGCTCCTCAAAAAATTAAAAATAGACCTACCCTATGACCCAGCAATAGCACTGCTAGGAATTTACCCAAGGGATACAGGAGTGCTGATGCATAGGGGCACTTGTACCCCAATGTTTACAGCGGCACTCTCAACAATAGCCAAATTATGGAAAGAGCCTACATGTCCATCAACTGATGAATGGATAAAGAAATTGTGGTTTATATACACAATGGAATACTACGTGGCAATGAGAAAGAATGAAATATGGCCTTTTGTAGCAACGTGGATGGAATTGGAGAGTGTTATGCTAAGTAAAGTAAGTCATACAGAGAAAGAGAGATACCATATGTTTTCACTCTTATGGGGATCCTGAGAAACTTAACAGAAGACCATGGGCGGAGGGGAAGGGAGAAAAAAAAGTTTAGAGAGGGAGGGAGCCAAAACATAAGAGACTCTTAAAAACTGAGAACAAAGTGAGGGTTGATGGGGGGTAAGCGGGGGGAGGATGGGTGATGGGCATTGAGGAAGGCACCTCATTGGAAAGAGCACTGGGTGTTGTATGGAAACCAATTTGACAATAAATTTCATATTAAAAAATAATAATAAAGGCAAAAAAAAGAAAAGAAAACCTACATAAAATATATATAATTTAGGGAGGGAATGAGAGAGAGAAAAAGCCAGCTAAGAGCTAGATGAGCCTGTAAGGGGCAAAAGAGAGGCTAATATAGGGAGGAAGTGAGGAGAACTGATTGACAGAAATAAGAGAAAGCTGAAGCAGTGTTTTTTTTCTTCAGAAGTTTATCTAAGGCCCAACTCTCCAATGTAACTTAATGACAGACAGGATCAGGTCCTTGAGTATTCCACCTGTCCCTGCTTCCTGTCCCACCATGGATGCCCTATTTTTCTTAGAACCACACTCTACCACACCACAGAGGCCAAGTTATGAGGTCAGGTGAGGTTTCATTCACAGCCTCTGATCTTTCCTTTTTGTGCCCATTTCTAGTCTCGGTAAAAATTCCCCTTCCCCAAACAACTCACAGTCCTAATGCATGCTCTACCTTCAATTGTCAAAAGCAGTTCTCAGGAAAGAGCTCACAAATTCATCAACACAGTCCACTAAGGACTTGTTGGGGATCATCCACATTCCACACCCTCTTCCAGGCATATTTTTTTTACAAAAAAAAAATCTATAACAAAAAAAAAAAAAAAAAAAAGAGAGAGAGAGAGATCTCTACTTATGAATTTTGAAACAGCGCTCAATTGATGAGAGGTGCATTATGGTAGGGAGTCACCTTGTACTGGGTTTATAATCAGAATTGCTGGGGTGCCTGGGTGGCTCGGTCGATTGGTCATCTGTCTTCAGCTCAGGTCACGATCTCATGGTTCGTGAGTTCAAGCCCCACGTCGGGCTCTGTGCTGACAGCTCAGAGCCTGGAGCCTGATTCAGATTCTGTGTCTCCCTCTCTCTCTGCCCCTCCCCCTCTCACACTCTGTCTCTCTGTCTCTCTGTCTCTCTCTCTCTCTCAAAAATAAACATTTAAAAAAATTAAAAAAAAAAAAAAGAATTGCTTTGGCACCTGTCTGTCCTCCACTTGGCAAGCTAATTACAACCCCTGTATCAGTCCTGTGTATGTGTGTATGTCTTTTGTGTGTGAATGTTGGGTGACTTTTGTGCATTCTCAGTGCTTGCCTATCCTTCACACGAGGGATATATGTTTAAATCACTTAAGACCTTAAGCACAAATCTTATACTTAGAAATTTGCCACTGCTGTGGTGATTACAATAAATCCCAGTCCCTGCTCTCATTCCTTCTCTAGTCAACTCACAATTAAAGAAAATAAATCATCATCACAAACCTGAAATAAGACCCACAGGAAAAGGGCTCCATGGGGCACAGACAGCAAAGAAGACCCAAGCTTCATTAAAAACTGACTTTTCTCTAGAAGCCTGAGAAGATTCTTGTTTGGATGATAGAACAACCAAGAAAAGTTCCTTTGGATTTATGTCACCTCGGAGCTTGTTGCCATGGGAACTACATCTCAAAATCTTCTCAACTGGGGCTTCACTAAAGTCATGTTCCTTGAAGAGCAGATGAAGCCCAAGCAGGAAGCAGTGTAGGAAGAACTATTCTTAACTGTATTCTTTTGTTGCGAAGTTGCCCTCTTTCCAAAACTTGCATCTCTATATAGTGCTTCTTTCTTTATTTCTATTTTTTCCGTCTTTTTTTCCCCATTATAGTCTATTTGTATCATTCCATGCGTGGTACCTGTAAATGCAATACAATGTCTCTCACGCACATGCATTAACCCACAGACTTCTGGTGGCACAAAGCTGGTCCCAAGTGCATTGGCCATCACCACACACCAGAGGAGGCCAAGCACAAGTAACACTTTCATAAGAAGAGATGCAGAACCTCACAGAAAAGAAAAGATGGCGGCTCAAACAAAGATCTTGGTTTGAAATAGCCACAGTTAACTTCTAAGCAAATATCAAGAGTTACGTGGTTCTGTACGTATTTAATCTCAATTTACTTTCAGTAAGCATTTTCACCTACTTAACATACAAATCTCTACATAAATAATACACATATTTAACGTAGAATCCTAGACCTTGGAGGTCTATATGGGGGAAGGGGGGTAATTAACACATAATGAACGCTATGTGCCAAGCTAGTAGTTTTACATACACTATGTCATTTATAGGTAAATGAATAATCCTCACAAAGTACAGATTGTCATGCTTAAAATAATCATTCAATGGATTCAAGAACATTAATGCTAGTATTAATAGTTTACATTTTTTTTTTAAATTTTTTTTTTCAACGTTTTTTATTTATTTTTGGGACAGAGAGAGACAGAGCATGAACGGGGGAGGGGCAGAGAGAGAGGGAGACACAGAATCGGAAACAGGCTCCAGGCTCCGAGCCATCAGTCCAGAGCCTGACGCGGGGCTCGAACTCACGGACCGCGAGATCGTGACCTGGCTGAAGTCGGACGCTTAACCGACTGCGCCACCCAGGCGCCCCAATAGTTTACATTTTTTAAATGCTCACTATGTGCCAGGAACTATGCTAAGTGCTTTACACAGTTAGTTTTTACAAAAATTCTGTGAATAGGTGTTATTATCCTAGTTTGCACAAGAACATTTCCTTGAATCAAAGGAATCAAACTTACTTATCTTGTAGTTAGGACAGCCCCGTCTCTTTGAGCCTCCAGGCATTTGTAGTGATGGAGGAATTAGCAGGATTTGCTAGATTAATGATCACGATGGTGAGAATAGATGAAAGTTCAAGTATCAAATGTGACTAAGATTTCAATTCCGGGACACAGAAAAGGGAAGTAAAGAGGAAAAATAAAGAGCCAGAATTTAGACCTGAATGTCAACTGATGAACGTACATCTAAGAGGGATGGTCAGTAAACAGCTGTCACTGTGAGATCAGAGCTTGATAGAAAATCAAGACTCGTATTGGGAAATCATGGAAATAGAGGATCACAGAAACCACAAGTCAAGGGTAAAGGAAAGAACCTTTCAACACAAGTGAGGAAGAAGTCATTAGTAAATGTGTCGGTGAAGACAAATGCAGTGGCCCCAAGCAGGCTTTGTAGTTAAATGACCTGGGTTCTGATCACCTCACTCACTGGCCGAGTAAGCTTTATGATGTTTATATCTCAGTGACCCCATGTATAAACAGAGATGTTAACACCTAGCATAGAGGACTGTTCTGAGGATTAACTATCATATGTTTAATAAGTACAGTTCACCTGTGAACAACACAGGTTTGAACTGCATGGGTCCACTTTTATGCAGATTTTTTTTCAATAAATACACCACAAGACTATAAATGTACTTTCTTTTCCTTATGATTTTCTTAATAACATTTTCTTTTCTCTAGCCTACTTTACATAAGAATACAGTATGTAGTACATATAACATACAAAATATGTGTAATCAACTGCTTATGTTATCCGTAAAGGCTTCTGGTCGCAGTAGGCTATGAGTAGTTAAGTTTGGGAGACTCAAAAGTTATACACAAATTTTTGACTTCCCGGGAGTTGGTGCCTAACTCCTGCGTTGGTCAGCGGTCAATATAAATTTTGAATTAATGAAGTATCACAGGGCCCTTATTCTTCTATTTCTCTTCTTACCTACTTGATCAAATTCTGCCTTTCATCCACTGCTTCAGGAGTCAATTTCCCCAGCCCAGCCCCGATTGTATCACAAGCTACTGCAAAACACAATCATATGTTGAAATACTATTTAATTTACACACCCAGTATGGAACACAATGATGAACACACATATTGTTCATTAATATTTACTAAGTTCAGTAGAAGGAAATATACATATGGTTCCATAAAAGCCCAGATGTGCAAACTGATAAATTCAGGGATATATTTATTTTTCAAATACTGAAGGAATTTGCTAGAAGTTTCCTATATAAATAGTTTTGTAAACCTTTTTCTAAATGGTAAATAAATAATGTAGATTATATGTAACTGGTTTCACTGTAAATATGTTTGACATTTTAAATATACTAATGTTGACACTGAATTGACAGTCATGCCTGGTGATGTGTGCTTATTGGGTGTGACCTCCAGGATTAAGATATTTACAGAATAGAAGAAGGCTACCAGCATTTTGAGGACTGGCAAAGGAAAGTTACCCAGTGACAGAAAGAGCTACAAAGCCTTCCCAAATTAGGAGCTGCCCGGAGCTCAGTTTCATCATAGCCCACAGTTTGTGGCTCTTAAAATAGGAATCCATTTTTAAGTGACATTTAACTCAGCAATATATGTGCTATAAAAAGCAAATTACACTAACACTAGCAGTGTAAAATATATGATTCCAAGGTATGTTATGGACACACCATGTTCCAGTATTGTGCTGGGGGCGGGGGGGGGGGGGGTGGCAAATACAAGGAGATAATATGGCCTTATTTAAAGGCAGTTTGAGGGAGGGGAGATTATTCTAGCCATTAATGGGAATGTCTCAATTGATTTAAAAAAATCCTATAAATGAAGATTCACTAATATAGGAAGCAACAGACTTCTTTCCTTGTTGGACAGAGATGTCTCAGAAATCCTAATTGTAACATGGTGAAGATTCTATTTTTTAACATCTCTTCTGGTCAGGGAAAGCCACAAAACCTCTGTAAGGATTTTTTTTTTTTTTTGCACTTTTCAAAGGTTTCTCTAGAGAATGTTTCTAAAGACTAGTTTTAATCAAGAAGCAATGTGATGTAGTTGAAGGGGCCAGATTTAGGAGTCTAAAGATCTGTTGTGCGGCCTTGGAAACCTAAAAATGTCTCTCATTCTGGGATTTCTTCTTCTGTACACAGGAATATCAAAACCCGCCTTATTAACAACAACAACAGCAAAAAGAAAAACAAAACAAAACCAAAAAAACCCTGCCTTATTTACCTCGTGATGTTATATACAGTATACCAGATGTCTTCTTCCCTGCCTGTCATTAAATGTTGAAGTACTTGAAATTTCCAACGTCCTCTCTCTTATCCTACAATTTAAATAACATCTATTGATGGTTAATTATCTGTTAATTGCCTTAAGTATTCAACTGCTAAAAGGGCTCACAAGCTTCAAACTTTTTATATACTAATAACAGCTTTATCTCAAGTAAAGGTACAGCAATATCAGAAGGGTGTACAATGAAGGGTGTCCAGATATTTCTGTCTGGCACAGGCCTCTTTGCCCTCCCACCACTGGGTTGCACAACATGCACTTTGTCTTCAGGTCTCGAACCACCACCAACATATATGAGAAACTTCTTGATACCAAGAAGTCCAAAGTCTGCTACTCTTAAAATGAGCTGGTCTTGTAGACATAGTAGACCTATGTGACCAGCCTGAACTGTTGAAACCCCCAGGCTCTGCTGAAACCTGATGCAATTATTATTATTCTTGAACTATTATAATCCAATTATTATTACTAGATAATGTTTCCAAGTTGTTGCATCCTGCCCCAAAGCAGTTCAGAGACGTGGTTATAAAATACCATTTATCTTTAGTAAACGCATTCCATCGGATCGGCTAATGGTCAGTACCTTGCCCTAGGCAGCTCTGGAGATAAACATGCAGTCACTCCATACATTCGTTCTATACAATTGATAGCTGCCAAATGTATTTGTCTAGTTTATACTTAGGTCCTGCACTGTCAACAGATTAGCAAACATCCCCACCTGAATGTCTTGAATACACATCAAAAACTCAGCCATGTGAAATTGTCTTCTCCCTAAAATGTCCTTCTCCTGTGTTCTTTAATGAAAGCAAAATAAAAAATTAACAACCAAAATTAACACAATCTTCTTATTCTTGTATGACCTCTCCATCCAGCCTCACATCATAGCTAAATTGATTATTTAAGCTGAAACTCAACTTCTCAGCGGTGATTTGTGGGGAAGGAAAAATTATCCTCCACCCCTCAAGGTCTTCTGGCTGGTCAAAGAATTAAAATTGACATGAGGACCGCTTAACAGGAAAAAAATTAATTTTGTATGCATGGAGCCCAATAACAAAATTGAGACCCGAAGAAATAACCAAGACGTGCAGGTTTTATACAATTTAGACACCCCCCCCAAAAAAACCAAAAACAAAAACAAATAAAACACATACACAAACCCATAAATCTGTGAGAAATTCAGAGGACAAAGAAAATTTCATGTTTTGAGGCTTCACTTAGTAAAAAATTCTAAACAGAATTTATGTAGGGTAGTAAATTAGTAAGAGCAACAAGATTTGTTTATGTAGGCTTCTTTGGCCCTGAATTCCCTGTCTCTGATGGTAAGGATCCCTCTACCTCTTGGTACAGGGAAGGTACCATTCACATGGGAGATTTATTTCTTGCTTTCAGGGGGACAAAAGAGGGTCAGATTGTTCATTTTGCACTGGCTGATTCTTAAATAACTTGAATTTAAAATAAGCAGTTTGCCAAAGTGGCATATTTGGGGGCAGCCTGCCCTAAACTCTGTCAGATTAAAAAAAATCCTGTCACTCATTAGTTAGTTACCATATGCAAAACAAAACTAGCTATTCAGCATGGATGATCAAAGACCTGTACCTTTCTTTTTGATCATTTAATTTCATACATAATATATACCCGCATACATATGCATAGCTTTGCTTTAGAGCATAAATGCAAACGTGTGATTTTTGTGAATGTATGTGTGTGATCTAAGACCTAAAATTAAGGCCCAACATTATGTGTTATCTCAACATCTGGGGGAAACCAGAAGAGCCTCAAATAGCCTAACTATGCATTCTTCTCTCCACTCCGGTCCCACTGATGAGGTCTCCTACCCAAACAACCCTTCCTATCAGAGGGACCAAGCACAGTCCCTGCTCACCCCTGAGTATCCCAGAGTTTCAGTGCCCTGTCAGTTTGAGAAACTATTCAAATAAGCCAGTTACCTTCTTGCGTTGGAAGTAGTGGGTACTTAGTCCTCTCAATGCTAGAAAGCCTGCCTCCCCCAGCCCCTGGTTGTTCACCCTGTTCCTGAATGCAACCCCTTGTGGACCTGCATCAGGTGCTGTGCCCTGCACTCCTGGGTTGTTAAGTATATGTGACTATTAACCTTCTGTTACGCTGTCTGTCCATCGCTGAGTGTTGTGTGCTCAGCCATTCCCATAATCATAGGGTGGGGATGCCTCCCTCAACAAAGTGAATAGGAT
The DNA here is from genome assembly GCF_023721935.1 of Panthera uncia. Taxonomy (NCBI): domain Eukaryota; kingdom Metazoa; phylum Chordata; class Mammalia; order Carnivora; family Felidae; genus Panthera; species Panthera uncia. Next base: position 90,402,342 of record NC_064808.1, on the reverse strand, counting down.
ATGATTAAACTAGAGCAGCCTTTTTGAAACCTTTCTGAGGACAGCCTGGCCACGGTGCAGATATTATAGATGTGTTATATAAAACAAGAAAAGTTTTCTATTATCCCCTTACTCCATTAAAGCTGATAACTTCAGATTCTAACTAAAATGTGGCACAGGTGTCAAAAAAAATGCTTTCACCCCGATTTATGCTCCCTGCTTCAGTTATTAATAACTTTCTCCCTAAATTGACAGAGGCCTCTGCCATATTGGACCAAAATGCTTAAGCTCAGGGGAAAACAAAAGGTAAACCCAAATGCCTGGATGACAACTTACACTTCAATGGCATATTAACATTTGAAAATTATTTCCATATATATTATCCTATATCCTCTTTAAACCACCCCTGAATTTGTTTGATTCTTCATTTTACAGATAAAAAAATTGGCTCCTCACTTGGTAAAAGTTAAAACAGATTCAGCGGCTAGTCACCTTGATCCAAATGCCAGGCTCTATCAACTGCATCACAAATTACCTAGATTTGGGACCATGCAGCCTTATTCTTTCATACCCTGGCATACATTTCAGAATTGCCCAGATGAAAAGGGGTATTTTATTTCTAAAGTGAACTAAATTCACAAGGTCAACTAATGAAATAGGCTGGTTTTCACCTCTAGAAATTTGAATATTTGAAAATTAGAATATTTGAAAAAGTTGTAAGTTGTAGCTCCAAAGTTCTCAACTGTGGCTGCATAGTAGAATCACCTGAAGCTTCGTATAAATTCTGATCCTCAGGCCAGAGTACAAACCAACTAAGTCAGAAGTTTTGAAATGGGGCCCCAGCAGCGGTATTTTCCAAAGTTTCTCAGACGATTTCAAAATGCAGCCAAGGTTGAGATCACTGTTGTAGGCAGTAAAAGCTCCAGATGTTGGGCCCCTTTTCCTCCTACCTTCCTGATTTCTGAAATCAAGAAGACCTTGGTTGGTTTGATGGAGAGGAGGAGTTACCATAATAAGTTGTCTCATTTCTGCTCAATATCTTCTATCTAGGTTGTTCCTTCCAAAAATTATTTTAATAACATTAAAGAAAAGTATATCCCAAACATGGAGGAATATAAACAGATGATTGATTAGATCTATGTTATTGAGCTTAAGCATTTTCCAGAATACCTGCTTAACCCTAAACTGACAGTCTAAGAGAGTATCTCAGTGTATTTGACTAACAATTCACAACTGATGAAGGGGCAGGCCTTTTACAGCCTTATAACTTTAGCCTTATAACATGCAAGTTTTGCATATATTGATGTCATTTCAATTTGTATAGTTCAATAAGAGTTAACCCTAAAGATAATATGGTTTTATTGCCCTGTAAAACATTAATTAACCATACGCCTAACACAGCAATCTTATTTTAGCATCCTTTTCCTACATGTATGTGATTTTATATGCACCTGTATAAAATTGTATGTGTGTGTGTGTGTGTGTGTGTGTGTGTGTGTGTGCTTCACCTATACTTCACATGCTCTTAGAATCAGCTTCTTTGTCTTCCTACTGGTTTCCTCATTAATAAGTGAATATAATTTTGACATGTGCTAGAAAGACATTAATATTTAAGCAGCTTTTTCAAATTATAGCAATAATATGAATGATCAACATTTCTTTTTTTTTCATTTTTTTAACGTTTTATTTTTGAGAGAAAGAGAGGCAGAGTATGAGTAGGGGAGGAGCAGAGAGAGAGACAGGGAGACACAGAATCTGAAACAGGCTCCCGGTTCCAAGCTGTCAGCACAGAGTCCGATGTGGGGCTAGAACTTGGGACCAGCGAGATCATGACCTATGCCAAAGCTGGATGCCCAACCAACTGAGCCACTAGGTGCCCCTGAATGATTAGCATGTCTTAGATGCTTAATTTAAACCAGACATTGTACTGTTTATATACTTTATCTCATTTAATTCTTAATGAAATTGATTCTTATCCTGTTACTTGTTACTTGTTATTATACTAACTTTAGTATAAAATTATACTAATTTTACAAATGAAGGAACTGAATTTTACAGAAGTTGCTAACTTTTTAGAATTCACAGAAGTAGCTAGCGCACCTGAGTGGCTCCATCGGTTAAGTGTCTGACTTCAGCTCAGGTCATGATCTCATAGTTCATGGGTTCCAGCCCCATGTCGGGCTCTGTGCTGACAGCTCAGAGCCTGGAGACTGCTTTGGATTCTGTGTCTCCCTCTCTCTGCCCCTCCCCCTCTCATGCTTGGTCTCTGTCTCTCAAAAATTAATAAACGTTAAAAAATATTTTTTTAAGAATTCATAGAAGTGAGAACCCAACAAGCAATTCCAAATTGTATTACTCTAGTAGCCAAATTCTTAGCCATTGATAATCCATTTTCTTTGAGTTTGTGGTATCTCTGTACATTGGCCTAATGGTTTTGCCATAAACAAACACTTCAATTTTAATACCTCCTAAAAAATAACTTTCTCAGGCCCCCTCCTTGCACTACCTGCCCCCACTCCCTCCCTTTGGAGAGAGCTTCTGCCATATGACTAAGGAAGGGATACAGTCCTGAGCAAATAATCAGAGTCTTCCTGTCTCTGAGGATGTATTCCCAATATCCTGGCTCCTCATCATCCAGCCTCAGTAAGTTCGAAACCCACATTTAAAGCAAGAGCTGACACTTGTACCTCAGTGTATAATTTGAAACCCACTTTATACACTATCTTAATAAATTCTTGCAATTCTGAAAGAATGTACTATTTTCCTAATTTTACAGAAAAGACAACTGGGGTACAAATACCTTTAAAACCACAGTGGGGAACTTTTGCCTCCAAATTTCAAAGTTGATGATCTTTCTAATATATTCTTTTCTGCCAAGTATCCTCTAGCTTTTCCAGAACTTTGGGTCTAAAAGGAAACTCTAACAATGAGATTAAAATGTTATGGAAAAAGACCAGAGTCAGGGAGGTAAAACATGTACCAAATGCAGAGCAGTTTTGGGAAATAAGTCAGGGCTCAGAGCCAAACATCCCTGGGACAAAGCATACTATAAGTGGAAGCAGTCCTAGCTGAGTTTTGGATCCCTATTCCTACCCCAAACAACAAAATGCAGGCCTTCGATGCATTTTTTAAAAAATCAAACCAAATTCCACACCAATTAAATGGGTGGCCTGGTCCCACAGTACGCCCTCTCCCCACACACTTCATTCATGAGAGGGCAGCATAAAACCACAGGGCTCCGCCTCCTACTGAGAGAAAGCTGACTGGCACCATTCCAGGTAAAGTCCCAATCTCGGCATTCTCTACCAATAAGGACATATTCAAGGTCAAGTCTCCCTATAATTACCAGTGTCCTGGCCCCTAGCCTGCCATGTTATTCAGAGAATCATCTCTTGCTGCTAGCACAGATACTCCCAAAACTGGAACTGCAAACACTCTCTGCTTGGGGCCAGCTGCGTGAATCCATTGTGTCTTGGGATTCCATCCTGACAGCTGTGTAAGCCCACACTCAGCAATATCATATCACTTGCACACACGACTGCAGAGCACATGCTCACAGGTCCTCCACTGCCTCCACAGAGGCCCTCCCTCAAGAGATTGTTCCCTGCCCAGTGAAGTCCTGAGATCTGATGATCAAGTTCATAGCTGTGGGCTTTCTGCTGTTGCTGATGTCCCTGACATTTTCCCAAGAGTTCTACACCAGTGCTTTGTTGTCATGAGCCACTTTTGAATTGCCCGCAGTTTGAAAAGCACTTGTCTGAAGAATACATTTTGAGACCAAAGAAGCATGGGGAAAAAAAAAGAGAGAGAGAGACAGTTCAGCTTAAACTATTACCACTTCCATGATTTTTCAATCAAAATCTAGAAACAAGCTATTTTATCTACAGGTTAATTTTTATTACTTTGAAAAATTAAGTTTCCAATCATGTAGATCTCATTATTGAGGCACAGTAATTTCTTCAGAGACTAGAACCTCTAAAGTTCTGAGGCAAGAGAATTATTGGTTTTGAAATGTTTCACTCCCCACCTCCAAAGCTATTGATTACATATTGTTAGTGCCCAACGTCGCCTGGTACATAATATGTGCTGGATAAATGTTGCTTCTGTTTCTTCTCTACTTTTTTTTCCATCCAAACCATGTGTTGTTTTGGGCTCTCGATTTATTCACCCGCTTCACAATCCCTATTAAAGAGAATGTGGAGGGAAGCCTGGGTGGCTCAGTAGATTGAGCATCTGACTCTTATGTTCGGCTCAGGTCATGATCCCATGGTCATGAGATCAAGCCCTGTGTCAGGCTCCATGCTGAGCATGGAGCTGCTTGAGATTCTCTCTTTCCCTCTGCCTCTTTCCCCACTTACACACTCTCTCTTTCTTAAAAAAAAAAAAAAAGAGAATGTGGAACCCCTAGGATGTGGCAGACCTGACCCCCTATTTTTTGTGATGCTGTTTGCTTATTAAATTTTCCATTGAGAGAGCCTCAACCTCATCTTGCCTGTTTCTTCTCCATTAAGTGGGAAAAAGCATCAGTTTGTCTAATGTCTTTTTCTAGGAAATGACAATGGGAAAACCAATGCCAAATGCTTTCCCACTGCATTCACTTCTTTCCTCCAACACCACTTCCAACCTGTACCACTCCCCTGCATCTAAACTCAGCTTGAAACAATAAATCCTCTAAAACATACCACCTACCCCAGGAAGTAGACATCAACATCAAACTGTATGAGTGCTGGTGCTGACATGCATGTTAGTTACCAGACATGGGCCACTGCTGGCCTGTCCGGGTCCAATAACTGTTGGGAAAGAGAACTCCCAGACTGGAAGCCTGAATCAGTGCATTTAGCTGGAATGAATGCAGTTCCTTTTCCTATTATGACACAGCAAGGGCCTCCCCTCCCCGCCAGAAAACAAACAAACAAACAAAAAAAACCCTTGGGCACAGTGCCTGTAAAATCAAAAATTTGGAAGGAGGCAAAGAAGTAGCAACCCAAAGAATTACTGATAGATTGTGTTCCAGCTCTCGTTTTCCATTCCAGCAGAGGGCCGCCTTGAGAATGCATTCCTGTTCCAGGGCTTCCTATCAGTTTCTTAACATTAACTTCAGTAACCGGCAGAGTCCCTTTGTGGTCAACCCATTTAGGAATCCCCCAGCTCACCACAAGCATGATGAGACTGGCCAATACAAGTTGTGTTTGCCTGCATTAGATCCCTGCCTGTCTATCTATCTGCCTCTACATATCTTCTGCCGTGGAAGGCATCTGTGGCAAAACATTCTCTGTTTCATCTGAATTCCTTTTATTCATGTCATAATCTTTCTTCAAGTGCTCAGTGATCCTTGACTATTCTCTTGAAACTGAGTTGATAGGACACTCAACAGGCTTGGGCCACACTTGGAAATTGGAAGACTTCACTCTTTGGTGGTTCATGTAAGAACCCCAACTTCAGTATCTACAGGTCTTTCCTCATAGGCTGGGCAGTTTCACCAGAAAGGAGACCCTGGTCTTCTAATTTAAGAGGTGGAAGGAAAGTGCCTTAATAATGATGCTGCCAACATTCAGAGAGTTTGGTGACTAACTCCAAGAATTTCACCTAATCCCTGTCTTTTCAGTTTGGTTGGTCCCCTTGCCTAGTGTCTAGAGTCCAGGGGCCCTGTGGTTTAAACTCTTCAAACAGTAAGCCTTAAGATTTCAGCCAGGCTGGAGAAGGGCAGGAAAATTGTGAAATTGTACCTGTTAGGGGAGAGAGAAGATAAGGAAAATAACATACAATAATGTCTCAACAATTTTTCTGGCATATTAGCTGTAAGTAGCAAGTTAAAGTCTCTAAGCCTCATTTACTTCATCTGTTAAATGGGGTAGCAGAACCCACCTCTCACTGTTAAGTCAGGAAACAGATTCCTTTTTTGGTCCTTACCCATCATATCGATTTTCAAAAGGAAATTTCAATAAATTGTAAGTAGAACAGGAAACTTCATATTTCCTTCAGAAAGGAAGAAAGCTAGGGGAAAAGAGGAAGTTTCTGGCATTATGCAAAGTGCTTTCCAGAAATTGTGTCCATTATTCTTAATGGCAGCCAAATGATGTTTATTTCTTTTTACAGGTAACTAAGCTGGGTTTAACAAAGTGAAATAATTAGCTCAAATTCACATGGTTAGTAAAAGACAGAGAAGAGGTGCAAACTCATGTCTACCTTCTCTCAAAAATACTAATGCGCTGTGCTGCCATATATCCAGAACTTTATATTGGAAACTCTGATTACAACATTGTGGTTACAAATTGGGTGGGCTCCAGGCAGGAATTAATTCTCTTATTCTCAGAGAAATTAAAACTGTACAGCAATGTCATTCCGTGCAAAGTATATGGGATTTGTGGCCAGTCAGAGCTGGTTCAAACTCAAACTCCTTCATTTGCTGTGAGAACAACATGAACTCTGCTAGGTAATAGGATTTCTTCTGCCAGTTAAAGGCATTGGCAGTGTCAGTCTCCCAAGGGAGAGGTAGAACCACAAACAAAAGTTGACACTGAGACCCTACTTAGACTGAGGAGGGAGAAGTCGGTCTCCCGCTTTATCTGGACATTGAGACATACACATGTCCAAGTGAGACCCTAAATGCTGAGGATGAGAGAGGGCTTCTTCCCCAGGTACAGGGAGGAGAGTAACCCCTGTGGGGCATGTACTAAATATGAGTAATGACACCCATAAGACACATTCTCCACAAGTGTTCTGTGTTTTGTTTTATCTAGCCTTTATTTTCTGGCCCCATAAAACTGTGTGTGTGTGTGCATGTGTGTGCATGCGAGTGTCTTTTTTATTGAGATTTAATGTAGAAACAAGAAAGGGCACAAATCTTAAGTGTCAATGAATGTTTACATATATGTACATCTATATACATGCAGCCCAGGTGCTCCCCAGCCTTTAAAAAGGAAAATAGCAGGGAAGTCATTTTGGAAGTATTATTTGAAAGTCTGTGGCCTCGCCACATGCAGTCATTTTTCCCGTGTTGAGCACGGGAGCATAGGGAGTGGCAACCCTATGAGGCCTGCATCCCATTGGGCAGCACCTATGTGATGTCAGCATCAGGCAGAAGACACAAGGGCAAGAGAAGGAGGAGTCCCCAGTGAAGAACCTATGGCACGTGGTCCGATAACTACTCTCTACCCAGAGAATCTCCTTCCAGTTTCAATGTCGAATGTTCTACGGCTGACTTTTAGGAAAATTCTCTCCCCTTTCAGCAGGAAGACTCTTACCCACTGCTTTCTTCACTCCCTTCTGAGATTCAGCAAATGTAAAGCAATAGCCAAGTCACTACAGTATAAAATACAACTTTCATTCATTCATTTACTCTCTTATCACTCATTTATTCATTCGTTTATAAAATCTAAAATTATGTACGGGGCAGCCATTTGGGGCCATATAGCAGTTGGAGATTTAGAAAAACTCCTTCCAGTTGAGCATGCTGGGTTAAAGAAAAATGCATAATTTTGGTGCATGACTGAGCTGCCAGGAAAGTAAAGAGGTTCCTGGGTGGACAGAAGCGACAGGAAAGCAAGAACCATACAAAGCAGGTGAAGGGTAGAGCCTATACGTATCCTGGGGAATCTTCAAGACCAAGTGTTCATATGCGAGGGACTGGAGACAAAGCCTGGGCCCAGGCAGCCTTCCTTCCCAGTGAGTGAAGTAGAAAAAAAGTGTCCCAGGCTCTTCTTAGCATTGGCTGTGGATGAAGCAGTAACACTCCTCTGGGAAATCCTAACTGCAAGCCCACACTTGGATGTATTTGGGGCTGGAATCCACATTGCATGTGACGCCTGAAAATCCCAAGCCAAAAAGTTTCAAAGAAACGAAAGCTTGTGATAACAGGATAAATCAGACTGAATCTCTTCAATAAGGAAGTGAAATTTGGGCAGAAACTTGAGCAAGGTGTGTAACTAGCTGTCCTATTTGGTGGGGTCTTCTCTTGTGTAAGTCTTAGCGGAATCTCCACACTATGGGAGAAACCAGGATACCTACCGTTAACACTTCCCAATAGTGCTGTCAACCCAACCTCAGGCATTCAGATGCTCCTGCCCAGGTCTATGCTCCTGAAGGAATTTAGAGTTCATAATGCTAAAGTCAGAGATGATAACCTGCCAGCTCCCTGCTCTGGAAGGTGGCAATATTAAGGGGTGCCACCAGCAGTGCTCAGTTGTCTGTGGAAGAGATATCAGTAGCTCCCACCATGGTTCCAACCAGACAGTAGGGTGATGTGGCCGAGTTTCCAGCTGGCTGCCTTCTCCTAACCCCACTGGGTTGCCAAACCTGGTTCTTTCCAATAAACTCCCTGAAGTTAGCCACAGTCAGATACAGTTCTTTGCACCTAAGAACCCTGCTGGCTATACTGGAAGTTAGCCAGATGGGAAATCTGAGGAAGGGGGTGGGGAGAAAGAGAGCAGGCAGGCTGTGGCGCCCTTTCTTAAACCTCTGTTTCTGCTCATAAACACCTTCCACCACCATCTTGGTAATGGGATAACAGACCCTCCTCTTGCTTCCCACAAAGAATTGCGCTCTGTTTAGATTCATTTGTTCCCTTCCAGGGTAATCAGCCTAGTTATGAACGCAACCTACAAATGAGGCCCAAAAGAATAGAGAGAATAAAAGGATAAAATGTAAGCTTCCCAAATATCCAGGCGTGAGTGTCAGGAAAGCTGAGAGCAGCAAGAAGACATCTAAGTGCTCCAGGAGGGTGAAGTCCATTGAAAACTGCCAGTTTTTGTCAGAATTGGAATGGGGCCAGGATAAATGAGAAGGAATCAAGTGTTTCCAGCTCTGTCTGGGAAAAGCAAAGTGAGCAGAAACCACGATACCTACCATTAACAGAAAACAGGCCCATTGCCTTCCATTGCAAGGGGAGTAATTGATTCCAATGGACAAAACAAAACCTCCCCCAACATGCAGAACCTAGAGACCTAGAGGAAGTACAGCAGACAGAGGAAATGCTCCCGAGAAAAGGACAATTCAGATGTACTATGTTCTGTTGTTGTTTTTCACTAATGTCACAGCAGTGACATAAAAACATGGCTGTCAGTTGGGAAGAGTACCACACACTGGCAGAGTGCTTCATGCATCCCCCTCAGATCCCTTTGTCAAATGTTTACGCACACCAGCTGCAAGTTAGCCTGTCTTAACATCCCAACACCTGTCCCTGCTTCGCATTCCCAGCGAGCTTGCCTCAGGATGCTGGAGACTGGTTTGTCCGCACGGAAGTACAGAAGTACCTGGGAATGCGCATTCCTTTGAAGGCAGCCAGGAGTGAATGACCGGTTAGTGTGAAGGCACAAATACTCCAGCTCCCTTAGCATTAACGAAGACAAACTCCGAGGCACGTGAGATAAACTGAAAGATTGCGGTGGGGAGAGTGGACGGAAACATTGAAGTAGAATCTCCACCTTTCCCAAAATGCCGCCCTAACAAGGCTCATTGTGGACGGTGTGCTCTGTACACGCCACTCGGGCCCGAGTCACGGTAGGGAAGGGACACTTCTCATCCAGAGACGGAGAGGCTAAGCCCTCCAGCCTGTGCCCGAGATGAAGCAGCCAGAACAGAGCATAACTCCTGCGGGGAAAATTCACCATTCACTTCTGTTTTGAAGCTCTGTATGTTCTCTTCAAATGTGTCTAAAATCATGGACCTGGAGGGGCGCCGGGGGTGGCTCAGTCGGTTCAGCGTCTGACTTCGGCTCAGGTCATGATCTCGCGGTTCGTGAGTTCGAGCCCCGCGTCAGGCTCTGTGCTGATGGCTCAGAGCCTGGAGCCTGTCTCAGATTCTGTGTCTCCCTCTCTCTCTGACCCTCCCCCATTCATGCTCTGTCTCTCTCAGTCTCAAAAATAAATAAACGTTAAAAAAAAAAAAAAAACTTTAAAAAAAAATAAGATCATGGGCCTGGAAATCAGACACAGCCTTTTAAAAAATCATCTTCTCAAACTCCCGGAGTCTTCATTCTTTCCTCCACTAAGTAGTTATTAAGCATCAAGGGTACTCCAGTTACTCTCCTAAGCAGTTTTGAGATAACTGGACACCATAGACACTGCCCTCAATGAATTCATATTCTTGTGTCAGGATGAGCCCCACAGAAATAGGCAATTGCTCTATGGTGGGGTAAATATTCTAGCAGGTTAAGTGAAGGGTTCTGTGGAGGAACGTAATGGAGGCACCTAATCTTAATGGGAACAGGAAGATATGGGGATTTAAGTCACACATCTCTAAAGAATTTATCTTAAACAACAGAATGTCTTACCTGCTTCACAAAGACCCATATTTCTCTCTTCTTCCAATTTCAAGGATGCAAAAATTGTAGTAAAATTAATGAGACCAAGCTTAGTGCACACAATTTATGTATCCAGAGGCAAAAGCAGAGGAAAAAGATGTGCAATGGCTCTTCCCTGTCATTGGAGTAAGACATGCAAAGAGAAATGAATAAGGTAAATTGCCTTTAAATAATCGAGATGATTGCTTCTCAGGAGCTAAACCCTTTGTAGTACAGTGTGTCTGACAAAGTGTAGACGTTCCATCAAGATATTTATCTGCTGTTAGGAGTATAAATTGGAATAAATTCACAGCATGCCATTTGGTACCTTCCCTGTGGAGAATCTATTCTGAGGAAATTGTCATAAATTCAGCCAAAGATTTTTACACTGAGGTGATAGTCGCAGTATTATTTATTCTGATAAAGCACTAGATGATCTGAAACAAGAAGACAAAAGCTTTACAAAGTGTGATACAGCCATTATGATGAAATAATATGCAGCAAAACTATAATTTACAGAATAGGGAGAAACAGGGAAAACTCATAGCACATTAAACAAGAAAACATTTTGTGACATTTTGTAACATGGATTATAGAATATAATCCTACTAAAAGAAAATGATTCAAGTTTACTTATTTATTTTGAGAGAGAGTGTGCGTGCATGAGCAGGAGAGGGGCAGCGAGAGAGGGAGACAAAGAATCCCAAGCAGGCTCCATGCTGTTAATGCAGAGCCAAAGCAGAGTTCAAACTCACTAACAGAGAGATCATGACCTGAGCTGTAATCAAGAGACGGACACTAAACCAGCTGAGCCACCCAGGTGCCCCGTGATAGGCTTTATTTTCTTAGAACAGTTTTAGGTTTACAGAAAATTGAGCAGATAATACAGAGAAATCCCATATGCCCCTTCTTCTTCACTCACAGTTTCCTCTGTTATTAATGTCTTGCATTAGCGAGGTACATTCATTACAATATATGAGCAATACTGATAACACTATTATCAACTAAAATCTGTAGTTTGCATTTGTTTTCACTCTTTGTGTTGTACAGTTCTGCGTGCTTTGATAAATGCATAATGTTGTGTACCCAAGATCACAGTATCATCAGAATAGTTTCACTGCCCTAAAAATACTCTGTCCTCCACTTATTCATCCATCTCCCCCTCCCCCATGGCAATCATTGATCTTTTTATTGTTTGTATAGCTTCTCCTCTTCCAGAAGGTTTCCAGTTGGAATCATTCTGTATATAGTCTGTTCAGAATGGCTCCTTTCACTAAGCAATACGCATTAAAGATTCTCCCATGTCTTTTCATGACTTGATGCCAATTGTATCAATTTGATTGATGATGTTGTTCAGTTTCACTATGTTCTTACTGATTTTCAGGCCGCTGGATCTGTCAGTTACTGACATAGAGGTGTTGAAATCTTCAGCTATAAGAGTGGATTCATCCTTTCTCCTTTCAGTTCTATCAGTTTTTTGCTTCATGTATTTTGGTGCTCTGTTTTCTGGCATGTGAACTTAAGAATTAGCATGTCTTCTGGAGGTGTGATCCCTTTATCATTATGTAATTCCTTCTTTATCCCTGATAAGTTTCATTGTTCTAAACTCTGATTTGTCTGAAATTAGTATAGATACTCTAGTATCTATTAATTAGTGTTAGCATGGTACATCTTTCTCAATCCTTTTAATTTATATTACATATATATGTTTATATACAATATATTGTTTATATTTTATATTATTTATAATAATTATATTATTTACATTATATCTTTATATTTTATATGGGTTGCTTTGTAGGTCACACATCACTGAGTTTTACATTTTATCCACTCTATCAGTCTGTCTTTTAATTGGCATATTTAGACTATTTATATTTGTAGTGACTATACGTTGAATTGATATCTATATTTGAATCTGTTTTCAACTTGTTACACTTGTTCTTTGTTTCTTTTTTAATCTTCCACTCTACCTTCTCCAGTTTTTTTTAAGTTTACTTATTATTTATTTTGAAGGAGAGAGAGAACAAACAAGCAGGAGAGAGGCAGAGAGAGAGGGAGAGAGAATCCCAAACAGCCTCTGCACTGTCAGTGCAGAGTCCCACACAGGGCTTAATCCCACGATGGTGAGATCATGACCTGAACTGAAGTCAAGAGTCAGACACTAACCAACTGAGCCACCCAGGCACCCCTTTTTTCCCCTAAAGTTTATGTGCTCCGGTTTTAATTGACCATTTATATGATTCCATTTGTTTCTCCTCTCTTAATATCAAATATGCTTTTTTAAAATTTTTTAGTGATTGTCCTAGAGTTTGAAATATACATTTATAACTGATCTAAGTTTACTTTCTTTTTTTTTTTTTTTTTTTTTTTTCAGAGAGAGAGGGAGAGAGATAATCCCAAGCAGGCTCCGTGCTATCATTGCAGAGCCCGACATGGGGCTCAATCTCAAACTGTGAGATCGTGACCTGAGCCCACCCAGGCGCCCCTAAGTTTACTTTCAAGTAACACAATAGCACTTGATGGGTACTGAGTTGCCTTATCACAGAGTCTCCCAATTGGTCCTTTCCATCCCTTCTAACATTGCTATCATTCACTTCACCTATCCATAAGCTATAATTACCCAGGTTACCCAATATATTGGTGCTACTATCATTTGAACAAACGTTTATCTATTAGATCAATTAAGAATTTAAAAAATTAATGGTTTGGGGGCACCTGGGTGGCTCAGTCGGTTAAGTGTCCAACTTCAGCTCAGGTCATGATCTCACCATTCACGACTTCAAGCCTCAGCTCGCATTGAGCTCTGTGCTGACAGTTCAGAGCCTGGAGCCTATTTCAGATTCTTTGTCTCCCTCTCTCTGCCCCTCCCCTGCTCGTACTCTGTCTCTCTTTGTCTCTCTCTCTCTCAAAAATAAATAAAACATTTAAAAAACTAATGGTTTTATTTTACATTTATTTGTTCCTCCTCTATGCTGTTTCTTTTTTTTTTTTTTTTATGTTTATTTTTGAGGGAGAGGGAAAGAGAGAGAGAGAGAGAGAGAAAGAGAAAGAATGAGCTAGGGAGGGGAAAAGAGAAAGGGACAGAAGATCTGAAGAGGGCTCTGTGCAGCACAGAGCCCCTTTCTAGGCTCAAAGTCATGAACCATGAATCATGACCTGAGCCAAAGTCTGATGCTTAACCAACTGAGCCAGCCAAGTGCCCCGCTGTGCCTTTTTTATGCAGATGTCAGTTCCTGACAAAGTTCCCTCTCTGAAGAATTCCTTTAACATTCTTGCAAGGCAGGTTGAGCGGTAACAAATTTCTTTTTTGTTTGTCTGAGAAAGTCTCTAACTCTCCCTCATTTTTGAAGGATAATTTCATTAGATACAAAATTCTAGGTTATAGAGTTTTTTCTTTCAATACTTTGTAAGTTTGTCACTCCACTCTCTTCTTGCTTGACTGGTTTCTGAAGTGTGTTGCAATTCTTGTCTATGGTTTTATGTTGTAATGTAGGTATTTTTTTCCTCTGGCTTCTTTCAAGATTTTCTTCTTGTCTAGTTTTCTGCTGTTTGAATAAGATATGGCTAGGTGTCAATTTTTGGGTATTTATCCTGCTAGGTTTGACTAAGGTTCTGTGTCCATCATTAAATTTAGAAAAGTTTCATCTACTATTATTTCAATTTTTTTCTTCTGTTTCTTTCTCTTTCTTTTTTTAATATTTTTATTTTTTTGGTATTCTCATTATGTGTATGATACACCTTTTATAATTGTCCTATGATTCTTGGCACTCTACTCCATATTTTTTGTTCTCTTTTTTCTCTCTACATTTCAGTTTAGGAAAATTCTGTTGGGATATATATGGTCAAGATCACTGATTTCTTTCCTCTGTCATGCCTTGTCCACTGGTGAGCCCATCAAAGGCAGTTTTCATTTCTGTCACAGTGTTTGGTTTCCTGCATTTCCTTTTGATTTTTTCTTACAGTTTCCCTCTCTCTGCTTATATTACCCACTGTTCGTGCTTACTGTTCACCATCTCCATTAGAACTCTTAGCACATTGACCATAAAGGTGTTAAATTCCTGACCTGAGAACTCCAACATCTCTGCTATATCTGGATCTGATTCTGTTGCTTCCATTGTCTCTGCAGACTTTTTTTTACATTGGCTTTCAGGGCGTTTTGTTATTTTTTGGTGAAAACTAGGCAGGATGTTTTGGGTAATAAGAACTGAAGTACTTGGGCTTTAGTGTGGGGTTTTATGTTTATCTGGCTAGGAGTTATGCTGTGTTAACTGTTTGTTTAGCTGTAAGTGTCTGAGTCTTCGATTTCCTCTAGTGTCATTTTTATCTCCCCTTTTGTCTTTAGATTCCCCTAGAAACTCTTAATTAAGAGTTTGAACCTTGCTATTCTTTCAACTCAGTGGCTGTTATTATAATTTTTTTTAATATTCATTTATTTTTAAGAGACAGAGACAGTGCAAATGGGAGAGGGACAGAGAGAGAGGGAGACACAGAATCTGAAGCCGGCTCCAGGCTCTGAGCTGTCAGCACAGAGCCCAACGCAGGGCTCAAACCCACGGACTGCAAGATCATGACCTGAGCCAAAGTCGGACGCTCAACCGACTGAGCCACCCGGTTGCCCCTCAGTGCCTGTTATTATAAAGATTTGTTGGGATGGGAGGACTGGGAGTTGGGTATTTCCCTTCCTTTCTCCAACCTTCACCAACCTAATTGTGCTCCCTGAGGTAAAGTTCACAAAAGTGTAAAGGTCCCCCTAAGACTGAGTCTTTAAGAGTTTTTAACATTTCAAGCCAGTCCATACTCAGCCTCTAGGGATCCATCAATTACTGGTTAAGTGTTACTATCAATATATGTATATAATCTCCAGCAGCTTCCACTCGAAGTAAGCTGTGATTGTGTATTCTCACCTCTCTCTCCAGTTTTCAGGGAGAGAGTTTGCTCTGTGACCTCAGTTCTCTGTTGGATCTAAGAAGAGCTGTTTGTTTTCAGTTTTCTCAGTTTTTTTCTTAATGTGAGAATGAGTGTGATGGCTTCCAAGCTCTTTACCTCTTAAAGCTAAAACTAACTCCAGCTAATTTTTTTAATCAAACTTTTTATTTTTTTATTATTTTTTAATATGAAATTTATTGTCAAATTGGTTTCCATACAACACCCAGTGCTCATCCCAACAGGTGCCCTCCTCAATGCCCATCACCCACCCACCCCTCCCTCCCACCCCCATCAACCCTCAGTTTATTCTGTTTTTAAGAGTCTCTTATGGTTTGCCTCCCTCCCTCTCTAACTTTTTTTTTCCTTCCCCCATGGTCTTCTGTTAAGTTTCTCAGGATCCACATAGGAGTGAAAACATATGGTATCTCTCTTTCTCTGTATGACTTATTTCACTCTCCAGTTCCATCCACGTTGCTACAAAAGGCCATATTTCATTCTTTCTCATTGCCATGTAGTATTCCATTGTGTATATAAACCACAACTTCTTTATCCATTCATCAGTTGATGGACATTTAGACTTTTTCCATAATTTGGCTATTGTTGAGAGTGCTGCTATAAACGTTGGGGTACAAGTGCCCCTATGCATCAGCACTCCTGTATCCCTTGGGCAAATTCCTAGCAGTGCTATTGCTGGATCACAGGGTAGATCTAGTTTTAATTTTTTGAGGAACCTCCACACTGTTTTCCAGAGTGGCTGCACCAGTTGGCATTCCCACCAACAGTGCAAGAGGGTTCCTGTTTCTTCACATCCTCGCCAGCATCTATAGTCTCCTGATTTGTTCATTTTAGCCACTCTGACTGGCATGAGGTGGTATCTGAATGTGGTTTTGATTTAATCAAACTTTTTAAAAAGAAATAAATAAGCAAATATATGAATGTTTGTTGAATCGATAATGCTTGCCATTCAAGCACCGTAAGCATTAGGTGCTGCTGCCCCAACACAGCAATAAGAAACAAAGACTTGGGTCTTTTATTAAATAATCCCCATCATGGGGACAGAAAATTGGGAGAAACTGAAATGTTACCAGAGCTGAAGCTACCCTGGATTTTCTGTATTTCCTTCTCATTCTTCTTTCCTACTCACACCTTTTCACGTGTCTTGATTTCTCTTCTTGCCCAGCATGTCCTCTACTCACTCCTCTTTATCTTCCATCTCAACTAGAAGATACATCTTTAGATGCTCTTTTACCGAATCTTAAAACAAAAAAGGGAGACCCTAGATCTATAAATAGATAAGTAAATACATAGAAATAGATACAGAGGTATGCTTTTACATGCCTTTTTCTATTTCTGGGAATAGTTACATCTAGGGAATGAACACAGGCATGGGATAATTGAAGTACAAGAAAGGCTTATTTTTACTATATACTTTTTGTGCTATTTAAATTTTTTATCGTTTATGTATTTTCTAGAAAAAGACACAATAATCTCTAACTGATGTTAATCACCCACTCTTAATCTGATCATGTTTTCTATAAAAACAAAAAACAAAAAAAAGAAAACTGCAGCAAACACCATATTCAGTACCAAAAGCCTGAATGCTTTTACCCAAAGATCAGAAACAAGGCAGAGATGTCTGTTATTCTCATTTCTACTCATCGTTGTATTGGAGGTCTTAGTGTAATGAGGAAAACGAAAGATCCTTAAGGAAGAATCAAACCTGTCTTTATTTGTAGGTGGCATGATTATATAGAGAGAAATACAAAAAAAAAAATTTCCCATTTCCTCTTTGTTAGTCATTAAAATATTTAATAAAAAAATTAGGAAGGTGGCTGGATACAAAATCAGTGCATTTGACCCTTGAACAAAACAGGGGTTGGGTCAACTCCCCACATGGTTTAAAATCCATGTATAGGGGCGCCTGGGTGCCACAGTCAGTTGAGCCTCTGACTTTGGCTTGGGTCATGATGTTGCGGTTTGTGAATTCGAGCCCCACATTGGGCTGGCTGCTGTCAGTGTGGAGCCTGCTTTGGATTCTCTGTTCCCCTCTCTCTCTCTGCCCCTACCCCACTTGCACTCTCTCACAAAAATAATAAATAAACATTTTTTAAATAATAAATAAATAAAATAAATAAAACCCGTGTATAACTTTTGACTTCCCAAAAACTTAACCACTTAAGCCTACTACTAGAAGCCTTACTGATAACATAAACAATCAATTGTCATATTTTGTATGTTATATGTCTTATATACTGTATTCTTACCATAAAGTAAGCTAGAGAAAAGAAAATATTATTAAGAAAATCATAAGGAAGAGAAAATACATTTACAGTACTGTACTGTAAAAGCTCCACGTATAATGGACCCATGCAGTTCAAACCCATGTAATCCAAGGGCCAACTCCATATAAAGATAAAATGCATTCCTATATACTAGTAATAAACAATTGAAAATTAAATTTTAGGGGTGCCTGGGTGGCTCAGTTGGTTAAGCATCCGACTCTTGATTTCGGCTCAGGTCATGATCTCACGTTTCATGAGTTGGGCTCTACACTGACAGCACCAAGCCTGCTTGGGATTCTCTCTCTCCCTCTCTCTCTCTGCCCCTCCCCTGCTCATGTGTGCTATAAATAAATAAATAAATAAACAAACAAATAAATAAAATTAACACAACAAAATGAAATTTAAAAACCCATTTAAAACAGCACAAAAGAGGGGCGCCTGGGTGGCTCAGTTGGTTAAGGGTCTGACTTTGGCTCACATCATGATCTTGCGGTTTGTGAGCTCAAGCCCCGCGTCGGCCTCTTTGCTGACAGCTCAGAGCCTGGAGCCTGCTTGGGACTCAGTGTCTCCCTCGCTCTCTGCCCCTCCCCTGCTCATGCTCTGTCTCTCTCTCTCTCTCTGTCAAAAATAAATAAACATTTTAAAAAATAAAACAGCACAAAAGGTACCAAATTCTTAGAATAACCATAACATCCCCTCAAAGCAAGTCAAGAATGTTTGTTCTTACCATTTCTGTTCAACATTGTGCTGACAGGCTCCAAACCAACTCCTGTCCAACTAGTCACATAAGATTATCACATGGTCTTCAAATAGAGCCATATAAATACAGCCAGTACAATTTAAAGAAAAGATATGTCCTTTTCTTTAAGTTATTCTAAAACAATTGGATATCTTCATGAAAAAATAAAATAAAATTTCTACTTCCCACCATACATGATAAGCAATCTAAAATTTATCAAAAATCTAAACATTAAAGGAAAAACAATAAAGCTTTCAAAAGAAAACATGAGAATACATTTATAACTTCATAATAGGTAAATATTAAATAGGATACAGCACTAATACTAAAGGAGAAAGTTGAGAGATTGAGCTTCATTAAAATTGAAACATCTATTACCAAAAAGACATCATTAGGAATGACCATCTGCATGGGCAAACCATATACTGAGCAAAAATAACTGCAGTGTATGTGGCTGAAAAAGGACTCATATCCAGAATATGCTTTCTTAAAACTCAAATTAAGAAGAAAAAGACTTAAGACACTATTTTTGAGTGGGCAAAAGACTTGAACTGGCAGTTCACTTCAACAGGCACTTTGCAAAGGGTGATTGATATCCAAATAGCTAGTGAAGATATTATGAATAGATTATGACTAAATAGATAGCCTGCAAATCAACATTATTACTTATTAGGGAAATGTAAGAAAAAGTCTTAAGTGCTATCACACTACACATCTAAAAGAATAGTTAAAATTAAAAGGATTAGAAAATAATGAATGTTCAGAAGGATGAAGAGCATCCTTACCTGGAAACTGTTGGGAGTGCAAATCAGTTTACACCCTTCGGAAGACATCTTGGTAGTATTTAAGAAGTTTAGATATTTATCTATTCTGTGACCCAGTAAATCCACATCTAGGTATAGACCCAAGAGAAATGAGTATCTTTCAAAAAAACTGTATGCTCAAGAAGTTTTACAGTGTCTTTATTAATGATAATATGCAGAAACTGAAAACAAGCCAAATGTCCATTACGGGGGTTATTGATAAATAAATTGTTCTGTATTCATATAATGGAATGCTAAACAGCAATAACCAAGAACAGAATATGTACACATATAATGTTATGGGTGAAACTCACACTATACTTTCTATTGAGAGAAAGAATGCAGACATAAAACAAGTAAATACAATATTGAATATTTATATGAAGCTCAAGAATGAGCAAAATGAATCTGTAATGATAAAAGTAAGAATAGTAGCTATTTCCAGAAAAAGAATTGGGAGTAATATTTACTGGGAAGGGGCAGGGAGCAATATTCTGAAATGATGCAAATCTGTCTCTTGGCCTAGATGATGGTTACATAGCCTTATACATGTGAAAAATCATTGACACTTAAGACTTGTGCACTTTTCTGTACATAACTTATACTTCAACTTAAAAGGGGTGGGATTATTTTTTTTATTTACCAAGATTGTGCTGATTTTCCATCAACCTTACGAAACCCTCAACTTAGAAGTGTACTCAATTCAGTGATCTTTCCCTCCATAATATTATCTAAAGCACAGCCCTTCCCTTCACTTTCATTTCTTTTCTTACATGCTCATTGAACGGAACCATTCCAAAGAACAAAACTAAACATTTATCCTAACTTTCCTTTTTTCTAATAGAAGAGAACTTCCTAAGAAAAGTTAATAAGTTAAAGTATCTTGGGGGCGCCTGGGTAGCTCAGTCGGTTAAGCGTCCAACTTCGGCTCAGGTCATGATCTTGCGGTCTGTGAGTTCGAGCCCCGCATTGGGCTCTGTGCTGACAGCTCAGAGCCTAGAGCCTGTTTCCAATTCTGTTTCTCCCTCTTTCTCTGACCCTCCCCTGTTCATGCTCTGTCTCTCTCTGTCTCAAAAATAAATAAACGTTAAAAAAAATTTTTTTTAAATGTATCTTGGAAACAGTGCACACACTATTCCTTCTGAAGGAGCTGTTACCACTAATAATGTATTCATTGTTCTTTATATAAGCTGTGCCTGATTCTTTATATAGGCTGTGCCTCCATTTACCTAATACTGTGAGTGTATGACCTGTCCTGACACCACCATCTCTTTGCCTTTACCATTAAAAAAATCACAGCTATTTGCAATGTCTTAAAATACAATAACAACTGCCTTCCTGGTGACTAGTTGGTTGGTACTACTCTAATGACTCACATCTGCCCAAAACTATTACTCCATTACTTCGTTCAGACACAAAGTAAGTCTCCAAATTCTACCTTATTAATCTGTAAATAATGAGCGAAGCTTGTATCCAACATTTTTAACTCCCTTAAATCTGTATAACTCTCCATTAGAAGGTCTAACAACTTAGCCTATACCCTTACAGCTCTGCACACTGCCTCAATGGATACGATCCTTGATTCTATATGGAAATTTGGCTCCCACCAAAACACCTTAAGACTTAGCATTTTGCAAGATCAAATTACCACATTTTTAACTTTCAACATTGTTGCAAAAATAACGTTCCAAAGGTTATCTCTTGAAAAGTTGCATGACATTGCTGTAAGTAGGTCAAATGCAACGTGCGTTTTTAAGTGCAAAAAGAAAAAGAAAAACCTTTGAAATGAAATCCACCAGGGAAAAGGTGAATCAAGATAGCATGGCTAAAGGACCGAAGAGCAAAGTAGATTAGAATTCAAGGGCCTAGGTTCGAGTCTGGCAAGGGGTACATGTGTCGCCGTGAGCAACCTACAAATATTTATGAGTCCCCAGTGTGTAACGCAACACATGAAGGGCTAGATTAAATTATTTCTTAGGCTTATTCAAGAGTAGCCATCTACGACTGTGGAAACTATTTTCATAAAACAAATAATGATTAGAATAGTTAGGGTAGAGTAAGGAGTAGAGGGAATAATTATACTTGAGAACAAGTTAAATTTTTCCCTCTAAGTAAAGGAGAACGAGCATTGGCATTTGTTTCCCTCATTGAAAAGAAAAAGAAACACTCTGGCAAACAAAGCTTTGGATCTCCTTTCTCAATCATTTTCACACGAAGAATTTTCTGCTTAAGGTCTTCTTCAGGGCAACTTTGACATCCTTGTTCCTCAGACTATAGATTAATGGGTTGAACATGGGCACCACAGCAGTATAGAATATGGAGGACACTTTCCCCTGGTCAAGGGGTAAAATAGAAGGTGGTTTGAGGTACATAAAAGCTCCTGATCCAAAGAAAAGAGATACCACAATTATATGGGAACTGCAGGTACTGAAGGCTTTGGATCTGCCCTCAGTAGAACTAATATGGAGAATACTAGAAAGAATGAAACCATAGGAGATAAAAATAGTCACAATGGGCACCCCAATGCCAATGGTCACAACAATGAAGACCACCAGCAAATTTATGTAAGAGCTGTTGCAGGAGAGCTCAAGGAGGGGAATGATATCGCACATATAGTGATTGACAAAGTTGTCAACACAAAAGGTTATAAACATTATGTTTCCCATATGGGCAACAGCTCCAAACATTCCCATCCCATAAACACCTAACAGAAGGAGTGAACACACCTGAGGAGACATGGTAACTGTGTATAGCAGTGGTTTACAGATGGCGACATAGCGGTCATATGCCATTGCTGACAAGATGTAGGATTCAGAAAACACAAAGAAACAGAAGAAAAAAAACTGAGTCATACACCCTGCATAGGAAATGATGTTTCTCTTTGCGACAAAACCCATTAGCATTTTAGGGGTCAGAGTCGTGGAGTAACTAACATCTATGAAGGACAAGTTGAAGAGGAAAAAGTACATGGGAATATGAAGGTGAGAATTCAGCCCAATCAGGGTTATCAGGCCCAGGTTCCCCACCACAGTGACCATGTAGAAACCTAGAAACAGGAAGAAGAGGGGCATCTGGAGTTCTGGCTCATCTGTTAAGCCTGCGAGGATAAACTCTGTCACAGAGGAGGCATTATCTGCAGCCATTCTCCTCTAGGAGAGTCTGTAAGGGAAAAAGAAGAGTCACTGAGACAAAGAGAGAGAAGCCACACACCATGGAACTTAAGGGGCTGACATGGAGAAGAAAAGAATGGGAACATTTACTGGCACTGTTCCAAATGTTGTGTGGCATTATGAGTATCCCCATTTCACAGATGAGGACACTGGACCTCAGTGACTTGCACAAGTCCTGATGCTACTAAGTTACAGCAGGAGGTGAACTCAGGTGGTCTGGCTCCTGGGGTTTGAGCTTTTACCCACTCTGCTAGAGGACAGACCAGGGCAGGCAGGCACTCACCCTCCTCTGCTTGGAGTCACAGTGCTGTTCTCCACTGGCTCTCATCCATCTCTTTCATAGAGACTCAACTGGCCCCGATGAAAAGCAAGTGACAACTCAGAGCTCAGACCCTCTGCTTCTGCTTCTCTACTTTGAGGAGCGAAACCTCTAATTTATCTTGCTGCCCTGAAGAACTTGATCTTTGATTGTGGCTTTGCTGCAAGTCTCTTGTCCAAATTCCAGGGATGAGACAACATCCTTTCCAAATGCCCATGGATAACAAGAGACTAATCTCAGTGACGTAGTTACAGAGACTCCCTCAGGATCACTGCTCCAGAGACCCCTTCCCAAAGGAAGAAGAAATGTTTGTTTACCCCCTTGGTAATGCTTGATGTGGCTTCCAATGATCCTTTCATTCTGGTTACATCTTTTTAAGATTAAGAGCAAAGCCTTATGGGCTTGCCTCCTTGTATTGAGGACTTACTGTGTACCTAGCATTGTGTAGATCCAGCACCCTTATACTAAAACCAAGTGTCAAAAGCAATGTACAAATAATATTACCTTTTTATTCCTCACCACAACCTTACAAATTAGAACTATTACTTAATCCCTCCTCTAAAGTGAGAGGCACACACACTACGAGGTTCCAGAATCTTGACTCAAACCCTAGTCTGTCCAATTCTAAGCTTCTTAGTCTTCATCACTAAACATTCAGCCTCCCTCTAAGTGACCATGAAATCTCTGAAGCAGCATTTTTACTTAGAAGGATCTCATGAGAAGCTTTATTGATAAAAACAAGCACTTAGATACCCTGAAAGGAAGGTAGAAAGTGTTAAAACCAAGAGAGGTAAAATTAGGGGAATCATACTTTAGAGAAGGATCATTATTTCCTTCACATCCAATATATACCAAGAATTATTTGCATCTTCTCCAAGCTTAAAAATAAAGAAACTTTCACTGAATTTTCTCCACCACTTGGTCATCCATCTTAAGCTTCATTATTAAAAACAAATACTGGTCAGATAACTAATAACAACTTCTATCAAGACCTAAATGCAGAGAACAGAGTCTACAGCCAGTATGTCAGATAACGGGGAATTGGTGAAAGACTTTGAACAAGGATGGCATTGCTTTAGCACATACCAGTTGAACACTGACCCTGTCCCTGAAACTTTTGTAAGTCCTGGTGATTTCTTCAGTGGAAAAAAAAAGCTTTCTGCCCTCATGGAGCTTTTATTCAAGTGGGAAAAGACAGAAAATACATGAAAGAGAGAGGTAAAACCTGTGAAATGAAAGGGTATATGAGCAAAAGGAATGCAAGAGGCAGGGCTAGAAAAGGCAGGCGTTGCAGATTTCAGTTTTAAATAGAATGACCTGACATTCGAGCAACTTTGAAGGAGACCTGAAAAGCATTTGCTTGGTAAGATCAGTTACTCCAATAAAACAATGGACATTCACAACTTAATGTAGCACCTTTCCAAGGCATCGCATTTTTGTCCTGAGCTTCAAACACAATATGTTAACCCCGATTACTGGATCTGATGGAGAGAATTGTGAGGGTAGTAACAGGATAGGGGGGCAAGAGTCCCTGCTGAGGGTTTAGATAATCACAAGTCACACAGTGCAGTTTATTAACTGAGACTGATATCAAGACTAATAAAATTTTGTGTGACAACTTGCACTCTACACCCTTTTCTAGGGTGTATGGCAAACTCTATCCCAAGAGTAAATCTCTATTTATATAAATTCAAGTGTCAGTAGATGAGTTATATTCGTGCTCAGAGTTAAGGGCCAACGTCCTCTTGGAGAAGTTACGAAATGCAAACACAAAGGCAGAAGTCCATTTTCCTCAGGCAAGTCCAACTAAAACCTCTGCACACATGCCTGAGTATGTTTGTGTGTTTGTGAGTGTGTGCACACACCTGAGTGAGAACTTGCTCGCCCCCAGCTATGACTCAGCAGGGACAGTGCCTCATCTGTCTGTTTACACTGAGAATTTTCCATGGCCCGGAACAACTCTAATGAATCCCAATCCCTGTTCTCAATCCCACTACACATATTTAAGAAATAGAAAAAGCAACTCATCAAAACATTAAAATAAGCACTACAAGCAAACTTTTCTTAAGGCCCAAGGGCAAAGAAGACCTTAGGGGTTCATTAAATGTTCACTCTCCTCTAGAAACCTTAGAGGCTTCTTGTATGCATGATGCAACACCGGGGAAAATTCTGAGATTTTTGTCACTTCAGAGGTGGTTTCCATGGGAATTTCATTTCAAATGCATCGAGATTTTATTTAAAGTGAACCAGGGCTTCTATAAAGTCATTTTCACTATTGACTTGCTCCAATACAAGCAGAAAGAAACACAGAAATAAATATTCTTGATTAAATTACTTTTGTTGCAGAACTATCTTTCCCAAAATTTGAATCTCTGTATAATGGATTTCTTGTTCTATTTATTGCTAATGCTAAAATATATGTGAGACATGGATTATAACATACCAATGTGGAAAATATGTATAATGCAGCATCTTTGCATATACACCTCATGCACATGCATTAATCCTCATAAGTCTGGTAGTCCTTCAGGCAGCACCAGAGTGGTACGGGGTCAGTAACCTTCACCTCACATAAGAGACCTACAAGAATAAACCACAATTCCAACCAAAAAAGTCAGAGAGCCTGTCCAGAGAGAAAAGATGGCAGCTGAAATATCTTCATTTGATGTGACTTTAGTTAAACTCTCAGGATGGGCATAAAATTAAATACATCTGTCAGAAGTCATATGATCTGTATTATACTTAATGTTGAATTAGTTTTTTATATGTGCATTTAGCATATTAAAATGCTAGGTAAAAGGATTCAAAAGAAATGGTTCGTGCTATAAGGAGGGATTTATAGTCTAGTCGAGGCATCTCCTATTCTGTCTCTCTATCATGTTATTCTCCTCATGTTTCAAATTTTTCAGTGCCTACCAATTTTCTGAGCCTCTTCTTCCTTAAATGTTTGTGAGCTCACCCACAATTTCCACAACATCATCTGTATGGTTAACTCCTAAATTCTCACTTTTCTGTTAATTCCCTGTCCTGTGTATACAACCTCTCTATCAAAATGTTCCAGTATGCCACCCTGAACTCAACAAGTACAAAAATTAACACATCTTTTTTGTCCCCCAAACAGACATCTGCCCAACCTTCCCATTCCTTTATTGGAGACAAACTAGAGGGTATCCTAAGTCCTGGTTCATTTGGGTTGGTCCTAGTTTATATCTGTTGCCCCAGAAAAATTATTAGAAGCAGCTTCTTTCACCAAGAAATCTATTCCAGTTAAATGAGGAATTGTATGTGGAATCAAATCAACCTCTACGATTCCTAGCTCTTCCCCTTACTAGCTGTGTAGCCTTGGAAACCTCTTGGTTAAACTTGGTTTGACCTCTCCTGAGCTTCAAATTACTTATCTTAAAATGGGGTTAATAATCCTAAATGGTGCCATTTGCATTACTTAGGATGTAGAAGACATAAAAAATGTTGTTGTTGCTATCGTCATCGTCATCATCAATCATCCAAATCTATACCCTGGCATTATAAAGATATTTTGGACTGCTCTCATATACAGGATTAGCTAAAACTGGGAGAGACTAAAAATAGGAATATCAGTTAAGATTTCACAAGCAATGGAGATAGTAAAGTAAAAATGGTGTCAAGAGATAAGATCATGGAAGAACAGGATTTAGTATCTCTGTGGTTTGGGAGAGAAGGAAAGAAAAGAAAGAAGTACATGTCAAATATGATTAAAGTTTTGAGTTCATATGACCACGAGTAAGATGGCAGAAATAAATAAAGAGTAGGGACCATAAGGAGCTAGATTTTAGTCTAGATGATGAAATGCCAGCGGACACAACAAGGGTCCCACTAAACTCTAAGTTATGGCAGCCACCAGGGCAATTAGGACTCCCCATGCCTGCGACTAACAGACAAGACCTGGATTCACCATCCTGGCAAAAATAATTGATCCTAATCAGGGGGGGGGGGGGGGGGGCAGGTATTGCCTTTACTCATAGGGGCAGAAAGGACCATGTGTGGAACACAGATATTCCATTTGGATGCTTCCTGATACTTCCTTGCCCCATTGTAGCTGTGAATGGATATAGGCAGCAAATCTCAGATAGGAAGGGTATGATTGCCAAAGATTCAAACCCTTTCATAATGAAGGGATTCCTCTTTTTTAGATGTTTATTCATGGATCAGTATATAAGGAGGCCTAACTCATAATAGTTATTAATAAATATTTGTTGAATTCATTATTTCCACTTAAAATATATGTGGGTTTAGTTCTCTAACACCCTCCCACTCCAATTTTTTGTCTATCCTTTCAAATAGTTATATTATACCTCTTTATTCTCAATACTTAATGTATTGAGAACTATAGAACTGCACAAATAACTATCACTATACAAATAACCAGCCAAATACTATATTCTAATTATGTTCCCTACCTGTGCTATCTGAAATTTTTCCTGGAATAATTTCTCTATGTCCTGTATCTCTCCTTCATATTTTCATATGCTGCATAGTATCTATCAAATGCCCATCAGTATTAATTTCCAAATATTCAAACATATGTGACAATCTGTCAATTTCTTCTTTCTCTTGGAAACTTCCACCCTCTGTATGTATCTGGAGTGATTGCTTTTTAGACTCAATGCATGGCCATCAGCCTCAAATTCCCTTTTCTGCTTTTCTGTGTTGGATCCCCTCTTTCCTAAAAACCAGTATTGTCAGTGAGAAGTCCAGTCGCATTCTCATTTCTGTCCCTTTATATATTATGTGATTGTCTTTCCCCCCGCCTCTCTCTCTCACCCACCTCCCCACCCTGCCCCCCCCTCCCCCCCACCCCCTCTCTCTGATAGCTCCTACGATCTTCACCCACAGTGTTCTTAAATTTCACAATACTATGTCTTAGTAAGTCTGTTTTCTTTCAAAGTATTCCTTTGATCTAGCAATACAAATCATCTAGTTCTGGGAAATTTTTCTCATACTCTTTATTGATAATTTTCTTCCCACCAAATTTTTTTGTTCTTTCTTTCTAGGATTATTAGTATTCAGATGTTGGAGTTACCCTCCTCTTTTCTATCTCTTTGAGCATTTTTCATACTTTTGAGAGAATTCATCACCTTTAAGTTGTGCCATATCTATTTTAACATTTTCTTATTGGTCTACATAATAAAATTCACCCACTTTAAGTGTACAGTTCAATGAATTTTAATAAATATATACAGTTGCATAACCAGCACAATAAAGATATAGAATGTTTCTATCACTCCAAAAAGTTCTTTCCCACTTCTTTGAAGTCAAATTCCTGACCCCATTTCTGGGCCCAGACAACCATGAATCTGCTATCCCTAATTCCATGTAAATGTAATCATCAACTATGATGTCTTTTATATCTACTCCTTTAACTTAGAAGAATAAGTTTGAGACCCATCCATGGTGTTGCTGTATCAGTAGTCCATCCCTTTTTATTCACAAGCTTTATTCTATTGGATAGATAACACAACTTGTTTATCCATTCATTTCTTTTTTTCTTTTTAATTTACATCCCAATTAGTTAGCATATAGTGCAACGATGATTTCAGGAGTAGATTCCTTAGTGCCTCTTACCCATTTAGCCCATCCCCCCCACAACCCCTCCAGTAACTCTCTGTTTGTTCTCCATTTTTATGAGTCTCTTATGTTTTGTCCCCCTCCCTGTTTTTATATTATTTTTGTTTCCCTTCCCTTGTGTTCATCTGTTTTGTCTCTTAAAGTCCTCATATGAATGAAGTCATATGATATTTGTCTTTCTCTGACTAATTTCACTTAGCATAGTACCCTCCAGTTCCATCCACGTAGTTACAAATGGCAAGATTTCATTCTTTTTCATTGCCGAATAATACTCCATTGTATGTATGTATATGTATATACATGTATATGTATATACTTAGTAGTGCAGTTACTGGGTCGTAGGGTAGTTCTATTTTTAGTTTTTTGAGGAACCTCCATACTGTTTTCCAGAGTGGCTGCACCAGCTTGCATTCCCACCAACAATGCAAAAGAGATCCTCTTTTTCTGCATCCTCGCCAACATCTGTTGTTGCCTGAGTTGTTAATGTTAGCCATTCTGACAGGTGTAAGGTGGTATCTCATTGTGGTGTTGATTTGTATTTCCCTGATGAGTGTTGTTGAGCATTTTTTCATGTGTCGGTTGGCC
Source organism: Panthera uncia (assembly GCF_023721935.1). Classification (NCBI taxonomy): domain Eukaryota; kingdom Metazoa; phylum Chordata; class Mammalia; order Carnivora; family Felidae; genus Panthera; species Panthera uncia. The sequence continues at coordinate 90,373,653 of NC_064808.1, read as the reverse complement.
ATCTGGATGTGTTCTTTGAAGAAGTGTCTAGTCATGTCTTTTGCCCATTTCTTCACTGGATTATTTGTTTTTTGGGTGTTCAGTTTGATACGTTTTTTATAGATTTTGGATACTAACCCTTTATCTGATATGTCGTTTGCAAATACCTTCTCCCATTCTGTCAGTTACCTTATAGTTTTGCTGATTGTTTCCTTCGCTGTGCAGAAGCTTTTTATTTTGATGAGGTCCCAGTAGTTCATTTTTGCTTTCGTTTCCCTTGCCTCCAGAGACGTGTTGAGTAAGAAGTTGCTGCAGGCAAGATCAAAGAGGTTTTTGCCTGCTTTTTCCTCCAGGATTTTGATGGCTTCCTGTCTTACATTGAGGTCTTTCATTCATTTTGAGTTTATTTTTGTGTATGGTGTAAGAAAGTGGTCCAGGTTCATTCTTCTGCATGTCGCCGTCCAGTTTTCCCAGCACCATTTGCTGAAGAGACTGACTTTATTCCATTAGATATTCTTTCCTGCTTTGATTAGCTGGAAGATTAGCTGGCCATACGTTTGTGATCCATTCATTTCTTAATGGATACCTGAACTAATTCCAGTTTTTGGCTATGATAAATAAAGCTACTCTGAACATTAACATTCATTTCCTAGTATGGACATATACTTTCATTTCTCTTGAGTAATATATAGGAGTGGGAGTAAGATTATTGGGTTGTATGGGTTGTAAGAAGCTGCAAAATTGCTTTCAGAACATTCCTATCATCATGGGAGGTCCACTTTGTCCAAATCCTTGCTGCTACTTAGTACTGTCAATTTTTGTAATTTCAAACTTCTAATAGGTGTGTGATTATATCTCATTTGATTTCAGTTTGTGTTTCCTTAATGAAATGTTTGTTCACTTATTTTTCCATTTTCTAGTTAAGTACGTTGTCTCATTATTGAGTTGTAAGCAAAATATATATAATTTATTTATATTATTATTCATGTATTATATAGTCTACATACTTATAATTCCTTTATCAGATACCTATTTTATAAATATTTTCTTCTAAAAAATTAAATAAATAAATATTTTCTTCTAGTTTGTGGTTTGCATTTTTTATTTTTAACAGTCTTTTGAAGAGGAAAAGTTTTAAATATTGATAAATTCCAGTTTATGAGCTTTTTTCTTGTAGGGCTTATGCTTTATTTGTGCTGTTTACCTAACACAAAGTGAAATATTTTTATATTTTCTTCCAAATGTTTTATAGTTTTAAATTTTACATTTTGGTGTATAGCCCTTTTTTTCTTCCGTTGCATATTATTAGCTGGTTAAATTTATTTTTCTTTCTTTTTTAATATAATTTATTGTCAAGTTGGCTAGCATACAATGTACAGTGTGCTCTTAGTTTGGGGGTAGATTCCCGCGATTCATCACTTACATATAACACCCAGTGCTCATCCCACCAAGTGCCTTCCTCAGTGCCCTTTTTGAATTCATTTGTTATCATATGGATTTCCAATTTTCCAGTATCATATTGAAAATACTTTCTCAATTGCATTGCTTTGGTAATTTCATTGAAAATAAATAAACTATACATATATAAGTCTATTTCTAGAGCTGCTATCTATTCCATCAATTTATAGTCTGTGTTTATGTCAATACTACATTGCCTTAATTACAGAATTTTTTTCCTTTTTTTTTAAAGATTTATTTATTTTTGAGAGAGAGAGAGAGCACACGCGGGGAAGGGGCAAAGAGAGAGGGGGACAGAAGATCCGAAGCAGGCTCTGTGCTGACAGCAACAAGCCCCATGTGGGACTCGAACTCACAAACTGTGATATCATGACTTGGGCTGAGGCTGGACACTCAACTGAATGAGCCACCCAGTTGTTCCAATTACAGAATCTTTAAAGTAAATCTTGAAACCAGTGTAAATCTTCCAAACTTTTCTTATTTCTTAATGTTGTTTTGTTTAAACCTAGGTCCTTTCCATTTCTATATAAAGTATAGAATCAATCTGTCAATTTCTGCAAAATCATGGTGGGACCTACCCAAAGTCACATAGTAAGAAATTAGCATATCAGTGCATCCTGTGGAAGTCTTTTACCTCCAGATTTCAAAGTTTATGATCTTTCTACCACTTTACCATTTCATGCATTTTTCAACTTTTCTAGGGGATTTGGGGGGGGGGGTTCAAAAGAAACTGTAATGTGATTAAAGCATTTTAGAAAAAAACATGTAGCTGGGAGCAAAATTTAACACCAAATGCAGAAAATTTCAAAGAAGTAAATCAGGGATGAGAATTGAATGTGTCATGGAGATAAAGACTATGCTGGGGTAACAATCCGAGTCAAGTCTTGGATCTCCAATCCCACCCAAATAACAAAATGAAGCATTCAATCCATTTAAGTAAACTGAAACTAAATTCAACACCAATTAAATGGGAAGCCTCACAGCACTCCCTCTCCCCCACCCTAACCCCTCCCCTACACATACACAAATATATCCCTCATTAATGAGAGGACAGTATAAAGCCACAAGGTTCCACCTACTTAGAGAAGGCGGCCTGGCATGATCACCATTTGAGTCCTATCTGCAATCAAGGTCAAGCCTCCCTGTAATTACCAATGCCCTGCCAGGTTGTTCACTGAATCATCTCATGCTGCTAACACAGATACTCACAAGAGTGGAACTGCAAACACCCTGCTCAGGGCCAGCTGCCTGAATCCGCTGTGTCCTCACTCTGCTTATCCTGGGATTCCATCCTGACAGCTGTGCACTCCGCATTATCATATCACTTGCACACACAACTGCAGAGCACATGCTCACACGTCCCCCGCTGCCTCCAGAGGGGCCCTACCTCAAGAGATTGTGTCCAGGGCATCCCTGGGATCTGATGGCCAAGTTCATAAGTGTGTGCTTCCTGCTGTTGCTGATGTCCCTGACATTTTCCCCAGAGTTCCAAGCCAGTGAGTTGCTGCCATGATCCACTTTTGAATTGTAGCCCACTGTTTAAAAAGCACTTGTCTGAAACTGTACCTTGGAAACCAAACAGGAAGGGACCCAAAAATGTGAAAAATATCAGCTTAAACCATTTTCCTTTCCATAATTTTTCAGTCCAAAATCTAGAAACAAGCTTTTTTTCCCCAACATATATGTTAATTAGAGGGACCCACGACAAAAAGAGAGTCATGTGGTACAGCAACTACATCATGACATTCTCTGTCTCATATAAATCCTTTTTCATGTTGCAGTGTTGATTTTTGTTTGTTTGTTTGTTTACTCCCCAGTGATCCTTCTCTCTTTTCTTAAACTAGAAGTGTCCTAAGCTGATAGGATACCAAGCATGTTTCAGCCAGACTGGTCCACAATAGGACTTCACTCTTCAGTGGTCCATGTGGGAGGTATTGTTAAGCAACTCCTACCCTTCAGGTCTTGTTCTTTCCTCTTGAAATGATCAGTTTCACGAGACGGGACTCGACTCCTCCAACCTCTTAAGAGGTCAAATAAGGGTGGCCATAATAATCGCAATGAACTCCATTTTATAATGTTTTTCTTTGTAGCTTACATGCAAGAAATTTTTGCCTAACCTGCTATGAGAAAGAATTTTGCTTATATTTTCTTCTAAACACGAAAAGCTTTAGCTCTTACATTCAAGACAATGACCCTTTTTAAGTTCATCTTTGCAAATGGTGATATAAGTGCTGAAGTTCATTTTTTTCCGTAAAAATGTCCAGTTATGCCAGTGCCATGTGTTGGAAGCAGTATCTCTTCTTCACTGAATTACCTTTGAACCTTTGTAAAAATAAAATAACTGTGTAAACATGAGTTTATTTTGGACCCTGTCCTTTTCCATTGATTCATATGTCTACTACATGATTATGATTATTATAACTATATACTAAGTCCTCAAAATCAAGTAGTATCAATCCAACTTTGTCCTTCCTCTTCAAATTCGTTTTCACTTTACTGGGCCTTTTCATATAAATTTTAAAAGAAACTTCTGAATGTCTTTCTTTAAAAAAAAGTCCGTTTGAATTTTAATTGAGATTGCATTGAATCTATAGATTAATTTCGGGAGGATTGCCATCATAATCATAATTTGAATTTCTAGTCCACGTATATCATATAAGTATCTATTCATTCTTTTTTAGTTTTCCTTTGCAATGTTTTATTTGTGGAAGTCTTGAACATCTTTTGTTAAATTTATTCCTTAGTAAAAAGAAAATATATTCCTTAGTATTTTAATACTATTATAATTGGAATTTTTAAATTTTTATTTTCTAATTATTTATTATTAATTATTTATGGAAATACAACTGATAGAAATGCAATTGATTTTTGTATATTGACCTTGAATCCTGAGACTGTGAAATTCACTCACTAGTTCTATTGTTTTTGTAGATTCTTTAATGTTTCTACATACATGATTATGTCATCCACAAATAAGAAAAGATTTGCTTCCTCATTTCTGATATGTTTCTTAATTATTTGTTTCTTGCCTTATTATACAAGTTAGAACTTAATACAGTGCCAAATAGAAGTGAGGAGTACAAATATGCTTGCCTTAGTCCTAATCTTAGTTAAAAGATATTGAGTCTTTCATACTGAATATGATGTCAGCCATACATTTTTCAGAGATGCCCTGAATCCAATGAAGATGGTCCTTTGCTGAGAATTTGTTTCATGAAAGGGTATGAAATTTTTTTAAAGGCTTCTTCTCTCTCTTTTAATAATGTTACATGGTTTTTCTCCTTTTTTCTATTAATATGGTGAATTACATTTTTGCTGTCCAGATGTTAAATCAAATATGCATTCCCACAAACTGGTGCAGCCACTCTGGAAAACAGTGTGGAGGTTCTTCAAAAAATTAAAAATAGACCTACCCTATGACCCAGCAGTAGCACTGCTAGGAATTTACCCAAGGGATACAGGAGTACTGATGCATAGGGGCACTTGTACCCCAATGTTTATAGCAGCACTCTCAACAATAGCCAAATTGTGGAAAAAGCCTAAATGTCCATCAACTGATGAATGGATAAAGAAATTGTGGTTTAATACACAATGGAGTACTACGTGGCAATGAGAAAGCATGAAATATGGCCCTTTGTAGCAACGTGGATGGAACTG
>NC_064808.1:90349132-90363559 GCF_023721935.1 Panthera uncia | reverse complement strand
CAGTTCCATCCACGTTGCTACAAAGGGCCATATTTCATGCTTTCTCACTGCCACGTAGTACTCCATTGTGGATATAAGCCACAACTTCTTTATCCATTCATCAGTCGATGGACATTTAGGCTCTTTCCACCATTTGGCTATTGCTGAGAGTGCCGCTGTAAACATTGGGGTACAGGTGCCCCTAAGCGTCAGTAGTCCCGTATCCCTTGGGTCAATTCCTAGCTCCACTTTCATCTCTTATATCAGTAATTTGTGTCTTCTCTATTATTTTTCTTGATTAGTATGGCTAGATGCTTACCAGTTTTACTCATCTCTTCAAAGGACAGCTTTTGGTTATATTTATTTTTCTTCACTGGTTTTCTGGTTTCTGTTTCATTGATTTCTGTTCTTTTTATTTCCTTGTTCTCACTTTTGGGTTTAATTTGGACACTTTGGGTTTAATTTTGGGTTTAATTTTTCAAGGTAGCAGAAACTTAGATTTAATTAATATCTTCTAATGTTTGTATTAAGCTATAAATTTCCCTCTATGTACTACTTAACTACTCTCAAGTTTTGATATGTATATTTTTAGGATCAGTCAGCTCTAAAAATTTTCCAACTTCTCTTGTAATATATCCTTTTTAATCCAATTATTATGTAGAAATACATGATTTAATTTCTAAAATTTGAGGGTTCTCCTTATTGTTTTATGCTCCTAATTTCCAACCTTGTTGATCTTTTTAAATTAACATTTGTTAAGTGGAGTACAGGATGCCAGATGATAAGGTTCAATAGCAGACCACAAGGGAAATTGAAATAAAGAAGTTTATTACAGATCCTAGAGGAAGTACATGACATACCTTGAGGGGCCACACAAGAAGGTCAAGGCAGAGTATAGATAGAGTGTTAGGACCTGGACACACCTTAGTTAGGATCCATGGTGGAGTGTTTTGGGGTTCCCAGGCTAAGGCCAGATTCCTCAGTTCAAACCAAAAGAATGGGGTTTTGGAAAGCTCCACAGGGGTCTTATTCCAAGGGTACACAAGGGGAAGGCCTTAGGAGGCTGGGCAGATGGCTCGTCATAAGGGCTGTTGGAAGAACTCATATCAGAACTTAACATTTACCAGTGATTCTGCAGGCCTGTATTTAGGGCATATGCTTGCATGGGGGGCTAGGGTCAGTTTAAGGTGCTTACAGGCTGCTTAGTCAAACAACATGGATGTGAAGACAGCAATACCATGGAGTAAACTCCCAGCAGTATGACTCCAACTTTTAAAAATCTATTGAAATCCGTTCAGTGCTGTGGAATATAGACTATCATTGCAAACATAATATATGCATTTGAAAAAATGTGTGTATTCTGCCATTGTTGGGTGTACAAACTATTGATTATGTCAAGGTGATAGATAGAACTCTTCAGACTATGGATAAAATTGTTTATGTTTAGTTTTTCTATAAATTTCTGAGAGAGGTGCTAACTGTGACCATAAAATTACATGTATTTCTCCCTTTAATTCTGTCAAGTTTTGCTTTGTATATTTTGAAATTTTGTCTTGGGGTATATATCTATTATGATCCCTGACGCATTGTTCCTTTTGTCATTATGAAGCATCCTCCTTCTCTCCAGTAACATACCTTTTAAAAATCTATTTCATCTAGCATTAATATAACCAATCCAGCCTTCTTGTGCTTCCTTTTTATATGGCATATGTTGTTTTCATTCATTTACTTTTGCCCTTCTGTGTCTCTGTATTTTAAAGTGTGTCCCAGGTAAGGGCCCCTGCGTGGCTCTGTCCATTGACAGTCCAACTTTGGCTCAGGTTGTGATCTAATGGTTCATGAGGTCGAGCCCCAGGTCAGGCTCTGTGCTGACAGCTCAGAGCCTGGAGCCTCCTTTGGATTCTGTGTGTCCCTCTCTCTGCCCCTCCCCCACTCACACTCTGTCTCTCTCTCAAAAATAAATAAACATTAAAAAAAATTTTTTTAATTAAAAAAAATAATGAAGTGTTTCCCGTGTAGATGGCACATAGTGAGGTCTTGTTATTTTGTTTATGTGTTTATAATCCACATAACAATTTCTTCTTTCTTAACTAATTAAGATTTAATCTAGTTATTGAGATGTCTGAGTTTGGCTCTCCCATCTTAGTTTGTTTTCTACTTGTTCCTGTTTTTTGCACCTCCGTTTCTCTTTTCCTGAATTTCACTTGAATATATTTGTAACTTGGTTTCATATAAAATACTTGGTTTTATATAAAATATTTTATTTTATATAAAATATGCATATTGTATAATATTTAATTATGTCATATAATTATATAATATTATAAATATGTACTATATAGCCACATATTTATAGACAAATGTAAAATATTTTTACAATTTTATAAACATATAAAATACATCTACATATGTTATAAATCACACAATAAAATGTTATAGTTTTGTTTAAAGAGTAATTGGTTTCTCAAGTTGTGAGAAAATCACATAAATAAGGATAATTTTTATATTGTCCAAAAACATATAACATAAAATTTACTATCTTAACCATTAAGTGTACAGTACAATAGTGTTAACTGTGTGCACATTTTTGTGCAATAATCTCTAGAACTTTTTCATCTTGTAAAACTGAAATTCTGTATTCAATGAAAAACAAATCTCCTTTTCATTTTCCCAAGCCCTCGGGCACCCAGCATTCTACTTTGTATTTCTGAGAGTTTGACAACTTTAGATATTTCATATAAGTAGAATCCTGCAACATTTGTCTTTTTGTGAAGGGCTTCTTTCACTTTGCCTAATTTCCTCAAGGTTCATCCATGTAATAGCACGTGACAGGATTTCCTTCTGTTTAAGGCTGAGTAATATTCCACTGTATGGATATAGCACATTTTCTTTATCCAATTCAACTGCTGATGGACATTTCCATGCTTCTACAGCTTGGTTATCGTGAATAGCACTGCAGTGAACACAGGTGTGTGACTATTTCTTTGGGATCCCATTTTTATTCTTTGGGATATATACCCAGATATTATTCAGATATTTTCCATTTTTGGTGTTCTTATTTTTATTCTTTTTTTCTTTTAGTTTAAGGGTCCAAGTTTTCATCCGACATCATTTTCCCTCAGCCTGAAGCATTTCTTACATTGCAGCTCTTCTATTTTTCTCTTATCTAAAAATGTCCTTATTTTGCTTTCATTCTTGAATGTTTTTGCTAAATATAGAATTCTGGGTTGACAGTGTGTTTGTTGTTGTTTTTCTTAGCACTTTAAAGTTGTTGCTATACTCTCTTTGGGCTTCCATGGTTTCTGATGAGAAATTAGCCAATGTACTTTATGTGCAATATTTTGTTTTTCTCTTGCTGATTTTTATGTTTTTTCATCTTTGACTTAAACAGTTTTACTATGGTTTGCCTTTATATGAGCTTCTTTATATTAGTTCTGTTTGGTGTTCACTTAACATCTTGTATCTAAATATATCTGCCTTTCATCAGATTGGGGACATTTAGAGGGTTATTTCTTCAGATATTTTTTGTGTCCCATTAGTCTTTTTTCTCCTTTCAATAATACAATTAAATATATGTTTGACCATTTGGTATATTCTAACAGGCCTCTGAGACTCTGTCCATAATACTCAACCTTTTTTTCTGTATTTCACCTTAGATAATTTCTGTTGGTCAGTCTTCAAGTTTACTTCCTCTTTCTTCTGTCATGTCCATTTACTTGTTAAGTACATCCATCTTGTTATTTCAGAAATTGTATTTTTCCATTATAAAACTTCCTTTTTTAGTGTTTCTATTTTTATGCTGAGATTTATCGCTCCTCGTCTAAGATTTTCATTCATTGGAAACATATTTTGTTTTGCCTTATTGACAATAGGCATAACTGCTTTAAAATTCTTATCTGTTAGTTCTAAAATCTAGTTTATCTTATGGTCTGATATAATTGATTTTTTCTTGAGAAAGTTTTAGGTTTTCTTAGTTCCATATCAACTAATCTTGGTTTGTATCCTGGACATTATGAATATTAAGTGGAGATTCTGGATTCTGTTATTTTTCCCCAATGCATTTCATTTCCCTTCTTTTATTGGGTAATGTTTTTTGTCTGGACTTGAGCTGCACACTGTTTCATGGGCAGTAGCTCTGATACCGGTTCACATAGTTTGCCTTTATCTGATCTGATTTGAGTCTGTTCTGCACATGCATGTTTTAGGGTCAGGTGAATCTAGTTTGGGGATACCTTCTCTGGTTCACTTGTTTCCATAATTTCCCCCAGTATTTCAGATTTTTATTCAGTATTTCAGATTTTTGGGCCTCAGTTATCTGGTTCACTTGTTTCCATAATTTCCCCCCAGTATTTCAGATTTTGGGGCCTCACTTATCTGGCTCTTTGCACCAGAGAGATGGAATTTTTCCACATGGGTACAAGATAGACTGCACTTAGTGCTGGAAAAAAAGCTAGAAAGACGGGAACTTACTTGGTATTGCTCCCTTCTTCCCTCCTCCAAGCGAATGCTCATCCCCCTACCAGGTCTGCTTCTGTTCATTTCCAGCATCTTCAGGTAGTTGTTTTGCTTTTCTTTAACTGTGTCTAGATTTAGTTTCTTTTATTATTCAGGAGTGTCATCTAATAGAGTCATAGGCCATTACACCCAGAGTTACTCTATTAAAAATCCAGGGTTTTTTTTTAAGTTTTTACTTAAATTCCAGTTAGTTAATATACAGTGTAATATTAGTTTCAGGTGTACAATATAGTGGTTCAACATTTTCATACAACACAAGGAGGGCTCATCACCACAAGTGCTCTCCTTAATCCCCCTCACCCATTTCACCCATCCACCCACCCCCTCCCCTCTGGTCGCCATCAGTTTGTTCTCCATACTTAAGAGTCTGTTTCTAACACATATGCTTTTCTTCACCTTATATTATGTATATCATACATAAAGTTCAGAGACCTTAAGTTCAACACAATTTGTAATCACTACTCAGGTAAAGATATAGATCATGTTTGGCATCCCAGAAAGTTCCCTCATGCTGCTCTCCAGTCAAGAGCACCCCCGACCCCCCGCAGGCCAAGATGTTGCCATATTCTGATTTCTGTCTTTCTAAGTTGCGTTTGCTTTTTCTTGAACTTAATGTGGTTTGTTTTTTGGTTTATTTTGCTCATCATTATGTCAGTGAATGGGTTCACATATGTTGTTGTAGGGTAATACTTTGAGATTTGTTTCTGTGTATTATTCCATTGTGTCAACATACAACTATTTCCCCATTTCATCTTATGACAATAGGTATTTCATAAAAGAATATGCTAGGTCATGCTGTTGTAATGAAAATGGAAGAAATATAAACATGGCTCACATACTACAGAGGTGTCTATTGAGTGTGTGTATTACTTCCAGATTTTCTAGTCAAATTTATAAAATAATAAAGGCCATCAGTGCATCTCCAAATTCTTGTTTATGGTTACCAAAGCTAATGACACTATTGTTAGTTAAATGAATATTTTACATATAACATACATTTATATTTTAAGTGGTTAATATCATAAGGTTCATTTTGTATTATTCACAGATATATATTCATAGATATCTATTTTTCATGGGCCCTCTTTATTCAGTTTCTTTAGGTAATCAGTTCAGGAAGTAGTTCATTGCCCATTTTTTAAAATTAGAGAGTTGGTTTTTGATGCAAAAGTAATTGTAATTATATGTTTTAGTATACATGATGTTTTTGCTTTTATAACAGATTAATAACCATATCTTTATTTTACTTTAAATTTTCATTCAAAAATCATGCCCCATTATATGTTACTATCATACTGTTACTAAGAAAATGTGTTATTAGGTTTATGACATATTAGAAATGCATTGCAATGAGTCATGAATAATACATAGGTTAACAGCAGAGGGTAGAGGAGAGCAGTGCAGGCAGACCAACTCAGAAAAACAAAAACCTGGAAGTCCTGTATATTTGGGCAAAGGCAAGTGATGGTATGGGCTGAATCACTGAGTGTATAGAAAGGAGATTGTTGCATTGTTAAGGTTGATAATCCCTTATTCTACTCCATGCTCTTTCAGTAGAGAACTGATTGAGACATGAGATGTAGGAACCTCTCAAAAAAAGATCAAGGATATAGCTGAAGGATATAGCTTAGCTCCATAGTCACAATGGGATTCTCTCCTTCCCTCACTGCATTCCCCAAAAAGGTTTGATGAATCCAGGCACAGAGGAAACATACATCAACCTTTCCCTACTAGGGAAGAGGAGACAAGTACTGGTCCAGAGGACAGTGCAGTCCAAAACAGGGAGACCTAAAGGAACTAGCCAGTCATTCCCAGTTCTGTCTCCCCATTTCAACTGTAACGATCCACTCCACTTCCTTATGGAAGAGAAGAGCAGGAATATGGAAAAAGGAAAAGGATTCTTCCCATTCTTTACTCTCCTAGGCCATGGAAAGATAGATACCCATTTTAGAGGAATCATCTGCTTTGGACCAGAGAGAACTGGGCATTTACAGAGAGGAGGAATCAACTACTCAAACCAGGTTTTCTCTTGTGAATAAACATATAATTACATATCTCACATATGCGCATAGTTATATGTTAAATTCTCTCTTCCCAAGTTCCATAAATATAGCTCAGAACTGTCTCACTGTTGAAATATTTATTTTTCAAATCATCTTGAAAAAGTAACTAGAAACTGTGAGGACTACAACTTCTCAAAGATTATTTCCCCTTCAGCCCAGCCGTTTCCCTGGACCCAGGTTATTCTATGCAAACTTTAGGTAAATAAGCAAAATGGGAGCTATTTGAGGAGGCTGCTTTTACAAACCATATGTGACTTCAAGAAAAGAGAGTGTGGACACTGCCTTGGAACAATTCATCAGCACTTCCTATATGCAGTAATATTCCTGAATTCAGAGAAGGGACAGGGCATGCGACTCTGCCATTATTTGTGTGAAGAAAGAGGGACAGAAAGATGTGTTACTGCTTTGGCTTTCCTTTGTGACTCTGTCCTGTGGGCTGGTGGAGTGGATTAGAGATGACCAGATGAGGTTTTAAAAAACGAATTCTATAGCCCATCAGCTAGACCCTCTGAGCCCACAAGGTGTGAAGGGAAGAGCAAGCCCATGCAATTTGGTTAGGTAGAGACAACAGGAACTATTTCCAAAGTACGCATGGAATATAGGAAAACCAGAAGAGACTGTGCAGCACCCAGGACTATAAGTTGGGCATTATTACCATTTCCAGGTCTGAATTAGTGACAAGGAGAGTGAGCTGTGTAAGAAGAGCCACTTGACCTCAGTGTGACTCTTGGTAGATGGATGCAACCCATAGCGCTCCCACAGAAAGGAGGCCAGAGGAATACATACTTTGTCCTCACTCTTCTTTCCCACACTGCTTGCTAATGAGAGAGAGCAAGAAAGTCTGCTAATGTGATCCATATCAGTTAGACACCTAGGAAGACAGCAGGCTGGATAAGCATAGAGAATAGACATACAGGAGCAAAACGAAAATATCCAGCATAGGCAGATATGAAGCCCTAAAAATGAGGCCTAAATGGTCAGAAATAATGGAATGTTGGAATATGCTTCTGTTTCCAAAGCATGTTCAGGGACACTAGCCAGGAGAGCAAGAAGTTGCCAATATCTTCCAGGAGGTTGAGGGCTATTGGAGAACTGCCAGTTTTTGTCAGAACAGGAATACCAGGGTAAGTGAGAAGGAATCAGTGGCTCCAGCTTTAAGTACCTGGGAAGAATATGGACAGAAGAAGTGAGGATGCCACTAACAGCAAAAATACTTCTTCCCTTCCATTATAAGAGGGAATCATTTATTCACAATGAGCAAAACCAAAATTTCACTCACATCGAGTTTAAGGATAAAGACAAAGATGCTGTTTTATGGATTCTGTTCATGATTATCTATCAAGAGCAGAAAATATTTCCCAAAGGAAGAAAGCTCAGGAGAGAAATGACAAATGGCCAATTCAGATGCAACGTTTCCCTCCTTAATGTCACATCAATAACATAGAAATACCTCTGCCAGTTGGGAGGTGTACTAAATACTTGTTAGTGCTTCACCCACATCCTCTCGGATCCTGTTCTCATTGTGATGCGTGCCAGCTTCAAGTATGCCTTCACTAACTCCCAACAGCTAGCACCTGCTTTTATTTGCCAGAGAACTACACTCAGGATGACAGAGCTTCCCTTGCACAGGAGAGCCCGGAGTGCCAGGAAAGTTAAATCCTTGGAGTACCCCTGAACCCAAGACTGATATGTGTCAGGATATAAATACTCCAGATGCCTGACCCTGCTCAGGATGATTCTGAGTCATGACCCACAATGTCTTCAAGGACTCCATACAGCCTTGACCAGAGTTGCCCATCATCAGAGTTTGCTTGATATCACACATTTTCTCAGTCTTCTTCTGTCTCATTTCTGCATTCCCGGCTGGATTTACATGGGAATGCTTGCTAACAAATCTCTTCCACATGAATATTCATCTCAGGGTCTTGTGGGAAACCCACTCCAAGATGGAGGGGAAGGAAACCAAATGAAGATTATGGGAGAAGTATGCAAACAAAGGAAACGGGGAGAGAAAAACATTTGAGGGAAAATTAAAAACCATCACTTGTTAGAAGGGCAATGTTTGGAATTCAGAATGTATTCTGTAAAAAAAATTGAAAAAAAATGCACCTTGATATATCAGTATGTCATGTATCAGTATGTCTCCAACTCAATGGAAATATATCAGAGTTTTCATGTCAGAAAACTAGGAACTGAGTAGATAGTTCAGCATGGCTACTTTGCTGTAAAAAATAATAGTGTAGCCCAGTGGTTCTCAGTGGTTGGTTCTCAGAGCAGCAGTAGCAGCATCGCCTTGGAACTCCTTAGGAATGAAAATTGTAGAGTCCTATCCCAGACCTACTGAATCAGAAGTTCCGTGGGTAGGTCCTGGAATCTGCATTTCAACAACCCCTCCAAGTAATTCAGATACATGTTTAAATTTGAGAATCACTCCTGTAGCTTCTGGTCCCAGGAGATAGACTGAGGCACAAGCATTTCCCTGATCCAAGGAAAAAGAATCGGCTTTTATATCTGCGTCAGAAGAGAGGAAATGGAAGTTGATGAGTATATAACAGATTAAGATGAGTATATAACAGATTAAGATTATCAGTCATAATGCTTATGACTACAAAATCTACCGGCTTATAAGACAGGTGCTGGGGCACCTGCGTGGCTCAGTCTGTTAAGCATCTGGCTCTTGATTTTGGCTCAGGTCATGATTTCACAGTTTGTGATATCAAGCCCCACATCAGCCTCTGCCACTGACAGCACAGAGCCTGCTTGGGATTTTTCTCTCTCCCTCTCTCTCTGCCCCTCCCCTGCTTGTTCGTTCTCTCTCTCTCTCTCTCTCTCTCTCTCTCTGTCTCTCTCTCTCTCCCCATCTATCTCTATCAAAGTAAATGAATAAATAACCATTAATAAAAACAGGTGCTGATAAAGAGTTTAGTGAGAAGAGGTGAGAAGCACATGCAATTTGATGGTGTTGTGGTTGCAGAAAAACAGACTGACCATTACCACTAACTGGGCCATGACACCACCAATATCTATCCTAATGCAAACCGTGCTCCAGCAGAGAACAGACCAGAGGGACACATCCCATAGTGACCCCAGGCCACAAGTAATAAAATAGTAGCTAACAACCAAGTAGTAGTCACTAAACAACAGAAAATCAAAAGGGAAGAGTGGAATGTTGCATTTCAAGTTAATGATGATGGTCTCTGATATAAATTGCATTGTCATTTTAAGTGAAATGACAAAGGAGTAGGAGAGGTTTAAGAAGGTAAGCTCATGAGGATGTTAAGGAAAGAATTCAGCCCTGTTACAATGACCATGCTGTAACAATAAGGAGAAGAGCATAGGATGGATCTCTTGTCCATTTGTGAAACAAACAGGAAAAAAAAAGTAGTCACTGTTGAGACATTTCCCATAGCCATGCTCTTTGGAGAAGTCATCTCTGAAGGTAGGAGGGAAGAACCTCTTTCTAAGCCACACAGATTCCATGGCTCAGACATGAGAATTCTCTTTGCTCTAATGGCAGAAGGACTAGTTTTAACACAGGAAAGGTGAGCACAGTAGGAATGCCTATCTCTTGTCTCTTTCTACACTTACAAAAATACTCCCATGTTTGGAAAAGACCCCAACATAGTCAGCAGCTCAAGGAGGCTAGTAATCCAAGCTGGACTAAGGTATGCACTGGGAACCCAGTCCTTACAGCAAAGACAGGGAAGCAGCATCTCAGAGAGGTTCCACAGTTTCCCAGGTTCAGGAACCCTATCTTGAATAAGGAATGAGAACTGTAAAGAGACCTAGAGACATCATCTCTGCCTCCATTGCTTCAGTCATCCCTACCCCAGAACCAAATTAGTTTTCATATCCCCATGTTAGAGAGAAGGACAAAAAGAGACTTGGAGGCTGCAACACAGCCACCCTCCCTTGTCCAGCATAGTGTCGGCAGTACAGAGTTTTACAGTCTCTGCTCTCCCACTTCATAGAGGGAAAATGGCTTGGGTGGCATAAGAAGAAGGGTGCCCTAAGCATACATACTTTTCCTGTAATGGTGAGAAAATAAAAGGTTGCATTATCCTGAAATCAATTCTGAACCAAAGATCGTGATTTCAGATCAAGGCCAGGCTCAGATTCTCCTCTCCAGTCAAAGAAAGGAAACATCATCTGTCCATGACCACAGTGCCATTTACATGATATTTAAAAGGGGATTTCTTTTGCATGTATCTGTATCGAGATCTGACTGGAAACCCAAAGAAGTTTCCTCGGGTATTCTCCTAGGAGGAGTTTCTGTAATAAACAAGAAACTGTAGTTTTCACAAATAGAGCACATTTTTTACTTCTGCACAGAATTTCACACACACACCCCCCAAGAATGTGAAGCAGGAACCCCTCTTTCCAGAGACATGTAAAGGGTTGACTCTAGCTGGGAATCCCTCTGTAATGATGGCAGGTTTCAGTAACACAATCTGTGGACCTGGCAGTTGGTTAGGGTCCTAACTCGCTCAACATGGCAAAGCACTCATCACAGTGCCTTTTTCAGTAAAATTATCTAAAAATCTTCAAAGCTATCAAATAAAAATGGAAGCTTCCCCAAAAGGGCTTTAAGCCTGCGCATGGAGAGAAAGAAGGAAATGCTGTGTTACCATTGGTTCTGCGGAAACCGTAATATGCCATGAAGACACAGCAGGGAAGAATGACAAATAACCATCGTGATATTTTTCTAAAGATACCTCACTTTTGAAGGCCAAGAATCAGAGTACTGTTCTCTATTATTTTGGCTAAGGCAGAAGTTCACTATATGAATGATTCATACTTTTATTCAATAATTATTCCATAATTCCATAATTTCTGCATTTGAAAAAGAATATAGAAACTCAATTATACTCAGTTGCTGTAAAAAGTTTCCTCTAAAACATGGTGTTAATTAAATGATGGTGCAATTTTTTTCTAAAATTTATTTTCTTTAAAAATGCTATATACTTTCTCATCAAAATGACATGGAATATAGTGAAGTTTATTATGTTCCTTGTTTGTGTCTCTTAGTTGTTTTTGTTGGGGGAGTCGGGGGGGGCGGCAGTGGTAAGGTCACTTAACACGAGCTCTACCCTTGTTACAAGTTTGCAAGTGTACAATACAGTATGGTTAACTAGAAGTGCTGTGTTTTACAACAGATATCTGAGCTATTCATCTTGCATAACTGAAACTTCTCACCCACTGAAAAATTGGAGTAGACATAACACCTTCAAATTCATGTCAGACAGAGTGACTCCTTCCTCCTGGTGATCTCATACCTAAATTTCAGGACAGTAATCAAGACACATAAACAGGAACTGAACCCAGGGTTCAAGGATGCTCTGAAAATCATACATGAAGTCCTCATTGACATGGACAAGTCGGGTTTTGCAATACAAATGCCTCTGAACAGGGTGTTACACTCTGACACTGGAGTATAGAGAGAGACATGGGCAAGAAATTGCATATATAACATAACCAAAAATTAGCATTGAGATTGTGACTATGGAGAAGAAGCACTTGTTATTCTTTCTAATTGTGGACAGAAAAGGGGGGAGAGAAAAAGAGGATCAAAGGAAATTTTTAAATAAAAAATTTTAAGCAAGTTTGGATATGCTTAGAAATAGAAGAGTCTGTAGAGGTGGAGAGATTAAATATGTAAGATGAAATTTTGAGGAAATAAAATCCCAAAAAATGAAAAAAAGTTGACAAAGTTCAATATCTATTCATACTTTTAAAATACTTATTTGAATCAGGGAATGATGGATACTGTCTTTTTTTTTTTTAAATAAGCTTTACACTCAATGTGGGGCTTCAACTCAGGACTTTGAGATCAAGAGTCACATGGTTTACCAAGGCAAGCAGGTGCCCCCTGACAGATGCTTCTTTAAGATGATAAAATGTGTAAAATAAATATATAAAATGCCAACAATTTAATTTGAAAACTCTAGAGGCTTTCCTAATTAGAAGCAGAAGTTAATCTGAGATGCCTACCGTCTCAACTGTTACTTAACACTGTATTAATGGTATTAGAAAATGCAATTATAAATGGGAAAGGGATAGGAGGCATAATAACCAAAAGAAAACAGGTAAAATTATCTCTGTTTATAGAAGATTTTATTACATTTTGCAAAACCTGAAAGAATCCATGGGAAAACTTATACAAAAATAAGTTATATTGCAAAGTATAAAATTAGCATAGAATTCAATAGAATTCATATATGTAAATAATAATCAGAAGATATAATGAAAGATAGCAGCAAAAATACAGCAAAAATAAAATACAATAAAATTCCCAACCATAAATCTAATAAGAAAGGTGAAAAACATAGATGAGGAAAATTATGAAACACTCCTAAAAGATACTAAAGTAGACCTAAAAGAAAATAGGAAGACATACCATACTTCATGTTGGAAGTCTCAAGATTCAAAGATGTCAATTCTCCCTAAGTTTACTTATAAGAAGTTTAGGATGCAATCACTAAACATGCCCTGAGGCTTGTTTTGTTTTGTGTTGTGTTCTGTTGTTTTGTTTTGTTTTGTTTTGTTTTTGGACCTTCATAGATTGTAAACATTATGGTTAAAAAATGAATAGCCAGGAAAACCCTAAAAAAGAATAACAATATGTGGGAAATTACATTCAAGATATGAAAACATTATGAAGCTCCTACAATTAAAGCAGTGTGGTATTGGCTCATGACTAGACTAGCAGACAAATAGAACAGAATAGAAAACACAGAAATAACTCAAGTGCCTATGAAACTTAGTATGCAATTAAGGCAGCAGCTCAGCTCAGCAGGGAAAAGATGGGCTTTTTTTTTTTTATATAAATGGCAATAGAACAACTGGATAGCCATATGGAAAAAGATAAATTTGGATCCATTCCTCACACCATATACTGGTACAATTTGTAAAAAGATCAGACATCCAAATGTAAAAAAATGAAACCATACAAACATTTTGAAAAACAAAAAAAAGAGTGAATTTCTTTATAACCCTAGAGGAAAGAAAGCATTTCTAAATATGACTAAAATATATGAAACAAAAGATTAAGAACATGAATATTTAAATTTTATATCATAAGGAAAAGCCAAATCACAAAATGAGAGGAAAATGTATGCACCTTATACCCCAAACAAAAAGCTAATATGCATAATATGTGGTCCTTCTAAAAATTGAGACCAAAATCCAGCAGAAAAGTGAGGAAGGTGTGATGTAATACCAACAGCCATTAAATATATGAAAATACCTCTAATGTTTCTCATTAGTAGAGAAATGCTCATTCTAACTATACTTGAAAATTGTTTCTAATCTTTTAGGTTGGAAAAATTGAAATTTTGGAGAATGTACTATGTTGGAGAGACAAAAGAAAGTAGGCATTCCCATTTATTGCTAAAGGGAAAACAAATGTTAATTCTCCCAAAAAGATTCACAGATTCAATAAAATCCCAATCAAAATCTCAGCAGGTTGTTTTGTGGGAATTTACAAACTGATCCCAACATTCATATGAAAACTCAAAGGACCTAAAAAACCAAAATAACTTTGAAAAAGGTGAATGAAGTTAGAGGACTTATACTGACTCATTTTAAGAATTATTATAAAGTTACAGTAATCAAAACTGTGTGGTATTGACATCAAGATAGACAAGCAGACAAAGGGAACAGAATGTAAAAAACAGAAACAATTGATTTTTAACAAAAGTAAAAGAACAGTCGGTGGACACAGATGTGCAAAAACACACACACACCAAAAAACCACTTTGATCCACAACTCAACTGTATATAAAAAATAACTCCACGGACTACAGACCCAAATGTAAAAAAACTTCCAGAAGAAAATACAGGAGAAAATCCTTATGATTTGGCGGGGGGG
>NC_064808.1:90326308-90349032 GCF_023721935.1 Panthera uncia | reverse complement strand
ATCTGTATTACTCAGTCATTTTGTTTGCACCCAGATACCCTTCACTGGAGAGTGGCAGGGGGATAGTTGGGCTGCGGGGGGGGAGGGGGGGGGAGGGGGGGGGCGGTCCTTATGATCTTTTTTTAAGCAACAAGTTCTTGAATACGACAACAAAGCTACAGTTCACAAAAGAAAAAAATGATGAGGTGGACTTCATGAACATTAATATCTGTTAATAGAATGAAAACATAAGCCATGGACTATTTAAAAATCTCATATTTAGTAAAGGACTTGAATTCAGGATATATAAAGACCCTTGAGATCTCAGTAACAAGAAATAAACAGCCTACTTTAAAATGGGCAAATAGGTGGGATAGACATTTCACACACAGACACACAAAAAAGATATATGGATGACAAATGATAACATAGAAAGATACTCATCATCATTAGTTACTAGGGAGATGAAAATTAAAACCACTATGTGCCCCAGGTCAGGCTCTGCTCTGATGGCACAGATCCTGCTTGGGATGCTCTGTCTCCCTCTCTCTCTTCCTCTCTCTCTTTCAAAAATAAATAAATAAACATTAAAACTACCATGAGACACCCCTATACACCTGCTAAAATGTCTTCAGTTAAAAAGTGGACCATGCCAAGTGTTAGTGAGGATATGGAGGACTGAAAATTTCAAACACTGCTGGTGAAAGTGTAAAATGGTACAACCACTTTGGAAAACAGTCTGGCACTTTCTTAAAAAGTTAAAACATGGGGCACCTGGTTGGCTTAGTTGGTGAAGCATCTGACTTTGACTCAGGTAATGATCCGGTGGCTCTTGAGTTTGAATCCCACGTTGGGCTCTGTGTTGACAGCTCAGAACTTAGAGCCTGCTTCAGATTCTGTGTCTCTGGCTCTCTCTGCCCCTCCCCCCTCTCAAAAATAAAATAAACATAAAAAAATTGGTGGGGGAGGACACCTGAGTGGCTCAGTCAGTTAAGTGTCCCACTTCGCCTCAGGTCATGATCTCACGGGTTTGTGAGTTCATCCCTGTGTTGGACTCTGTGCTGACAGCTCAGAGCCTAAAACCCAGTTCACATTCTGTCTCTGTGGAGTGGAGCCAGAAGATCCGGAGACCCAAAATCTTCACAGGGCTAAGATGCCACAGGTCTATTATGTCTTCTTTCTCACTCACACCCTTTCACATCACTCTTCTTCTGACCTCAAGAAGAGCAGTAAACTATCTCTTAAACAGGACACAGAACTAACCATAAAAGGCAAAACTGATAAATCAAACTTCATCAAAATTAAGAACATCCACTATTGGGGTACCTGGGTGGCTCAGTCAGTTAAGCGTCCAACTTCAGCTCAGGTCATGATCTTGGGGGGTTCGTGGGTTTGAGCCCCATGTCGGTCTCCGTGCTGACAGCTCAGAGCCTGGAACCTGCTTCAGGTTCTGTGTCTACCTCTCTCTCTGCCCCTCCCCCACTCATGCTCTGTCTCTCTCAAAAATAAACATTAAAATTAAAAAAAAAATCCACTATCAAAAGATATCATTTAGAATAAGCAAGGCATAGTTTTGGAGACGAGAGATATAGAGAGATAGATTGACATACAGATGTGTGTATGCATTATATATGTATGTATTACTGACATAATACTCGTGCATGCACATATACATAGTACACATACATTTATACACTTACACATATAAGTATTTAAATGTAGAATTTTAATTCCTTCAAGTCAATAGGAAAGCAGCTAACAACACTAGTTTTCAGATGACCAAAAGATATGGGTAATTTCTTCATGGAAAAAGATATCCAGGGATGCCTGGGTGGCTCAGTCCATTAAGCATCTGACTTCGGCTCAGGTCATGATCTCACGGTTCATGGTCTCAAGCCCTGTATTGAGCTTTGCACTGTCAGCACAGAGCCTGGAGCCTGCTTTAGATTCTGCGTCTCCCTCTCTCTCTCTCTCTCTCTGCCCCTCCCCTGCTCATGCTCGCTCTCTCTCTCCCTCTCTCAAAAATAAATAAACATTAAAAAAATTTTTTTTAAGATATCCAAGCAGCCAATACACGTATTAAAAGGTGCTTGACATCAGGAAAATAAAAATTAAAAGGCATTTTCTTACACACACCAGAATGGGTAAAATGCAAATACTAAGTGTTAATAAGGATGTGGAGCAACTGGAACTCTCAGACATTGTTGCCAGCAGTGCCAACTGACTCAAATGTTTTTTAAAACACTTTAGCAGTACTTATAAAAGCTAAATATAGACCTACTCTATTATCCAGAAAATCCACATCTAAGTGTATATCCAAAAGAAATGTTTGCATACTTCAATCAAAATGCATGTTCAGGGGTGCCTGGGTGACTCAGTCTTGAGCATCTGACTCCTGATTTCAGCTCAGGTCATGATCTCACAGTTAGTGGGATCAAGCCCTGTGTCAGGCTCCACGCTGACAACATGGAGCCTGCTTGAGATTCTCTCTTTCCCTCTCTCTCTTGCCCCTCCCCTGCGCTCTCTCTCTCTCTCTCAGAATAAATATATAAACTTTAAAAATCCATGTTTAAAAATTTTTGTAGAAGCTTTATTAACAATAGGGCTAAAATTGATGGATGAATGGATAAAGAAGATGTGGGATAGATAGATAAATAGATAGATACATAGATAGATAGACAGACATATACAATGGAGTATTACTCAGCAATCAAAAAGAATGAAATCTTGCCATTTGCAACTATGCAGATGGAACTAAAGGGTATTATGCTAAGTGAAATTAGTCAGTCAGAGAAAGACAAGTATCATATGACTTCATTCATATGAGGCCTTTAAGAGACAAAACAGATGAACATAAGGGAAGGGAAGAAAAAATAACATAAAAACAGGGAGGGGGACACAACATAAAAGATTCTTAAATATAGAGAACAAACAGGGTTACTAGAGCGGTTGTGGGAGAGGGAATGGGCTAAATGGGTAAGGGGCATTAAGGAATCTACTTCTGAAATCATTGTTGCACTATATGCTAACTAACTTAGATGTAAATTTAAAAAATAAATTAAATTAAAAAAAAACAAAACCAATAGGTCTGAAACTTGACCAGTTCAATTAACAGGCTAAATAGTTGTATATTCACATAATGGAATACCACATAACAATAAAAAGTATATATATCTGTATATGCAACACTATAGATGAGTATCACAGTCATTATTATGCTGAGATAAAGAAGCCAGAAACAACAGAGTATGTGTTTATGTGAAGTTCAAACATAGGCAAAACTAATCTATGATAATAAAAGTCAGGAGAGTGGATAAGCTCTGGGTAGGGGGGTGGGATTTGAGGGCAGGTAATATTTACTGGAAAGGAGCAAAAGGAAGCCTTCTAACGTGGATGGAAATGTTTTACATCATTATCTAGTCTGTGGTTACGTATACATATGCAAAAATTCAATGAGCTATACACTTAAGATCTGCATACTTTGCTATATGAAAGTTAGACTACAAAAAAATTTTAAAGGAAGGTTTCTGTTTTCTTTCATTACCTACATTGTGCCGCATACCCAGTACATACCTAATACACCACCCCATGCCTAAATTCTAGGTTCCCTGAATTCAGGTATCTATTTAGTCTCATCTAAAGTATAATTCTCCCCACGTGTTTCTTATTTTCTTTGCAGCAACACTGACCAGAATCAAAAGGCAAAACTAAACATTTATCCACACTTCCCTTATTTCTCA
The DNA here is from genome assembly GCF_023721935.1 of Panthera uncia. Lineage (NCBI taxonomy): Eukaryota > Metazoa > Chordata > Mammalia > Carnivora > Felidae > Panthera > Panthera uncia. Next base: position 90,345,313 of record NC_064808.1, on the reverse strand, counting down.
CTGGAATAGAACTTTCCTAAGGAAAAGTTCATAAATAAAAATATTTCCCCAGCATGGCACTTCTCATTACTTCCCAAAGAAATCTTACCACTAATGGTGAGTTTACACACGCACACACACACACACACACACACACACACGCACGCACACACACACACACAAATTGTTCCTTTGATTTTTTATATAATGCTATATTTCTCATTACATAATACTGTGGATTTATGAACTTATCCTGAGATCACCATCCCCTCCCCATGTGCCCCATTATTAGAATATGATGGCTATCTACAATGACTGAAAATTCAATAGCCATTGCCTCTCCTAATAAGCAACAGGTTGGTGCTGCCTTCATAGCTAAATGTGTCCGCACAGCTACCTGGTGCTCTGTTACATCCTCCAGACCAGTGTCATTTACTAAAAATGTAATTTAAGCCACATTTGTAATTCTTGGCCTTCTAGTAGACACATTTAAAAAAGCTAAACAGGTAAATTCATTTTAATAATATATTTTATTTAATGTAATATATCCAAAATGTTACTTCTACATGTAATCAACATAAAAAGTTGCAATGAGATATTTTACAGTTTTTCATATTACTCCTTCAAAGATCCAGTGTGTACTTTACAATTACATTGTACAATTACATGTACTTTACATTACACACTTAGAGTATGTCTCAGTTTCAATGCTCAATACCATATACCACTAGTGACTACCATTTTGGATAGTGCAGCACCCAGTTATTTTGGACCACAGCCAAGGTAACCCTTGAAATAAGACTCCAAATTCTTTCTCTGTTAGTCTTGAAATAATTTATGACTCCTCTACCACACATCTTTACACCCCATAAAAATAAGTTTCTCTCTTCTGGAAGTTTTAATTCACTAAACTATGTCCATAGGGCTCCACCCACCAAGTCATTGGTCACCATACTTGCCTCTCTCTGAAATCTAACATACTTTCCACTTACACACTGCAAAATTCATCAAACACTGATCTTGTCATTTTGCCAAGACCAACTCAACAAAATTTTTCACCTCCTACTCTCTTGCAAAATGTGATATATTAAAATTATCCTGTGAAAAGTAGCATGAAATTACTGTGAATATATTCATAATTTAAATGTGCTAGGTCAACCAACATGAGAAAGGAAATCTTCCAAGAAAAGGATGAGGGAAGAAAACATGGCAAAGGGAAAAACAAACTGGATCGGGATTCAAGCAACGATTTCAGTTCCAGATAGTTTTATGTTCTTGCGCAACATACAAACATTTCTGACTCTGCAAAGTGCAATGTATTATAAAAAGGCACTAGACCGAATGATTCCTAAGCCCCACTCAGTGTTGAATACTCTGTAATTGCAGCAATTATTTTTCATAAAATAAAGAAGGAAAAATTGGGGGATTAGGGTAAGGGAGAATCAATCCATTGGGGAAAAAACATTAAAATTTCCTCTACCATATAGTACAGAAAGAAAGCACTGGTGCTTGGAGTCCTCAATGAAAAAAGTAATAACAACAATAGTAATAAAAACACTACAATAAAAAAAATCCTTGGATCACTTATCTAAATTTCTAATATTTTTTTCAAGAGAAGGTTATTCTGCCCACGGTTTTCCTCAGGGCAACTTTGACATCCTTATTCCTCAGATTGTAGATTAATGGGTTGAACATTGGCACAACAATGGTGTAGAACAAGGAAGACACTTTCCCCTGGTCAAGGGGTAAAATAGAAGGTGGCTTAAGGTACATAAAAGCTCCTGATCCAAAGAAAAGAGAAACTGCAATTATGTGAGAACTGCAGGTACTGAAGGCCTTGGACCTGCCTTCAGTGGAGCTAATGTGGAAAATACTAGAAATAATGAAACCATAAGATATAAAAATGGCAACAATGGGCACCCCAATGCCAATGGTCACAACAATAAAGACAATTAGTACATTTATGTAAGAGCTGTTGCAAGAGAGCTCAAGGAGGGGAAGGATGTCACACATATAGTGATTAACAAGGTTGTCAGAACGAAATGTCAGAAATAATATATTTCCTGTATGGGCCACAGCTCCCAAAACCCCCATCCCATAGACACCCAGCAAAAGGAGTAAACACACCTGAGAAGACACAGTGACCATGTACAGCAGTGGTTTACAGATGGCGACATAGCGGTCATATGCCATCGCTGACAGGATGTAGGATTCAGAAAAGACAAAAAAGCAAAAGAAAAAGAGCTGAGTCATACACCCTGCATAGGAAATGATGTTCTTCTTGGAGACAAAACTCATTAGCATTTTGGGGATGATGGCAGTAGAGAAACTAAAATCTATGAAGGACAAGTTGAAGAGGAAAAAGTACATGGGAATATGAAGGTGAGAATTCAGCCCAGTCAGGGTTATCAGGCCCAGGTTCCCCACCACAGTGACCATGTAGAAACCTAGAAACAGGAAGAAGAGGGGCATCTGGAGTTCTGGCTCATCTGTTAAGCCTGCGAGGATAAACTCTGTCACAAAGGAGGCATTATCTGCAGCCATTCTCCTCTAGGAGAGTCTGTAAGGGAAAAAGAAGAGTCACTGAGACAAAGAGAGAGAAGCCACACACCATGGAACTTAAGGGGCTGACATGGAGAAGAAAAGAATGGGAACATTTACTGGCACTGTTCCAAATGTTGTGTGGCATTATGAGTATCCCCATTTCACAGATGAGGACACTGGACCTAAGTGACTTGCACAAGTCCTGATGCTACTAAGTTACAGCAGGAGGTGAACTCAGGTGGTCTGGCTCCTGGGGTTTGAGCTTTTACCCACTCTGCTAGAGGACAGACCAGGACAGGCAGGCACTCACCCTCCTCTGCTTGGAGTCACAGTGCTGTTCTCCACTGGCTCTCATCCATCTCTTTCATCGAGACTCAACTGGCCCCGATGAAAAGCAAGTGACAACTCAGAGCTCAGACCCTCTGCTTCTGCTTCTCTACTTTGAGGAGCGAAACCTCTAATTTATCTTGCTGCCCTGAAGAACTTGATCTTTGATTGTGGCTTTGCTGCAAGTCTCTTGTCCAAATTCCGGGGATGAGACAACATCCTTTCCAAATGCCCATGGATAACAAGAGACTAATCTCAGTGACGTAGTTACAGAGACTCCCTCAGGATCACTGCTCCAGAGACCCACTTCCCAAAGGAAGAAGAAATGTTTGTTTACCCCCCTTGCTAATGCTTGATGTGGCTTTTAAAGACCTGTGGTTACATTTTTTCATTGTGATTACATCTTTTTAAGCTATTAATTATAGCAAAGCATCATGGAAAAATGCTAATTGCAACCCTGTATTAAGCCCTTACTGTGTACCAAACACCATATCAACCCACTACCCTCGTATGAAGGATCCAAAGCAATGCACAAAGAATTTTACCTCTTTATTCCTCACAACAGCTTTGTATATTAGACCTATAAATATCCACTTTAAAAGTGAGGAATGCACACAGCTTGTAGGTTCCAAAAATCTTGAGTCAAATTCTAATCTATCCAACTCGAAACTTCATAGCGGTCAGGGACCTTGCTGGGCTTCTTAAGCAAACACAAAGTACTTGCTGTATGTTACTGAAAACACCCAATTTTGTCTCCAGACACCACTGCTGGCTACTACCACTACTGCACACATTGTCAAAATAGTTCTCGGGAAGTGATTTCACTCATACAGAGACTAATAAAGTTTTGTGTGTCAACTTGCTCTCAACACCCCTTACCAGGGGCCCTTATAATAATAAGGAAGACAGATTTCATACCCAAGAAAGAAATCTTGATCTGGGGAAGTTTGAGCTTCAGTGTGCCAATGGATTAAATAGGTTTTTGGGCCTGGGTTAATGACAAAATTCCTGTTAGGGAAGTTATGAAGTCAAAATACAAAGGCAGAAGTTCCTCTTCCTCCAGGAAAGTTCTACTAAAACTGCTGTGCACATGCCTGTGTACGTTTGTGAGTGTGTGCACACACATCTTTTGATTTACACTTAGAATTAACACATCCCAGAGTAACTCCAGTGAGTCCCGGTCCTTGTTCTCAATCCCATTGCGCAAAAGTTACAAACAGAGAAAAGCAGTTCATATTAAAATGAAATGAAATTAAGCTCTTCTTGAGAACCAAGTTCAAAGAAGTTAGGGGTTCTCTGAAAGCTCTAGGGGGATTTTGTTGCCTCAGAGACAGTTGCCATGGCAACCTCATTTCCAAATGTATCTTCAACAGAGCTTTTCTAAAGCCATGTTACCTGATGACTTTGTTCCAGTACAGCAGAGAACGAAAAAGCTGTTTGCCTTTTCCACTTGTATAGTACTTTTGCCTTTCAGAAACTTGAATCTCTGAAATGGCTTCCTTCTTATATTTGTTTCTAATTTACGCTATACATTATAAATGCAACATTATGGAGCATGTGAAGATTTACATACATTAAAATACCCTTGCATATATGTCTCATGCATGTGCACTGGCTCTCAGGTTTCTAGTAGATCATCAAGGTTGCACAAGGATGGTCCCAAACCAACCCCTATGTAACATAGGATTCCCAGCTTTGGTAAGAAGCACAAATCTGTCCAGAGAGAAGAGGTGGCAGCTGAGAGGACCCCACGTGAATGAAGTAGCTTTGATTAGCTTCTGACAAAGCAGAATTAAATTCATCTTTCAGTAATGATGTGTCTAATAGTTACTGTTAAATTGATTTTTTAAGTTTATTTATTTATTTTGAAAGAGAAAGAGAGAGCAATCAGAGGAGGGGTAGAGAGAGAGGCAGAGAGAGAATCTCAAGCAGGCTCTGCACTGTCAGCACAGAGTCCAACGCGGGGCTCAAACTCACCAACCATGAAATCATGACCTGAACCAAAGCTGGACACTTAACCGACTGAGCCACCCAGGCACCCCTACTTCCTTAAATTCTTTTTTTAAGTTTACTTACTTATTTTGAGAGAAACAGAGACAGCACAAGAGCAGGAGGGGCAGAGAGAGGGGGAGAGAGAATCCCAAGCAGGCTCCACACTGCCAGGACAGAGCCCAACAAGGGGTTCAAACTCACAAATAGTGAGATCATGACCTGAGCCAAAACCAAGAGTCTGACGCTTAACCAACTGAGCCACCCAGGCAACCCCTACTTCCTTAAATTCTTGATGAACTCATTTGTTTCATGGCTTCCACTATCCCACCATATATATGGCTCTCAAATTTGTGTCTTTATTTTTCAATGCTCTGTTAAGGTCCTTTCCTGGGTACCCAATAGGATTTTTTTTTCTGGATATTTCAAGAGACTGTCCTGTGGTCATCTCTGAGCTCATCGACTACATAAGCATATGTCCCTTCCTCCAAAAGTAGATGTTCTCTCAACCTCTTCATTACTTATCTGAGTATAACCAACGGTGAGAAAGTAGAGAATAGAATTGATAAAGTTATTCTAAGTCCTGGTTGCTCTAAGACAGTCCCAGTTTATGTCTCTTATCCACCCCCCCAAATTATTAGCAATGTTCTCTGTCACTCTGAAATATATCCCAGTTAAATGAGAAGTATTCAGAGCATAAACTTTGGAATCTGGTGGACTTCAGCATAAATCATAGTTCTGCATCCAAGTAGCTGTGTGAGCTTGGAAATTCAACCTTCCTTAAGTTTCTAATTTTTAATCTTAAAATGAGGAAAAGAACCACAACTCAAAGTGTTATTTTCATGAGTAAAAGATGTACCTTCTGGCACAAAGAAGATACAAAAAGCTGCTTATTATTATTATTATTATTATTATTATTATTTAAATGATACATATGTATATTATTTTTAGAGTTTCATTACATAAATAAAATTTGTTATTTACTACGGTAATAGTAATAACTATATCCTTGGATGAAGGTAATTTCAGAATGGGCTAGAACAGAAAGAAACCAGAGGCAGGGAATCAACTTTAAAACTTTTACATAAGCTGTATAAACAGCAAAAGATAAACAGTGCCACATATTATGATATTATGGTGAAGTACCAAACAGGATTTCACATCTCAATGGTTTGAGAAAGAACAACAGAGAAGAGGCACACATCAAATGTGGTTAAATTTCCAATCCCCGCGCATGATAGAAATGGGAAAATGAGGTGGAAGAGTAAAGAGCTGGATTTTAGACAAGATCATCAAATGCTGGCAGGACTTCCAAACAACGACCAGAAAGAAGAAGAAAATTGAAAATCAGAGATTTAACATAAGAGATCAAGATAAAAATTGAATAGAGGAAACATAGGAACACTGCTTCAGGGAGTACTGTTTAAAGACAGAATAGTTAAGGGCAAAGTGTGAACCTGGTGAAAATGCCAATAAATAAGGGGAGAAGGACACTGACCAACAGAAATGTCAAAAAAACAGCAAGCATAGTAATTAAGAGCAAGAACTGGAGAAAACAAACCTAGAATTAAACCCCAAGTGTATTCCTTATTTCCTGGATGAACTTGAGTACTTACCTAACCTAATTAATATTCAGTGTCTTGATCTAAAAATCATAATGATATACCAAACTTGTAGATATTTGTGAAGATTGAATTATACTTCCATGAATATTCATTTAGTAAACATTAGTTGCCTTTATAAAATGTCACAGAGGTCAAGGTAGAGAAAATTTTAAGAGTAAGGGGTAAATAATGTTACCAAGGGTGCAAGGAAAAAAGAAGTGAGAAACAATCTCGAATTAAGTCATTGTCTTACAAGTCTATTCATTATTTTTCCATGTTACTCTGTGCTTAGTCTAATACGGCCTTACACTATTCATTATTTCAAGATTCTATTCCCAAAACCCCAACTAGATTAAAAGCTTCTTCAAGGAAAATCCTTAATCCTATAGCTTTTGGGTATACTAACACACTCATGATCTATCAGAGTGATGAATACATTATAGATGCTTTTCAAAAACTTGCCGAATGTAATGGGCTTGCATGTTAAGATAGTGCAATGAAAATCCAAATGGCAAACCCATAATTTCAGGGATAGTTTTTTACTATCTGAAATAATTGGTCAGAGATTCTGATAAGCAGACATTTTATCCCTACCAAAAAAAAAGTCATTTAAGCCACACATAGTTAGGTTTACTAAAAATAAGCTTGAAGCCTTTAATATGTTGATAATGCTGTCTACACAACAATGCCAGAAGATTTCTGCCTGTCAAGGCCATGGTGTTTATAGAAGAAACTTCCCCCTTTCCTGCAGAAGCTGGTAAAGGAAAGTTTGCTAAGTGGCCGAAGTTGCTAGAAAGACTAGTCTGAGAGGTACCAAGCAACTTAAAACTCTCCAAAACAGAGTTCTTTTTCTTAAGGGGCTTAAATCCAGGAAATGTTGTGCTACTTAATAAAGTTGTGTTAAATAATACACAAATACTGTAAAATCTATCATTTACAAGGAGTGTAAAGGGTACAAAAGAAATCAACGTGCTAGAAAGTACAATATAGGCAGAGTTAATAAGGATAAATCCAAAATAACCTTCAAGTGTAATTTTGTGGAAAGGAGAAATGTAATTTGATGGGTAGAAACAGAGAGATTATTCTAAGGTAACAGAGCCTTCCTAATTTACTAATACTTATTAAGTTACATTAAATTAAATGTCTTACATGTGCAAAGAAATCAAGCAATGTAAAGTAAGTAATATACCAAAGTTCTTGGGGCACTGGGTTGGCTCAGTCGGTTAAGCATCTGACTTCAGCTCAGGTCATGATCTCATGGTTTTGTCAGTGCAGAGCCTGCTTCAGATCCTCTGTCCTCCTCTCTCTGCACCCCCTTCTCAAAAATAAACATTTAAAATATATATATACCAAAGTTCTCTTGTTGCATGGACTCCTCTGTAATCTTGCAACATTAACAAGACTGTCTGCATTTTTGTTTTCATTTGAGAGAGAGAGAGAGAGAGAGAGAGAGAGAGAGAGAGAGAGACAGCGCTGGAGTTGGGGAGAGGGGATGAGGGAGAGAGAGACAGATTCCTAAGCAGGCTTACATGGGGCTCGAGCCCACAACCTGTCATGACCTGAGCCAAAATCAAGAGTCGGATGCCCCACTTACTGAGCCACCCAGGCACCCCAAGACTGTCTGCAATTTCTAAAGACCTCTCTGTAAAGGAAAGCCACATACTCACTCAGTGATGTGCCCCAATATTTTACAAACTTTTCTTTCAGGAATTTCATTCTGCTAGCTAGGTGAAATCAAGAGGCAATGTGGTATCCTGGGAGAAAGCCCTAGCTAAGCTTAGAAGTCTAAAGATCTGGCTCTGGTCATATACTCTTGGACAAGTCACTAAATTGTCTTTTCCTGGAAATGTCTCCTCTATAAAAGGAATAGATGAAACCAAATGTTGTTAAATTCAGTGAATGCTTTTTGAATCTTATTTTACTTAGCACAATGGCAGCTAATGTCTTGAAATATTCATTTTCCTTTCTGTAATGGAAAAACTCAGTGTTTTCCTCCCCATGCAGGGAAAAACCCAGTTCTTCCCTACTGTGTGTTTTTCTCCTATGAGTCTCCTTTACTATTCACACAGAACACTTCACTTCTGACATTTCTGGTCACCAAATGTGTGTGGGGGGTGGTGGTGGTTTCCCCATAAGAACAGGCAAGTCTCCACAACACCAGCCGGGTGCCCCACAATTTTAACTCAATTCTGACACTATCTACCGGGAGATAGTGTCAAATCCCACAGGTTAACGGCTCTGTCCCACAAGAAGTGCTCCAGACCCTGCCCCCACCCCCCCCAACACACATTCTTCAGATGCCAGTCACAAGCCCAGGTTATCACCTATACTTCTGAGCAACTGACTATAGATCAGAGGATCCAAAGATCCTCTTTGATTAATTTGCCACAGTGGCTCACAGAGCTCAGGGAAACACTGACTTAGTTTACCTGTTTATTAAAGGATACAGATGAACATCCAGATGGAAGAGATTCAGGGCAAGGTGTGTGGGAAGGGCCCCCAAGCTTCCATGCCCTGTTCAGGCACAGCGCTCTTTTACTACCTCATGTTTACTACCCTAAAAGCTCTCCAAACCCTGTACTTTGGGGGGGACTTTCTGGAGGTTCCATCACATGTTTGATCATTATATCCATTTTCAGCCCTTTTCCCTTCTCAAGAGAATGGAGGACAGGGCTGAAGATTCCAAGTTTCTAATCATAGCTTAGTGTTTCCAGTGACCAGCCCACATCCAGGAACTATTCAGGAGCCCACCCAGAGATACCTCATTGGGACAAAGGACACTCCTATCACAGAGGAAATTACAAGGGTGTCAGGAGTTCTGTGCCAGGAACTGGGGGCAGAGAGCAGTATATATATTTTCTATTATATCACACTTCCCTTTTGAAACACATCACCTGTCTAATTTTCCTTCAACTTCTGGCCACTTCTCAGTTTTCCTTCAAGAGCTAAATACTGATATTCCACACAGTTCTATCCTCAATCTCCTCTTGGCATTCTATTTATGCTCTCCAAAAGACCTTGTCCACTCCCATGACTGAAATCACCCTCTGCTGTTGACTTCCAAATTTGTATTTCTATTCATATCTGAACACCCAACAGACACCAAAAATTCAACACATTCAAAAGTTATATCACTACCTTTCCTCAAAAACTTTCTCTTCCTATATTCCCTGTCTTAATAAATGACACTTTTGGGCTTTTGGGCACCCAGTTAAAAAAAAATGACCCAACTAACTCATAAAGGAAAAAGAAATCATACTGTCGTCAAACATTGCTTTACAGAAGAAGAAAATAGAGTAATAGATTTCAGATATTCAAAAAATTAAAATGTGAACCATGGATGGTTTAATGTATAGCCAAACTAACTTCAAATATAAAAGCTGTAGACACATTGCCATTAACTGATAAAAACTTAGGGATCTTGTTGCCATGAGCTCTTCCTAAGAAATCTGGTAGACAAAAAGCTCTAAATAACCAAAATATTGGACAGACATCAGTAGCATTTAATATTTATTTGCTTGTACATCTAAGAATAGTGGTTTCCAGGAGCTGAGGGGTGAGGGAAATGAGGAGACATTGGTCAAAGAGCCAATTATAAGATGAATAAGTTCTGGGGATCTAATGTACAGCATGGTGGCTATTGTTAATAATAATATATTGTATATGTGAAATCCACTAAGAGAATAAATCTTTTTTTTTTTTTTTTTTTTTTTTTAATTTTTTTTTTTTAAACGTTTATTTATTTTTGAGACAGAGAGAGACAGAGCATGAATGGGGGAGGTTCAGAGAGAGGGAGACACAGAATCTGAAACAGGCTCCAGGCTCTGAGCTGTCAGCACAGGGCCCAACGCGGGGCTCGAACTCACGGACTGCAAGATCATGACCTGAGCCGAAGTCGGCCGCTTAACCGACTGAGCCACCCAGGCGCCCCTAAGAGAATAAATCTTAACTGTTATCACCACTAAAACAAAAGTGGTAACTATGTGAGGTAATGGATATGTGAATCAGCTTGATTGTAGTGATCATTTCACAATATAAACATATATCAACTTATATTGTACACCTAAAATATATTGTACAACATAAATATGTATAATCACTTGTCAATCATACTTTAGTAAATTTGGGGAAAAAATAAAATATAATAATCAAAATAAGGTTAATTATTTTTAAAAAATGAAACCTTCTGTTTCAATTTATAAAAAAAAGTTAACTAAAATTAAAGAGGTTTCTTTTTTAGCATATTCAGTGAATTTGGTTTTGGAGAAATGTTCAGTGTAGAAAGATGTGAAATAAAGCCTTTTTATAATAAAAATGTAAATATAGCTCATGGTACACAACGACAAAAAACTAGTGATAAATACTGACCATGTTGGTGGTGACAGGGACAAAAGTGATGATGTTAGTGAAGATGAGGATAATATTGATGGTAATGATCAGTGTGGTCATGGTAATAACGATGATGATGATGATGAAACTAAAAATGTTCCAGTGCTGACAGTTGGCACCAAGTTTCCCAGGCTGCAGGATAAGTCCCTCAACAGAAAAAAAATTAACACACGTGGGAGATGTCATTCATAGTACAAAGCGTAAACCCAAAGACTAATTGCCTTCAATGAGCACCAAGTCTCTGGAGCGGCCATATCCCAGGAGAGGTTCTGCCTATATAAAAATAAACCCAACACTCCCCAACTCAGTGACCCATTTTTATGAATATGTTGGCCCCTTTGACTGGAAATAGATGTAAATCTGGTGCCTTTCTGTTTCCTGATACTTCTTAATTGCTGAAAACAAAGTACCACCTAAGATTTCCACCCAACAGTGTTGCAGTTTTCATCAAGCCAGGTATTCAATTTTTTTTTAATTTTTTTTTACATGTATTTATTTCTGAGAGACAGAGACAGAACACAAGTGAGGGAGGGCAGAGAGAGAATGAGACACATAATCCAAAGCAGGCTCCACGCTCTGAGCTGTCAGAACCAAGCCCGATGTGGAGCTCATACTCACAAACTGTGAGATCATGACCTGAGCCGAAGTCAGACACTTAACCGACTCAGCCACCCAGGCACCCCAAGGCATTCAATTATAATTTTAAAGCAATTATGTAAGATGTGAACAAAATATCTTCCATTAATTTGCATTTGTAATGCAGAGCTTTTTATATATATATACTATTTCCAATCATATATCCCCCTTCTCAAAGTGCTTTTTCCCCACTTGTAAAGGAAATAGAGTTGTCTAGGTAATTCTCAGTGTTGTCATTAGCAACAAGTCTGCGCTTCTGATAAAACTGGTCACCTGATAAAACTACTGGTAAGATTTTAACATCAAGAAATTTGTGGATCATGTATATGTTAGCTAGAAGATAACAGGAATAAAACTTAGATTTTTGTTGCCCACAGTTTTCTATATAATTGGAAAGGTGTTCTCATCAAGAGGCAAAAACAAACACTGCCTCATAGCAACATTCTGTTTTATACCCAACTTTGATTCCTGGTATTGATATATTTAAAGTGGATTTTCTGTTTCTTATCATTTTAGGAGAGTCATATGCGATGGATGGGGATATGTTAGATAGCTTTTAAATCTGTTGTCATTATCTAAGTGAAATTTATCTCTTTTTAAAAAATTAAAACACAGTTCAAAATTCTTGCTGTTATTAGTGATGAAAAAGTTACCTCACTGCCAGTAATTTAAAATATAAGGTTTATGATAATGCAGACTTCCTTATCTTCAATATCACAACAAGCACAATATTATTACTATTGCTGATCAAGTGAGTTAAAGTCTTTTAATGTTCTATGAGAAAACAGGTTATAAAACAACATATACTCTACTTGCTAGAAGGGATGCTACCTGATTCATGAATCATTTAATAAAGCCAATTAGATCTTTTAAAAAATGTATGGTATGCTAACTTTGAGTTTAAAAATGCATGTATATTTATACCTATGTATATAAATGCATACATGCATAAAAAAGATCTGGTAGAATACACATTACAATTTTAGATTCTTGGTAGTTGGAATATAATTATTTTTGCCTGTCTGTATGTTTACTTTCTTACAATGCAAATATATTTTGTAATTTAAAAAGAGATTCTGGTAATATAGCAATAATATCCCTTCTTGGCCTTAATGTATTAAATTAAGTTTACTTAAATATAAAAGTAAAGTGAAGTGCCACAGAAAGACAGCATGGCATGGTGGAGGACAACAGACAGATGGTCACAAATCCTGGGTTCTAGGCCAGTTCTACTTTCTACCATTGTATAACCTTGGGTAAATTGTGCAACTTCTTGAGTATCAGTTTCCTAGAGGAGGGATTGGCAAACGTTTCCAGAAAGGACCAGATAGTATAGATATTAGGCTGTGCAGTGCATAGGATCTCTGTTGCCACTGCTCTGCTGTGCCACTTGAACAGGAAGACAGCATCAACAAGGCATAGAGGAATGGGTGTGGCTTTGTTCCAATGAAACTTTCCAACAAATACAGTCAGTGGGCTGGATCTGGCTGAACTTGCGGACCCCTGTCCTGGCGAACAGATAATGTAATGTAGCATCCCTCTTTTCTTTTCCTGTGTTCTCCTCATATTAAGAAATGAAGACTGAACCCCAATACTGTGAGGCCAAAATATTGCCTAGAGCCATAGCTTCACAGACCTATAAGACGACAAAGCAGAGGAGAAGGAAAAGCACAGATTTAGAGAGAGCAGAATGCATTTTTAATTTCAAGTCGCCACTAGTAAGTTCTGTGAACTTTGAGGAAGTCTTAAAATCTCAGCCCTTCAGTTCCCTATTACTAAAGTGGGAATAATAATTCCTGTTCTAAATACATTCCCAATCCTCCTAAGGATTTTTAGGAATAGTATCTGAGACTAGTCTCTGAAAGAAATGTGTACACAATAAAAGGTTTACAAAAATGTCAGTAACTATTTGAGGAGGAAATTAAATTAGCAAGGATATAATTTTTTTTCAGCTTAGAAATGCATGTCAGAGATAAAATGTCTATAAATATCATACCCTAGATACATTCTGGGTCATGCCTCTTGGATAGCACCTTCATTATTTGTGTATTTCATCTTTATGAAGACAATAGGGCCATGGTTTGATATTATAATCTGATGCTTTAATGAATACTAAGAGATATTAACCACCTATTGTAGGCAATGCTACAATGCTAGGGACTGTGAACTGTGAGGCATATATTATTATTATTCCCAGTCTACAGACAAGAATGCTTACAAGTAACACGGTTACATAACTTGCTTAAGATCACATGGTCAAAGTCAGAGTTGGTATTTAACCCAGTCCTGTCTGGCTTCTGAGTCTACACCTTTAACTACCACATGAAATGTCAAATATAACATTTTAACATTCAGGGCACCTGGGTGTCTCAGTCTGTTGAGCGTAAGACTCTTGATTTCGGGCTCTGGTCATGACCCCAGGGTCGTGGGATGGAGCCCCACGTTGAGCCCCGCCTCAGGCTCTGTGCAGAGCATGGAGCCTGCTTGAGATTCTCTATCTCTTTCCCTCTCTCTCTCTCTCTCTCTCTCCCCCATCTCTCTTCCCCCGCCCCCTGCAACATGCTCTCTCTCTTTCTCTCCCTCTCTACCCCTCTCCACCATTCACGCTTTCTCTTTCTCTCAAAATAATATATATATGAACACAGTTGTGCTTCTTGACATAAAAATATGATCTGTATTAAGACCACCAATAAAAAATATGTAAGAGAACACAGTACTTTAATCAGTTTTTATCTTTAAAAATAATGCACGCATATAGTTTAAAATTCAAAAGCTACTCAAAGGTTAATAATAAAAACTAACACTCATTGCCCCAAGCATCCCTGAGCCCAGCTCTGCTGTCCAGAGGAAACAGTTTTCAAATCTTGTATCTGTTTCCTTGGGTATTTACCTGTGTGTTTGTTTATTATGCTTGCAGTGCTCTTTGAGGATTTCATGATATTTTAGACATTATTAATAGTCTATAATAGGACCTAACTCAATAGTTATTGATAAGTATTTGTTGAATGCATAACTTCTATTTAGATGCAGATTTGTCTTACACTCCCCCACCCCAATTCCTTTCCATATTCTCCCAGTTATAATACAGTTATTTATTCTCAGTGCTTAATGTCAACAGTATTAGAACTCTGGCAGTGCAGACTTTATTATCATGCAGAATGAACCATCACTGCAGAACCAAATATTGTACTTTTCATTGTTCCTTTATTTGTACTACTTGTAATTTTTCCCGGAATTGTAATCATTGACCAATTCTAGGTATCTCTCCTTTGTATTTTCAGATGCTCCAGGGGCACCTGGGTGGCTCAGTCAGTTAAGTGTCCGACTTCAGCTCAGGTCATGATCTCAAGGTTCGTGAGTTCAAGCCCTACGTCGGGCTGTGTGCTGACAGCTCAGGGGCTGGAGCCTGCTTCAGCTTCTGTGTCTCCCTCTCTCTCTGCCCCTCCCCCACTCATGCTCTGTCTTGCTCTCTTCAAAAATAAATAAACATTTAAAAGAGGTTAGAGTGGGAGAGAGCCAAAGCATAAGAGACTGTTAAAAACTGAGAACAAACTGAGGGTTGATGGGGGGTGGGAGGGAGGGGAGGGTGAGTGATGGGTATTGAGGAGGGCACCTTTTGGGATGAGCACTGGGTGTTGTATGGAAACCAAGTTGACAATAAATTTCATATATTGAAAAAAAAATAAAAAATAAACATTTAAAAAAATGTATATTTTCAGATGCTCCATAGTATCTGTCAAGTACTCCTTAATATAATTTTCCAAATGTCCAAATATTTGAGACAGTCTACCAATTTCATTTCTCCCCTGGAGGCCTTTATCCTCTGTCCTTTCTGGACTCACTCCCCAGACCTGACATATGGCTGTCAACCTAGAGTTTCCTTTGCTTCTCTCCTGTGTCTGGTCCCCTCTATCTTAGAGACAGTACTATCTTATCTTCTAGTATTTTCACTGAGAGTCCAATAATAGTATCCTCATCTCATTTCTGCTCCTTTATAGGCTGTGTGATTCCATCTCTCTGTCTCTTGCCTATTTTCAAAGACCAGCTTTAGTTTCACTGATTTCTTTTTCCTGTTTATCTGTTTCCTTATTTCATTGAATTCCATGCTTATCTACATGATTTTCTTCATTCTGAATCATTTTAGTAGTTTATTAAGGTGGGAGCATAGATTACTGATGTTAGAATTCCCTTTTGTTCTAAAATAATCATTTAATGCCAAGTTTCCTTATTAACATTTTTTTTGGCAGAATTTAAAATTTTTGATTACTGTGTCTTCATGTTCATTCAGTTCACATGTAACTTAGTGTGTGACTTCTTTTTGGCCTGTGTGTTATTTAGAAGTGGGCTTTTTAATTTTTGAATATTCAAAGATTTTCCAGATATCTTACTGTAGATTATTTATAGTTTGTATTTGTTGTGGTGAAGGGTACATACTCATTGTGATTTCAACCTTTTAAAGGTATGATGGTTTGTTTTATTCCCCAGAATAGTTTTGATCTCAAAATATGCACCTAAAAGATTAGATATTCTGCGACTTCTTGGTGGAGTGTTCTAAAAATGTCAATTTGTGGATATTTCCTATGTCCTTATTAATTTTTCTACTACTTTTATCAATTAATGAAAGAGGAATATTGCAGTCTCCAACTAACAGTGGACTTGTCTATTTTTCCTTTCAGTTCTGTCAGTTTTGGTTCATGTATTTTGAAACTATTAATACACGAATTTATTTAGGATTATTATGAATTGATTCCTTTAACATTGTGAAATGTTCCTCCTTATTTTTAGTAACAATCCTTCCTTTGAAGTCTACTTTGCTTAATGCTGATATAGTCACTCCAACTTCCTTTTGATCGATGTTTTCACAGTACATCTTTTCCCATCCTTCTAGTTTTAGCTGTTTTTGTCTTTATATTTTAAGTGGATTTCTTGGGAAAGCATACAATTGAGTAATGCCCTTTATCCAATCTGACAATCTCTGCACTTTAATTGGTATATTTAAACCATTAACATTTAATTCAATTATCAATCACTAGCTTGAGTTTTTTTTCTTATGTTTTATTTATTTTTGAGACAGAGAGAGACAGAGCATGAGCAGGGGAGGGGCACAGAGAGAGCAAGACACAGAAGCTGAAGCAGGCTTCAGACTCTGAGCTGTCAGCACAGAGCCCAATGCGAGGCTCAAACTCACGAACCATGAGATCATGACCTGAGCCAAAGTCGGATGTTCAACCGACTGAGCCACCCAGGCGCCCCTCACTAGGTGGAGTTTAAATCTTTCATCCTTGCTATACGTTTTCTACTTCTTTCAGTTGTCATTTATTCCATTTGTTTTTCTTCTTGCCTTCTTTTGGAATAATTGAAGTTTTGTTGATGATTTGATTTTATCTCCACTACTGGCTTGTTAGCTATAGCTCTTTTTTTATTATTTAGTTTTTGTCCTAGATTTTACAATATTTGGGCACTCTGGTGGCTCAGTTGGTTAAGCGTCCAACTCTTAATTTTGACTCAGGTCATGATCTCACAGTTGTGAGATCAAGCCCCACATCAGACTCTGTGCTGAGCATGGAGCCTGATGGAGATTCTCCCTCTCCCTTTGCCCCCCCCCCACATTCAATGTCTTACTATCTCACTATTACTAAAGAAAGAAAGAAAGAAAGAAAGAAAGAAAGAAAGAAAGAAAGAAAGGAAGAAAGAAATATTTTTAAAATACAATATTTATCCTTTCTGAATTTTCCCCACCTGGAGAATAGAATGGAAAATTCCTACAGGAGATAAGCTGGTACAATCATTGGCTCATGCTGTTTATTTCCCTCCTTTCAGGAATCAATTTAGTGCTCCCTGTTGTCAGCTATCTGGAAAATATGCTTTCATATCCCTTGTCTGGTTTTCTAATTGTTTATGGTGAAACACAAAGTAGAAGTCCTTCCTTCATGTATGGAAATACAAGTCCACTTGCTAACTTTTAACTATTCGTTATGACCATGTTGTGAAATTCTTCAGATTTAAAACATAGATAAATAGACAGATATACAAATAGATATCTTCTTCAATCACATAGAACTTTTTTTTACTCACCCATAAGTTGAAATCATAAAAACTAAGGATTAGAGTTGTTTTAAGATCATTTCGTCTATTGATCAATCTTGTTTAGAACTTGGGAAATTTTAGCCAGTGTGAGGCAAGTGATTTTCCAGGGGCTTACACTTACCACTTGATAATTACTCAACAGAGCCAACCAAATTACTTCTGGCAAACAAGTTATCAGAAGAAGAATACTATCTTCTCTTATAAATTATGTTTTCCTCTGCTTTTTCTTATTGGATATAAAGGAGAAATGAAGAAAACTCATCACAAGATGATGCAACACCCCATGACAGGAGTTGCTTCTCCAGACCAGCTTTAAACTGCCATTTTGACTTGGAAGGAATACCAAGATTCCTTCCAAGAAACCTCTTGGGCATCTACATATAATTACCATCAGCTAAAAATTTTCTCAGCATTAATCATAGGTTGACTCTAAAAACAAACAATAAGTAGTAATTTGGAAATCAACAACATAGAAATAGAAACATGGTGAAGCAATAAGACACATTATTTTAGAGGATACACGAAGTGGCCAAGGATGGGCTGACCACCAAGGATAAAGGATTTAGGGCTATGCAAAACAGGGGAGAAGGGAAAGTGTCTGTCTTACACACAAATTGTTTTGCTCTCTACCGTTAAGAGTCCCAAATTATTCTAGTTCCAATAAACACAAAACTTTAAAAAAAACTTTTTTTTTACTTTCTTTAGTTGAACTTTGCTGCCTTCCCAGAAACGTAGAGCTCAATGATAAAAAATGCATTCTGATCAATAAATCAGAACTAGTATAGGTAGGAACCTGACATCATTATTTTTTAAAGCTCCCAAAGTGATTATTGTGTGTAACCAGAAGTAAGTACCCTAAGACCTCAAGTTCAATGACAAATTAGGACAAATTGCAGCTGCTTAACAAAAATCTACACTTATACAGCAACTAAATATTTGGAAAATATTTCCACATGTATTCTATTATTTTTTAAACTACAGGAATTGATAAAATAACTCCATTTATTTCTCAAATGTGGAGATTGAATTTCATCACTCAGTAATTGGTAGAGCTTTACCATCTCATATTACCTGGATTTGAGATAAATTAGCAACATGTTTTCATTTTATGGGTAATATTTTGTGATCTCATCAATGACAAGTGAAATTCTCTTTCTGGGGCAAAACTCACCTCAAAACCCATAAATAAAACATACTTGTAATTATTACCACGGTACTTGAGGGACATAAAAGTGGTAAAATCTCTAGGGGTAACCCCTTTTTTGCCATTTTCGTGTCCTCTAAACCATGGCAAAATCGTTTGAATCCTAGAAAACATTGAGTAAGGAGACAACCCAGAAAGCGTTAAGACTCAGGATGGATGCTGGTGACTAGCCTCATCAGAAAAACTCATGTATAGCCTTTCATGGGCTCTTCTCTCCCATCCCCACAGGGCTCCCAAGCACAGGGG
>NC_064808.1:90307107-90325808 GCF_023721935.1 Panthera uncia | reverse complement strand
AAAAAAAAAAAAGCAAACATGCCATAACAGTGTCCTCTGCAATGGGGGTCTAAAAATCTAAAATTTACATTCCTGCTTTATACTCCATATGAGTGAGGCTGGGGAAAGGGAGACATAGACAGAGATTACTTCAACACAATAGTGATAAATGTCATAATGGAAGTACATACAGAGTGTTCTGGTGATCTTGGAGAATTTAATTCAGCCTGGAACAGCAACTTGAGAGAAAGTGGGGGGAATCCAAGCAAAGGGACTAGTATGTACACAGGCAGTGAGTTTAGAGAGATGATAATAATAGCTCAGATTTATTTCTGATAGGACACCTTGAGGCAGGAATAACACTGAGTATCTGAGGCTATTGAAGAAAGGAAAAGCCAAACCATGCATAGTAAATTTGGCCTCCCTCCATGTTCTAGTTGAGCCTGGTTGACATCACTGGATAACTTCACTCTAAATTAGACTAAGAGCACTCTAAGGGCCACAATCCATACGTACACAGCTTTCTAAAAACTCTGTAACCAAGAACTATTTACCTACCTTCTGTACATGTTTCCTTACCTTTAAAAGTAACACCCACTGCTATGGCCTGAATGTTTGTGTCTCCCCAAAATTCATATTTTGAAAACGTAATTCCCCAGATGATGGTATTAGGAGGTGAATCCTTCAGGAAGTGATCAGGTAATGAAAGTGGAACCCTCGTGCATGTGATTAGTGCGCTTATAAAAGGCCAACTTTCCCCTTCTGCCATGTAAAGATACAAAAAGTCAGCAGTCTGAACATGGAAGATAGCCCTCACCTGATCATGCTGGTACCTTGATATTGGACTTCCAGCCTCCAGAACTATAAGCAATAAATTTCCACTGTTTATAAGCCACTAGGCTCTGGTATTTTGTTATAGCAACCCGAATGGACTAAGATAACCATCTAATAGAATTATTGTGAGAATTAAATAAAAGTAGTAACGGATGTAACACACCTCATAAAGAGCCTGTCTGACACATATTAAAGGCACAGCATGTTGTAGGTGCTGATAGTGATGGGGCTTGCGTTAATATTGGGGACAATAGGAGTAGTAATTATACTAACAATTGAGGAAATAGAATGAGCTGCTCTTGCTTATTTACTGTTTTCTCCAAAGCTTTAGAGTTTTTAAGATTTTTTGACATTCATAATTTAATTTTACATAGAGATTTCATGGATTGGTCCATTATGCACATTCCTATAGTTAACTTGCCAGTGAAGACATTTTAGTAATTCGGATGAATCATATATATCTTCTGAGAATACCATGAAACATTATGCTTAAATTTTGAATAAGCAATAAAATTCCCAAATGTATCATATGCACTTTTTACAAATGAAATCAAGTGATGCAATATTGTTAATGCACCAAAACTTCAGTTTCTAAAACTGGACCATATTTAAAAGAAAGTGTTATCCTTGAAAGCAACCCACTTGCCTTGATAAATCTAATATTTATGAACACTCCAATTTTTTTCTTTGAATATGGAGCAAAATTAGTGTTTTTGATTTATGCTCTGCAAATACAGAACCAACTGATATTTTCTTTTTCTTAGCATTAACTTGTCAGTAGGGTTATTATAGACTTTAATTGTATGCCGTAAGTTACTTAATCAACTTTATAAAATAATGGAAGTGTATTTTGCTATTAATTATAATTATATTACAAAATGAGCAACATAAATGAAAGATATTTGGAAACCCTTCAGTGATTTTCTCAAAGATGGCCACATAGACTTAAAAGAAATTATACATACTGAGGTTTATTTTCATTCATTGGCAATAACCTTAATGATGACTAGCAACTTACATATGCAGTTCATGGACAGTTCAACCCCTGTCACCCCTTCACATAGGTTGTCTACCTGCAGATATTCCCTGCTCAAAATGTACTGTCACCAACATATATGGAAAGAATTGCCAGAATCAAAGGATTAACTATTCCATTTAGGAGTTCCAGCTGGCTAATGGGATTCGCTTTGATTTGCTGTCAGATTTAGCCTCATATATTTATTTTTTCGTCTCTTAAAAATATAGTTTTTCATAGAGATTCTGCTCACATAATGCCAATGAAAAGTTTCCAATTCCAGATTTCCTGTTTTTCTGTAGCAATACAGAGAGCTACAAAGAAAATCTAATCATACTTTTGCATAGGGAATGTACTCATAAGGGCCTGTTGGACCCAGAATAGATAATTAGACCCTGATGTAATTCACCAAGAACCATGTAAAGTTATAAATGTTATCATAATTCCTCTCCTTTACTCATTCACTCAGTACATATTTATTAAGCTATTCTTTGTTCTGAGAAGCAATGAGCTTGACCTCCTTTACCATGTAATCTGGGAGAGGAGAGATGATTTGGCCCTGTGTTACTGGTATTAGTTCCATTGGAAAGTTATGAAGGGCATGTAATCAGGTATTTGCTGGTAACTGGAGTTAAAAATTGAACAATACACTTTTGTATCTAATTTCAAAGATGGTTCACCCTCAAATTCAATTTATAATGTCATTTGATTTTGATTATTTTTTAATGATACCAAAGATGGATTTATAGATGGGGATACCACCAAAAGCAAGAGTTGGTTCAGTAGGTGAAATGTCAGAAAATAACAAAGGATTGTGAGGATAGAAATCAGAAAAGCTAAATAGAAAAATGAGATAAAAACTGTGAAAGATGCAGGTAATAGATATTTTTAAACTCCTTAAAAATATCAACAAGAAAGATAAAGAAAATGTCTTTTCACAGTTGATAGAGAAAAAAAGGGCTCATAACTGCTTCCAGCAATTCAATTACATATAAAAATGAACTTACTGAGCATGACTTTTCCCTGTAAACTCAGTTTTTACCAAAATAAGTAAAATATTACCTTGGAGGGTCAGACTATAAACCCTCCATAATCTGTTTAGAAAAGCTCTTTTTCTTCTGTGTTCCCTTAAATGGTGGTATTGCCTGATAAAATTCAGCCTCCACATCTTACTGGCTATTTGTCCTTGAGAAAATTAACTTTTCAAGCCTCAGTTTCACAAATTATGAAGTGCATGGTGCAGATTTAAAGGAGATAATGAATATAAAGTGCCTATGCCTGGTATATGGCTAATGTCTAATAAATGATAAATTGTAGTTTTGTTCTTTTATTAAAAGTATCTGTTTATCAGCCAATTGACTTCACTGGACTAGAAGGAATCTTCAAGTCAAGGGTTATATATTATTCATTTTTGTATCCTTAACACACAACTGATATCTAGCACATTGAAGCTACTCAGAAAATGTGTGTGCAGCAAAACTGCACATTCTGATCATCTATCAGTCTGAAATGCCCTTACTAACACCTGGTGATTTGCCTAACTTTGACTTAACTTTCAAGATCCAGCTTAAATGATCATTCCCCAGAAAGGCTTCCCCATGGCCTTAAGTCTGCTTACCCAACACAAGCAAAGAAAGTTGCCCCCCTGCACTGTGTTTCAAGAGTATTGTATTATCTTACACACCATTTCAAATATGAAGATATTGTAATTATTTGTTTTAATCTGCTTATCTCTTCATAGTTAGCACTTATACAGTATCTGGCAAGTGGAAAAGTCTCAATATATATCAGTTTAATTAATTGTCAATTAACTGATTTTTTACATTTATTATAAAAATTAATTACTATATTTTCTCTAGGGATACTAAAGACATAAAGAGACAATATGCTCCAAGTTGTAATGAGGAATATTTATGTTCTCATGATGAACATAATTTCTTGTGTTATGTTGGACATAAGAAATAAAATAAAATTGTGTTTACATATCCCAGATTAAAAAAATATATACTTATTACCAAAAAGCTATAAGAACTAGTCTTGATCATTTTTATAATGCCCTTTTATTGCTAATATTTTTATTAAACCAGTAACATACTTATTAAACATCAACTACTTGCCCAGCACATATCTTAAAGAAAAAATAAAATTACCTATGAATATTACCCCTCCTACTGCTTTATAACATTGGTTAGAAATAAATATGGCTATTGTCATACTTGCAGTTGCTGGTATTATTTCCTAATGTCTTCATCTCATTTGAGTTTATGATTTCTGGTTTCTATTTAGTTTCAATCATAACTTAGAGGTTTGTTCTAAATAATGCTTCACCATCCACTTTGTTAGATATATCTCTCCTGTTCCCTGAGTTAGCTCAGTCCTCATCCCTGCTCATAATTTATTGAATACTAATATGTGACATTATTTGTCACCATTATCTAAAATTTCAGTTCAGGGTATATAAAAGCAATACTCTCAACCTGTAGATCACTCAGTATTCTTTTAACTTTAGAATAGTGTTTTGTTGAATTAGGAAAACAGATGTAGCTAAATCATCCATAGCTCAATAAAGATGAGATTAAGCCTAGGATTGTCAAAGTAAAGGTACAAAATAACAAGCATCATGATAATAATGACCTTGAGAGTTTGAGGTAACTTGCTCTTGAATATGGTATTCAAGACACGCCATTTCAAATTCTTCTATTCAATATAAATGGAAATAAAATTTCTTCATATACCACTCCTTATGACAGTGGCATTTCCCCATCTTTTCAAAAAAAAATCACATATTCATCTGTACTTGGGCTTAGAGCCTGCCAAAAGTTTGATTTACAACACTTCTTTTGCTTTTCTCCTAATTTACTCTTAAAAAACTAAACTCAATGCTCTACTACTATTGAGGCTTATATCTTCAATTCTGAAGGAAAAATAACTATTTTAGATGTGCAGCCATCTTTTAATTTTTTACAGTTATTTTTGTGGTTATCATTAATCCAACTAATGATAAATTGTATCAAAAATAGCATAGAAATTATTACTTTTTACAATCTGGAAAGTCATGGGTAGATCCTTCTAAACAAAGATAACATATGATTGTTTATTTAAAAAAACAAAATATGTATTTTTTAAACCAGGAGGAATTTATATGGACAACTTTCAGTTATAAATATCATGAAAATAAACATGTGCCTAGTTTTTCAAACTTGAAAGAAAATAGGGCAACACACAAGAAACCAAGCAATTGAGATAAAAGAAAAACAATATATCCCCCCCATTCTTATTTAGATTGCACACCAAGAAGAGCCTATGGTGATGTCCCTCCATGTCTATACCTGCAGGGAAAAGTGAAGAAATTATAAATGGGACCAAATATTTTGATTAAATTAACATTTTTTACTAAAATATATACTTAAATATATGTAAATATGTATGTATGCATATATATGTAATACATATATAAATGTATATATTTTTTCTATGACTTAGAAATGTATGGTACATAAAAGATTTGGAGTGGAAGAACTTTATATTTTACTAAAGATTTTACTTATTCTCCATTTTGCTTTTATATATAAAACACTATCTCAATATATTTGTATAACAGAGAAGTTATATAAAATAAAAATTAAATCTCCATTTGAATATTCAGTCTGCTTTGCCTATATGGGAAGCTCTTAGTGTGAACCAGTAAGTTCACAGAGTTTAAATGTGAATTTTATTTCACACTGGAAACATTTCAGAAACTATTCAGTTACTCATTCATTCATTTAAAAATATATTTATTGAGCACTATGTGTCAAGTAGTACTCTAAATACTAGCACACTCATGGAAAAGAAAAATTAGGGGCTCCTGGGTGGCTCAGTCGGTTAAGCGTCCGACTGCAGCTCAGGTCATGATTTCTTGGTTCGTGAGTTCGAGCCCCGCATGGGGCTCTGTGCTGACAGCTCAAAGCTAAGAGTCTGCTTCCGGTTGTGGTGTCCCTCTGCCTCTCCCCTGCTCACTCTCTGTCTCTCAATAATAAATAAATGTTAGAAAATTTTTTAAAGAAAAGAAAAAATAAAATCCTTACATAATAAATCATTGTAATGTAAAATATCCAGATGATTATATTAAAAGATGAGGATTTTTTTCTTGTTAAATAGCTATGTCAACTTATCCATTTAATGCTACTTAATTAAAATTTTAGTCATGAAAAAAAAAAAATATATATATATATGAAATGTCCTGAAGTAGAAATCACAAACCTGAAATCTAATTCCTTACTGGGAATTTAGGCAAGGCATTTCATCACTATGAGCTTCAGTTCCACTGGTAAATTACAGTGCATTATCAAGTTGATGGGAAAATACAATCAGGAAAGAATTGAAATACACTGAGAAGTACTTTAACAAAAGTATGCAAAGTACTTGGGAGTAAAAAGAACAAGGCAGTGCCTGTATTTGTAATAAACACAATTTGAAGGATGGATTTGATAGAGCTGGGAAGAAGTCAGAGATATCAGTTAAAAGGCTCCTGGATTGCTCAGTTGGTTAAGCATCTGACTTCAGCTAAGGTCATGATCTCGGGGTTTGAGTCCCACATTGGACTCTCTGCTGTCAGCACAGTTTGCTTCAAATCCTCTGTCTCCCTCTGTCTCTGCTCCTCTGCTCCCTCCTGCATGTATATGAGTTCTCTCTCTCTCTCTCAAAAATAAAAAAAAATGTATTATAAATATTTACATATAAAATAATGGGTCCCTAAGCATTGACACCAGTAGTGAACTTGATAAATAAAGACTGACTTGAAGGATATTGAAGAAGTAGAATTAACAGAACTTGATTGATAAACTGGATAATGTAAAGTGAGATTGAGGAAGAGAGAGTCATCTAAGTTCAGATTGGTTTGGAGTGCCATTAACTAAGATAGAAATAGGAAAGAGAATATACAATAAGAGAGATAAGAAAATGAGCAGGCTAGGAAGGGATTTGATTTATGGGTCCTTTTGGAATATCCAGCTGTAAAAATCCTTTGGCAATTGGATATATACATCTGGCACTAATGAAAAAGAATGATATGATAATAAACATTTTGAGTTATTATACATTTATTCAGTAAATATTCATGAAGTACCAACCTGTTCCTCAGTGGTGGGGACTCAGCAGTAAACAAAGAAAAATCCCTGCATCAAATATTGTATATTTTATTGGAGGAATCTGGACAAAAAAAAATTTAAATATGTAATTTGTCACATTATGTTAAGTACAATGAAGCAAGAATAAAGCAGGATGAGTGGGATAAAGAGTGCCAGAAAGTAAGGGTAAGGGTTTCTAATTCAGATAATGTGAACAGAAAAGGCCTGCATATTGGAGAAACAGCAAAGAGATTAATACTGCTAATGTTGAGTGAGTGAAGGGAAATATGATAGGAATTATGATTATAGAGATAGTAAGAGAACAGAATATGTAGGGTCTTAGAGGTCATCAAAGTACTTTGAATGTCACTATGACTGATAGTAGGAGCCCTTGGAGAGGTGGAGGAGAAGAGCACGATCAAACTTATTTTCTAAAGGATTGTTATGACTACTGAGTAAAGAATGAGCTGTAGAGTGTGATGGTAGCAGCAGGAAGACAGCCTAGGATGCTATTATATAAATTTAGACAAGGAAAAGCCAGGTTTGGAACAAAGTGTTTGACTGTAGTTAGGGAGAAGTAGTATGATTCTGGACATGTTTTAAACATAGAAATGACAGGATTTTCTGATTGATCTGAATTGGAGTGTGAAAGAAAGAAGTATAGGATGACTGTAAGGATGTTGACCTAAAGAATTGGAAGAGAATATTGAGGCCCCTGGGTGGCTCAGTTGATTGAGCGACTTACTTTGGCTCAGGTCATGGTCTCACAGTTAGTGGGTTTGAGTACCACATCAGGCTCTCTCTTCTCAGTGAAGAGCCTGCCTCAGATCTTCTGTCTTCTTCTCTCTCTGTCCCTCCCTGTGCTCTCTCTCTCTCAAAAATAAAATGAGCATTAAAAAAAAAAAAGAATTGGAAAAGAAGAATGGAATCGGCTCTTAACAAATGGGAAAAATTGTAGCAAAAGTGGAAGGCCTGAAATTTAAGTGAGAACCCCATACAAATAATAATGTACATAGATTCTTGATATAGGAGATGGGAACAGGGATGAACTCTAAAGCTACAGAGACTAAAATACATAAATTGAAATCAAAGTCATGAGACCAGATTAGATCATTAAGGAGTAAATGTTGGTGAGAAATAGTTTGTAGAAGAACACACTTAAAAATTTGGAGGTCTTTGAAATAAAGAATCAGAAAACTGATTTGACCCAGATACTTAAGTAGGAAGGAAAAAAAGAAGAGGAAGGAGGAGGAGGAGGAGGAGGAGGAGGAGGAGAAGGAAAGGAAGTCAAGAAAAGAAAAAAGTACTTTAAAGTGGTCCCTTGTGTCAATGATGCTGGTTGGTCAAGTAACATGAGGACAGAGACCTGACCATAAAATTTTAGTAACATGTAACTCAATGGTAACCTTGACAGGTAACCTGACAAAAATAGTTACAGGAAGTGTCGGGGCACAAGTATAATTAGACTGTTTTCAAGAAGAAATGAGGCAGAATTTTTAGAGAAAGCAAATAATAGATTTTTTCCCAAGAAGTTTTTCATAGGGAAGGAAAAAAAAAACTGATAGTTACACAGAGAGAGGAGAGAATTCCTTGAGCAATACCATACCAATCTATGGTATTTTGTTATAGTAGCCTGAACACTCTAAGATTCATGAATTGTTGGTCCTGATGAGATTGAAGTGTTGTTAGAATCAGAGTGCAGAGGAAGGTAAACTGGAAGGGTGGGGTTGAGGTTCAAGAGTAAGATATTTGTTTGTAGTTGAGATTATGAAAGGGTTTCAATGTTTTAGTAATGACAAGGTCTAATATATGCCTAGTGGGATGAGTTGGAGGACAAGATCACAGATGCAGAGGAAGGAAGAAACAGAAAGTGCCAGAGATGTAGAGTAGTTATCTTCATGGGCATTAAAACTACTAAGAATCAAGACAGGAGTACTGTTAGAAAATTAGATGAATTAAATTTATAAACTAAAATTTTCAAGATATGAAAGTGACTGAGCTGAAGTTCTATATAATTCTAAAATAAGGGATCAATGCAGATATGGTCTGGCAACAATAGTCAAAGCTGACTGTTTCAGTGAGCAGAATATGAGATATTCTGGAAGGACAGTGAGAAACCAGGAAGTCCCCCGTTCCACATCCATTGTCCCTATGACATGAGTATTGATGTAGGGGACATAACCTCCACATCAGAGAGCTGCAAGGAAAATAATGTCAGGAAGGGAGAATCAGGTTTCCAGTGGAGCAGAATGGGGAAAATAAATTGAGAGCGAAGACAGTGCTGATGATTGGCTGCATTTCCATAAGGCACATGTACAGATTTTAGAAATTGGAGAAGGGTGGAACTGGGGGTCAGAAAGAGCAAGATAAATAACCATATGGGGATTAGAGTTTATGGAATAAGTGAGGGCCTGGGAGTCTTGGGATTAGTGTAGTGACTGAAAGAAACATGAAACAGGGCAATATGAGATTAATTTTATCCTGAGGGTTCCAAGGCAGGGAAGGTTGCTTACTTTCAGGGTAGGAAGGGGTGGGATGCCTTTTCAGGAACACACTGAGATTTGGGGCTCCTTCTGAACTTCCATTTCATGTCCAGCAGAGGGACAGTCCCATTGTGAGTATAGGAAGGGACATTCTTTTGATGCCTGTGAATAGTAGTTTGCTGAGGGAGTTGAATTTAGCACTGTCTCAAGGATAGAATAACTATTTACATCTATCTAGCCCTTAAATCATTTTGTCCTAATTGTATAACTGTCACCTCAGAGTGAAACACCTTGAGAACAAGCAATATCTATCAATTTTGTATCCCCATGCTTGTCAAAGCGCTTGGCACAAAGTATCCTCTAAATCAACTTTTTTTTAAGTTTATTTATTTATTTTGGGGGTGGGGAGAGAGAGAGAGATCAAGAGGGGAAGAGAGAAAATGAGACAGCGAGAATTCCAAGCAGGCTCTGCACTGTCAGCACAGAGCTCAAAGTGGGGCTTGAGTTCACAAACTGTGAGGTCACAACCTGAACAGAAACCAAGAGTCAGATGCTTAACCAACTGAGCCACCCAGAAGCCCCTAAACTCATTAGGTAAGTGAATAAAATAGTATAAAATTGGCAACCTGGCAGTATTATTTAAATAATTGTTTATACATTATATGTATTACTCCTGGTAATACAGAAATGTTTATATTTGTATACTACAATGTTAATGTGTGAACAATTCTACCTTAGTTCTATGTTTTCCCTAGTTATATTTGAAACCGGGTCTAACACTGAGATATGTTTCCTTGACAACATTTGTAAGAAAACAGGCACCCTTCTCCTCCTCATTTTCTAAGTGTTAAACTCTTCAAAGAGTATTCTGTAGGGTGCATGGGTGACTCAGTCGGTTAAACACCCCACTCTTGATTTTGGCTCAGGTTATGAACTCACAGTTCGTGAGTTCAAACCCCAAGTCTGGCTCTGCTCTGACAGTCCAGAGCCTGCTTGGGATTCTCTCTCTCTCTCTCTCTCAATCTCTCTCTAAAATAAATAAATTTAAAAAATATTTGAAGAGTTTTATGATTATTAGAGCTGGTTGAAGCTTGAAAATTCTGAACACTAGTCCCTGACTAGAAGACTGGGTCTTCCTTCTAGCCAACTTTAGCCACTGAAAAATGTGAACTAAACAGAAAAATGGAACTCACAGGATAAAATCTTGTTATGCAAGAAAAGAGAATAGGTCTCATTTTCTCTTGGATCAGAAATTAAATACTCCATCTGTGCAGGTCTGCAGTCATGCTCGGACAGAATGACAATGTGCAGCTGGACCAGTTCCTGGAATAAGCCCTCTCCAATTCAAAGAGAAGAAGAGGGTGATGTCAATTAACCCCAAAGTTCAAGCTGTATTCTTCTATACCAGATTGTCAGAGATCCGGCACCCATTCTTTTAATGTATGTCCCTTTTGTCTTTCAAATATGTACATATATTTAATGTGAGCCTTTTCCTAATGGGGCAAAAAAAAAAAATTAGGGGAAGCCATGCTTGCCCATTTGTGAGTCAGAGTTTTCAGGGGGTAGGGATTCACTGAAGCCAGAATGGTGCTAGCAAGGGAAAAATCAGTCAGAAAAAGTCAGAAAAAATCAAATGATATGATTCTGGATTTTTTTTTTTCCTCAGCAAGGCATGAACTCAACCTGTAAATAGTCCAAAGGCTTTTATTATCAAGCTCATTCTCATTTCCATACTTACATTTCTGGTGCTATCTTGTTAAGAAAGCTGGCATTTCCATGTGTCATCCTCTCTAAGGATTCTCTATAAATAATTTCTATTCAAGTTTAAAAACAACATATTTCTAAGTGGCCAATTCATGTTCAGTCATGAATAAATACATAATTTTATTAAATACATTTTAGCATCTGCATAGATCAGTGTTTCATAAACCCATTCATCAGAATATTACTATATGTTCTTATAAAAATGAATTTTCTGGTTAAGCAAGTTTAAAAACACTGGGTTACACCATTAAACCAACTTTTTATATCAGAACTTCTTAGAACATTTAATATATGTATTTGCTCTATGCCTCTCAAAAAGGATGTATAGCATGAATTTCTAATGCTTTTTTAATCCCAGAAACTCCTTTCTTGGAATCCTTACTAACAATCTAGATGTAATTCACAAAATACAACTGAGAAATGCTGATCTAGGTGATATATATATATTTTTTTGTTTAGTCTACTGATGTGTAGAAGAACTATAAAGTTATCACTTTTGAATTTTGTAATGAAGCACTCTACTTGGATATGATGTTAAAAAACTTTATTCTACAGAACTCAGTTTGCTAGTAACCTCTGTCTGTATCTATGTATATATGTATCTATATCTATCTACCTATCTATCTATCATTTATCTGGCTAACTAATGGTGGCCCATACCGTCTTCGTTCAGGCTCTTTTTGTCAAGTTTGGGTGTCAGGATGATGCTGTCAACATCACATAATGAATTGGACATCCTCCCACTTGAGGCATCATTTTAAAGTACAATTTTGTTAACATTCAGTGAGTCTTTTGACCTAACTAACTAGCTGTATGATCGTGATTTTTGTATCTCATTTTTTTATATATGCCAAAATGGGGATATTAGTACTTACTACATAGAGTTCTTGTGAAGAGTAAATGAAATTATGCCTATAAAGCACTTAAATAACATGGCATATTAGCTATTGGCATTGTTACCATTCAGGACAATGTGAGGCTAGTTTCTGTCATCAATCATCAATCACATATGTTCTCATTGAAGACAGTCATGTTTTTGGCATGCATTGGAATGGTATTTTCAAACCTCTGGCCCATTTGTTCATTGACCACTAATCTCTTGGCTCAGCAAGTGCTGATAGATGTAAACTTCTGAAGAGTGACTCTTATACTGGGAGATGTTTGTGTGCCTGGTAAGCAACATGTGTGACGGTTTGTATTTAGATGGAAAGCATGACTTGACAGGAGCCTCAGGGGAGTCATCATTGCCTAATAGGTTTCCTTAATGACCATTCAATTAAGAACTTGTATTTGCAAAATGCTTTGCCATCATTGTTTTTCTTTCAATTCTCTGAGCCATTACTATAATCTTACTGATGAAACGGAGACAGGAAAGCTTATTGACTTGCTTTTGGCCAAATGGTCTGAAATTCCAGGCACTCTTGGGATTTAGGTCTGAAGAACCCGCTGTTTTAAGCAAACAGGGTTTGGTTCTCTCAGAAGATGCACTCAAGAGACAACAGGACTGAGTGTAGCCTGATCACAAACCATGAGAGGCTTTCAGGGCTTTCAGTATATAAAACAATTCTGTGATTGTACCCAAATTACTCCATTAATAGCCGTTCTCTAACAGGCATGATTGTTTACTAAACTATTGGCCAGTACCAGAATCAGACACTATGAAGTAGAAGAGCTGTATTTTACTACATGAGATATTCTAGCATCAGCAGCAATAAAAACCAATCTTTAAGTAAAAATTACAAAAAAAATCCTATAGCTTTTTGTAAACATGGTAAATATAGCTGTGCATATAGAAAAAAATCAGACATTTTATAGCCCACATAAAGGATTTGGGGTTCCTTGTGAAAGAAATAGCTATGAATAATGCTTAAAGGTATTGAGTTTGAGGCTTGTTTAAGGGTGACTATTAGAATTTTTCTCATATAAATATCTTTTATTAAATATTGGAAAAAATAGCCCAAAACATAGAGTCATTATACCTGGAATAAAAATTATAAAAAATCTTTTTCTTCTATGTACAGTTTACTTTTTATATATATTGTAATGAATATCCATTATTGCTAAATTTTTTGAGTAGGAATATGCACACACACACACACACACACACAACTTCAAATAGTACTTATGCTTTATCTATTATTTTATTGTGAGGAGGGCTGAAACTATAATTATAGAAATAGTCTGCTAACTTCTCTTATAAAACATTCTCTCAACATTTGAAGATATGTTCTTTACTCTCGGATTTCAACTTGTTAGTGACAAATGAAATAAGATGTATGTCAGTCTGTAACAAATTTTGCAGTTCAAAATAAACATGTAAAGAATGTGTATTACTATTCTCAGCAAGCAGATAATATTTAATGTTGAAAATACTGTGATATAGTTAGAAAAACTATCTAGCCATTTTACACGCAAGATAAATTCACTTTTTCCTAATATATTTTTCCTTTAAGCTAATATGAAGGGATATAAATGATTAATCAAGTTAAGTTATACATGTGATGGATAATATATGAAAACATATTAATAAAAATTCATCAAATGTCATCTCCATATGAGGTACTACACTACACTCATGTGCCAAATTAAATATAAGATATAGTCTCCATTGTCACCATTGCCTATAATCTAGATTTTCCTTATCTTTTGCCTGGGCTATTTCAGTAACCTCTTAAATGATATCTTTGTTAGAATACCACTATATTTAAAATGTAAATGCAATCATGTCTTATAAGTCTTCTCAGAGTGACATCAGCATGATGGTGGCATGAGGCATTCCTTTTTTCTTTCCCCTTTGATTTACAACTAATGAGAACTCATAGTGGTAAAAAAGGTGCTTCTGCATAGCGTACCAAGACACCCATGTGTGCATCAGCAAGTGGGTGTATAGGAACAGAGGGGGTAAAGCAAACATAGTGGCAGTGGAATAGGTAGCAGCAGAACAGTGATGGCAGAGAAGGCAGAGTCCTGTTGACAGTGAGCTAGCACACCCTTTCTGGCAGAGGAGGTGGAGAGTAAAGGTGGTAAGCGAGGGCCTACCTGGCCCATGGCTTAAGAGTACAATCCTCAAGTTGAGTTGGTCTCAAAAGACTATGGACTGTCTCCTCATCTCCTGGAGTAGATAGCAGAAGACATTTTCCTGCAGTTCT
Organism: Panthera uncia; assembly: GCF_023721935.1. Taxonomy (NCBI): domain Eukaryota; kingdom Metazoa; phylum Chordata; class Mammalia; order Carnivora; family Felidae; genus Panthera; species Panthera uncia. The sequence continues at coordinate 90,311,476 of NC_064808.1, read as the reverse complement.
CTTTGCTTACTTCCCTTTTCTCCCCTCCCCCTAGTCACTGAGGTCTCTCTCTTCAGATGCCTTCAGCTGCAGCACATGTGATAAATAATCAGCAGAATTGGAATATGGTAACTCTTTCTTAGAATAGTTCATTAAACTCTTAACTATAGCATAAAGGTTGAAGTAAAAGAGTATTACAAACAACTACAGCTACCACAACTTGGTAACAACATCACAGCATAAAAAGCGATAATTTGTGGCACTAAAAAATACAAAAGGGAAACAGTAAAATGATGGAATCTTTATAGCAAATAAAGATAAACTGCTATCAACAAACTGTTTTCTCTGTGAGATGTTTTATGTAAACCTCATGGCAACTGTCAAGCAAAAATCTAGAGCAGAAGTATGAAACAAAACAAAACAAAACAAAACAAAAAAGGGAAGATTGAACAACTCACTGTGGAAAATTACCAACTTACAAAGGTAGACAGAAACAGAAAGGAAAATAAACAATGGACAAACAAAATAACCAGACACAAAAGATAAAATGGCAATAGCAGATCCTTACACATCAATAATCAACTTATATAGAAATGGATTGAACTCACTAATTAAAAGGCACAGAATAGCTAGACAGATTAAAAAAAAAAAAAAACTAAATGCTGTCTACAGAAAATTCATTTCAACTCTAAAGACATACATGGGCTCAAAGTGAAAGAATGGGAGATGGTAGTCCAAGCAAATGGAAATGAATTGAAGATGGGCATAGCCATACTTGTATCAGACAAAATAGACTTGAAGCCAAAAAAGGTACTAAGAGATGAAAATATATCATTATATAATGATAAAGGGGTCAATACACCAAGAATACATGACAAGCATAAATATATATGCTTCCAGCACCCAAGCACTGAAATAGATCAAGTAATTAATAACAGATCTTAAGGGAAAAGGAGACAATAATACAATAACTGTATGGGACTTTAACAACCTACTGTCAGCAATGGCTAGATCATCTGGTGAGAAAATCAACAAGGAACCATCACATTTTAAAACAAATGGATTTAATAGACATATACAGAACATCCCATCCAACAGCAGCAGAGTATACATTCTTCTCAAGTGCACGTGGAATATTCTTCAGGATAGATCATATATTAGTCCACAAAACAAATCTTAACAAATTTAAGATTAAAATCATACCAACTACCTTTCCTTACTAATATGGTATAAACTAGAAATCAACAAAAGAACAAAGTGAGAACATAAAAAAATATGTAGAAACTAAACACATTTCTAAACAACCATTGGTTCAGAGAAGATATGAAAGAGAAATAAAAAACTATCTTGAAACAAATGAAAATAAAAACAAAGCATATTAATATTGTAGAATGCTTTAAAAGCGTTCCAAGAGGAAAGTTTATATTAATAAACATATATATTAAGAGAGTAGAAGGATCTCAAATAAACAACCTAATTTTCCAAATTAGGAAAACAATGTGGAGGTTCCTCAAAATATTAAAAATAAATCTACCCTATGACCCAGCAATAGCATTGGTAGGAATTTACCCAAGGAATACAGAAGTGCTGATGCATAGGGGCACTTGTGCCCCAATGTTTATAGCAGCACTGTCAACAATAGCCAAATTATGGAAAGAACATAAATGTCCATTAACTGATGAATGGATAAAGAAATTGTGGTTTATATACACAATGGAATACTAGTTGGCAATGAAAAAGAATGAAATATAGCCTTTTGTAGCAACATGGATGGAACTGGAGAGTGTTATGCTAAGTGAAATAAGTCACACAGAGAAAGACAGGTACCATATATTTTCACTCATGTGGATCCTGAGAAACTTAACAGAAGACCATGGGTAAGGGGAAGGAAAAAAAAAAAGTTACAGAAAGGGAAGGAGGCAAACCATTAGAGACTCTTAAAAACTGAGAATAAACTGAGGGTTGATGGGAGGTGGAAGGGAGGGGAAAGTGGGTGATGGGCACTGAGGAGGGCACCTGTTGGGATGAGCACTGGGTGTTGTATGGAAACCAATTTGAAGTAAATTTCATATAAAAAATAAAATAAAATAAACATTAAAAAACTAAAAATAAAAAGTGAAAACAAAAATGAAACAAAACAAAAACAAAACCCGAACAGCTTCCCAACACAGAAAGCTCCAGGACCAGGTAGCTATCACTGGAGAATTCTACCAAACTTGTAAAGTAGAATTAACACCAATCCTCCTTAACTTCGAAAATACTGAGGAAGAGATAATACTTCCAAATGCATTCTACAAGACCAGCATTACTTTGATACCAAAACCAGATAAGTATATTGCAAGAAAACTATAGATCGATATACCTGTTGAATCTAGATGCAAAAATTCTCAACTAAGTATTAACAAATCAAATTCAAGAACACGTTAAAAGGATTATACACCATGGCCAAGTGTGATTTATCTGTGGGATGCAAAGATGGTTCAAATACACAAATATATGGTTCAACATACACAGTTAATGAATATAGACATAACATTGTACTATAATTATGTAATGTGATAAATATTGTTACATTGGCAATCATATTACAATATATCTTTAAAGTAACATTCCGTACACCTTAAATTTACACAATGTTTCACATTAAATTTATTCAATGCAATATTTTAATTAAAAATAAAGTCTCCCCATCCCCCCCTACCTATAGAATAAATGACAAGTAAGATGGTCTCTGATCTGGCCCACTTTTCATCTTCATCTTTTGCCAACCCATCCCAAAATTAACTGCTGGAGCTCTCTCTAGGCAGTTCCACATCTAAGCATCCACCTTAGAGGATTCCTTTTGCCTTTAATGCCTTCACACTAATGAGAGAAAGGGGTGAGCATGTCTGATCTTTTACTATACCCTCTTCAAGAGATGAGGAGTGGCTTATCTGATTGTTAATGAGAGTCAGACATGCATTGGGTCTCTGGTCATATGTGACTTCTCATATCTCATGGTAGCTTGCCTCAGTTCTGCACCCTTAGGTTTAATGAGTTTGAGAGCTATATCCTACACTTATATGCTAAACCTGAATCAATGTATCAGTCTAGAATTTTGTCAGTTTATTGGAAGGACTGCTTTGTACTTACACCACCATCATATCCTCTAATCCAGTTCTGCTAAAGAGCATTTTATTTTCTGGGAAAAAATTTTTGTTATGTTATGATGCTATGTTAGGGTGTTATGTTATGTTATGTTATGTTATGTTATGTTATGTTACTAGCATCCTTTGCCCCCTTTCACTTTATTCTTGACCTTCATACTCTATACCTGAACCAAAAATGAAAATGAGTAATAGAATTTGTGCACCAAATCTCACCCTGAATTTGTAAAGATCTTCCATTCTCCATGGAGTGTTAATTTCCATTCGTGGTAGTAGTAGGAAGTCTTGCCATGATTACAATCAATCAGGCCTTCTAGAAATAAAGCTGATTGCTGATTCTTGGGTCCTCATTTGGCTCCTAATGCATATTTCTCAATTGTTTAAACCTGGATTGAAGGTGGTATGTGTTTGCTATCCTAGAAATGTTCCATTAAATGTTTAAAAATCAGTTTACTATAAGGGTGCCTGGGTGGCTCAGTAAATTAAGTGTCTGACTTTATCTCAGGTCATGATCTCACAGCTCCTGAGTTCGAGCCCCGCATAGGGCTCTGTGCTGACAGCTGACAGCCTGGACCCTGCTTCAGATTCTGTGTCTCCCTCTCTGTCTGCCCCTCTCCCACTCACGCTCTGTCTCTCTCTCAAAAATAACATTAAAAAATCAATTTCCTATAAATACAGCCTTTCCAAATTATAATTTTTTGAAACCTTCCTCTCTCTCTTCTGGAAAGTGCCAATTCTAGTAACTTTTTAACTCATTCATAAGCTCTGGCATTTCTGTTAACAATACTGTATCCATATTCTCATGATTTCTTTACTGTTTCCATTTGGGTCCACCACTTGGGAGGGCTCCAGAGTGGTTAAAAAGCTGCCTAGTAGCTACAGGGAGAGGTTTAGGCAAAAGCCCTGATGCTAGGGGTATGCGAGAGGGGGCCCTAAAAGGCTGCTGGGCTCTGAGGACTTATAGTCATGCTTAAGGGTAAGCCTTTCAAAGATACTAACCCAACACATCCTGGAGACACTCAGCCTGTGAAGGGAGGTGATTCAGGGGGAGGGGTGTTAGGTGTTCACCATCTTCATTTTTTATTTTAAATTCCAGTTAATATACAATGTAATACTAGTTTCAGGTGTACAATATAGTGATTCAGTGCTTCCATACAACACCCAATGCTCATCAGAAGTGCCCTCCTTAATCCCCATCACCTATTTCACCCATCTTCCCCCCTACCTACCCTCTGGTAATCATC
>NC_064808.1:90295378-90307097 GCF_023721935.1 Panthera uncia | reverse complement strand
GTCCTGCGTCGGGCTCTGTGCTGATAGAGCCTGGAGCCTGCTTTGGATTCTGTCTCCCTCTCTCTGCCCCTCCCCCCCCACTCACACTCTGTCAAAAGTGAATAAGTGTTTAAAAAAAAATTAAGAGTCTGTTTCTCTTTTTAAAAGAGAAAGTCTATTTCTTTGTTTGCTTCTTTTTTTTTTCCATTTTGCTCTTTGCTTTTCTTAAATTGCATGTATGAATGAGATCATACATTCTTTGTCTTTCTCTGACTTACTTCACTTAGGATAATATTCTCTAGCTTCATCCATGTCATTGCAAATGGCAAGATATTATTCCTTTTGATGGCTAAGTAGTATGCCAGTATGTATACACTACATCTTTATCCATTCATCAGTTGTTGGACAATCAGGCTGTTTCCATAATTTGGGTATTGTAGATAATGCTGCTAATAAATATTAGGTGCATGTATCCCTTTGAATTAGTATTTTTGTTTCTTTAAGTAGTAGTGCAACTGCTGGATCATAGGATAGTTTTGTTTTGTTTTGTTTTGTTTTGTTTTGTTTTGTTTTCGGAACCTCCATACTCTTTTCCAGAGTGGCTGCATCAGTTTGCATTCCCACCAACAGTGCAAGATTCTCCAAATCCTTGCCAACACCTGTTGTTTATTGTGTTGTTGAGCTTAGTCATTCTGTCAGGTGTGAGGTAATATCTCATTGTAGCTTTAATTTGTATCTCCCTGATGATCAGTCATTTTGAGCATCTTTTTCATGTGTCTGTTGGCCACCTGTATAAGTTCTTTGGAAAAATGTCTATTCAGATCCTCAGGCCATTTTTAATCAGATTTTTTTTTTTTTTCTGGTGATGAGTCGTATTAGTTATTTATATATTTTGGATGTTTACTCCTTATCAAACATACAATTTGCAAATAATTTCCTCCATTCGCATTGCCTTTTTTGCTTTATTGGTGGTTTCTTTCACTATGCAAAAGCTTTTTGTTTTGGGATAGTCCCAATAGTTTAATTTTGCTTTGTTTCACTACTTACATTTTGTTTTAGCAGTTTTGTGGTTTCATGTCTCATATTCAGGTCTTTAATTCATTTTGAGTTTATTTTTGTGTATGGTTAAGAGCATGGTCCAGTTATATTCTTTTGCACATAGCTGTCCAGTTTTCCCAGAACTATTGACTGAAGAGACTCATTGTGGTTTTGATTTGCATTTCCCTAATGATTCGTGATGTTGAGCATCTTTTCATGTACCTGTTGGCCATTTGTATGTCTCTGGAGAAATGTTTATTTAGGTCGTCTGCCCATTTTTAATTGGGTTGCTTGTTTTTTTGGTATCAACTTGTGTGAATTTTTTATATATTTTGGAAATAAACCCCTTGTAAGCTATATCATTTACAAATATCTTCTCCCATTCAGTAGGTTTTCTTTTTGTTTTGTTGATGGGTTCCTTTGATGTACAAAAGCCTTTTACTTTGATATGGTTGCACATGTTTGGTTTTTTGTTTTTGTTTTTGTTTTCATTTGTTCTTGTCTGAGCAGACAGATCCAAAAATATATTGCTCAGATGATGTCTAAAGGTTTACTGCCTATGTTTTCTTCTAGGAATTATATGGTTTTCGGTTTTACATTTAAACTTTTAATCCGTTTTGAGTTTACTTTTGTGTACAGTGTAAGAATGTGGTCCAATTTTATTCTTTTGCATTTAGTTGTCCAGTTTTCTCAACATCATTTATTGAAGGGATTGGCTTTTGCCCATTGTATGTTCTTTTTGCTTATATTACCTTTAAATTCCATACAATAAATACTAAGATTGATTAATTTAGGTTCTGCCTTAATGTATATGGCCATATGCTTTGTTGCATTTTTGAAAGAATTTTATTTTTGAAAATGTCTTTCAAATAGAACTATTTTATAGGTCCACCAATATAAAAAATATCAATGACTGACAATCTATAAATATTTCAAAAAAATCTAATTTTAATGATTTTTTGTACTTTTCTTCTCTCTTAATACTGTCCAAATTTGGATTATAAATTTTATGATCAGTCTCCATATCCATGGAATACTGAGAAAATCAGTAAAATATGATGAACACAAGCATAACAGTTAAAAAAACAGAATGTAATTACCTGGCTGCACTTGCTAAGGCTTTTCACCTAACCTGTGAAAGAAAAAAAACAGACATATTAACAGAATTGTATTGTTATGGACTGACTTTTTGTGAAGTCTGAAAAATCTACATATGGAAGGCCTAACCTGAAATCTGGTGGTATTTGGAGGTGGGACTTCTAGGAGGTAATCAGGTTTAGATAAGATAATGAAGAAGGGGCCACCATGATGGGATTAGTGTCCTTATAAAAAGAGAAAGAAAAAGGAGAAAAACTGTCTCTCCTCACCATGTGAGTCCATAGTGAGAAGACAGATTATCTGCAAGCCAGGAAAAATGCCCTCTCTAGGAATCAAATCAAGCACCTTCATCCTGGATTTCCAGCTTCTGAAACTATGAAAATTAATGTCTGTTGTTTAAGCCACCTACTCTATGATAATTTGATATAGCAGTCTGAGTTTACTTAGACATGCATTTTATAATGAATATAGTTGCATGTAATTGTACTTGTATATATAAATGTACATTATTCTCATTCAACAGTGTATGTGAAGTTCATAAATTGTACATACTATGTTCCAGGTACTGACTTAGGAAAATAGCAATGAATGAGAGACCAAAAATCCTTATCCTCACTGACTTTGCATTCTAGTCTGTGTATGAAAGAGTTGAGGGAGGCAGATAATCAGCAACACAAAATAAAATATGGAGCATTTTTTATTATAATAAGTGCTAGGGAAAAATAAAATAGAGATGGGATAAAAAAAGCCTGAATAGCAAGGATTGTGCGTTTAGATACATTGGACAAGGAAAGTATTGCTGAGAAGGTTCTGAAGGCACAAGCAGGAAGACCAAGCAGGACACTATTGTGGTAATCCAAAAAAAATACGGGGATTTGGTTTTATGGTATGGCAGCAGAGGTAAAGAGAAGTAATCAAATTCAACATGTATTTTAAATGTACAGTCAGTCAGTAGGATTTGCTCATGGATTTTAATATGGGATAAAAGAGAAGAAAGCAGTTCATGTCCACTGTAAGTCAGGAAATAGAAGAATGGTACTAACATTTTACTGAAATGAGCAACGCAGCAGGGGAAACAGGCTTCAGAAAGAATCAGGTCAAATGTGAGACATCCATTAGACATGTCAGTGGAGAGGTACGGTAGACAGATGAACATATGAGATTAAACTTCAGAGAAAAGGACCAGTCTGAACAAACAAATCTGGAATTTATTTGCAAGTAGACTGTCTTTAGAGCAATAATCCTAGACAAAATCATGCAAGGAGAATGTAAATAGAAAAGAGGTAGCCAAGAACTAAGTCCTATGAAATTCCAACATTTAGAGTTCAGGGAGATGAGGAGAAACCAATAAAGGGGATGAGACCAGGTAGACAAAGAAATAGGAAGAATACTGAGAATATGTCATGCCCTGGAAGCAAAGTAAAGGATGTGTGTCAAAGAACAGGGAGTAATCACTGTGCCCACTGTGCACAGCAAGTAGGATGAGGAAAGATTTAATAACTTAGAATTCATTAGTGACCTTCCCAGTAGCAGTTTTAGTGGCATATTTGGAGGAAAGACACACTTTAAGGAGTTTAAGAGAAAGAGAGGAAAGAAATAGGAGATGGAAAGTATAGAACACTAATTTGAGGAGTTTTGCTACAAAGACAGGCAGAAAAATAGGACAGTTGCACAAAGAACAAGTGAATTGAAAGGTGTTTCTTCTTCTTTTTTTTTTAATAGAAGAAATATCAATATGTTTATAGACTGATAAGGAAGAGCCAGTAGAGAGGAGGAAACTGATAATGCAGGAGAGGAATGTTGCCAGAGTAACATCCTTGACTTGGTGAGGAGGGGTGCGTTGAAGGGAATAGAATCTGTGCTCTTGGTCCAGAGCAGGTGCAGTGCAGACACAGTAACAGAAAAGAAGTCAGACCTTAGGATCCAGAAGGAAGGGGGGTTAATATGAAATAGGAAGTGATTTCATCAGGTAGGGCTATAGAATAATGTTTGGGAATTTTGAGGGGAAAGTTTTGAAATATAATTTAGGAAAGAAACGACCAGATAGCTCTGAAGACCCACTTAATATGGGCCATTATGAATTTAAGGTGATACCAGTTGTCAGGTTTATGTGTTTTATTTACTCCAATTATGTTCAATTTGGTGGACAATGGCAAAGATTCATGGTTGACTGGATTTAACCAGAAAAGGGATTTGTGTATGGGGCATAATAAAAAGAAAGAGAGGACAAGGCTGTGTTCATAAGAAGTGATTGTAATGATTGATAATATATCTATCTAAATTGAAGATGAGGAATGTGAGGAAATAAAGGTGAGGGATAGTAAAAAGGTGGTAGGATCAACATATTGTAGACATCTATGCAGTTGAAAGAGTAGCAATTTTAGAGGGACTGAGCTGAAAGGATAAATGGTGCCCCTAGGGTTGTTTGCTTGAAATTGAGATTTGGGGGAAGCCAAAGATCCTAGATGAATATTGTAGTGGAGATTTCTGATCCCAAAATGCAAGCCATCTAATGAGAGTCCCTTTGTGGGAATGCTGCTTATCTTGATTTCCTCCTGATGAGGCAAGCTACCTGGTACAAATATTTTATGCAATTCTCAGTTGTTTCTATACATTAATTTGAGTATATGTCACCAACTTAGTTTCTTCACTTTTATTCTCATATGAGGTCTTTAGATCTGTTCTGGCTATGCCTGTTTTCCAGATTTTATTAAACAACCTGAGCAATTTGGAGAGAAATGTTTTTCATCAACTCAAAGCAAATGAGTACATTCTTTTCCATAAAAGATTGAGTGTAACTTAAATTTTTTGTATACCTGAAATATTTTGAAATATCTTCTGCACATTTATAATGTTTGGGAGTCTTAGCTTCCTGGATATAATATGTCTTTATTCCTACGTGAAAAGCTCTTGGCAGGTGGTTAAAGCCAGTCCTCTGACCTCAGCTCTATTTAATAATATCTTTCAGTCAGAATTCTCTCTTGATTCTGTCTGCTGGTTTTTCTGAAACTCTTAGAAACTTCAAACCACATCTTCTTTAGCCATTATTTTTTTCCTTGAGGGAATGTGTGATCTTTAGCCCTGACCCTCTAAGTGAAATCACCAATCAGGCTTCTACCACCCTCTGCCCTAAGCTGTGACTTGGCTGCCTGCCTGAATTGTTGTGACATCTATAGCATCTCATTTGTCTCCTTCTCCTCCTTAACCCCAAAGATTTCTTTTCAGCTGATGCTGTATTTTTAGGTGATGCTCTTGCAACAAGGCTCATTGTAGTCTGTGAAATTAACAAGGTAGCATTATTAGAAGCAGAGATACTGATGCCTTATAGTGATCTGCTTAAAGCTGGAAGACTGATTACTGGCAGACAGACCTGGAATTCAGGTCTCCTGACAACTTGTTACAAGCAATTTTGAATTTATTTACTGCCAAAAAACAAAACAAACAACAAATACACACACACACACACACACACCAAATAAAAAACACTTATCCCTAGGCACAGAAAAAGTGAACCTAATCTCAGTGTGATCCTGAAAGCAGGGTGGTCTAATTAGGCTGATGGAGCACTGATGAAAGGTACTTAGTGTATAATCAATAATAATCTATTAATCTATTGGCTGAAAAGAATTGACTCGTCATTCCCTGTGATTTTTCTTCAGTGAAAACTCCATTTTTGGTCCCTTCCCTTAAGTGTGTCAGAATGTCTTCAGTACTACAAATAACTGTCAGAAGTTTTTGTACGGTTTTAAATGTACATTTGTTCTTCTTATTAATCAATGGCTATTTCTGAATGACTACTCTGTATGAGTAACATCGTGTATAATATAACATCCTTTAAAGTAGGTTATAACATTCCTATTTTACAGGTGAGGAAACTAAAATTCAGAAAGATTAGCAATTTGTCAAAAGTCAGGGACTAAGGATTTATTACCTCCTTTGCATGTCCATGTCCTTCCCAAAGAACAAGATTGCTATCATGTTAAGACATTATAGATTGTTTTTATCTATAGTGTATTAATTTTAACGCATCAGTCACAAAAGGTTCTCATAAAAATAAGCATAAAAATAAGAAATAAAAATGTAATTTTCCATTCCATCTGATTTATGAGAAACAATTAGGGATCATAGTAACTGAAAAGCATTCTAAAATTAGAATCCAACTAGAATCTCAAATAATCAAGCTCTAATCAGCAAAATCATTTACATGATATTTAGGATCTTGCCAGTTTCTGTTGTCACAATATTGCAGCATTAACATCATTAGACACCAAATCTGCACAATCAGTTAAAAATCAGTCAGAATTGCAGACTAACTTAAATATTACTTATGACTTCCTGGATAATAATAATGTTGATTTCTTGGATAACAAGTACTTTAAAAAGTATTCATTTTGGGGGCACCCAGGTGGCTCAGAGGTTGAGCATCCAACTTTGGCTCAGGTCATACTCTCATGGTTTGTGAGCTTGAGCCTCACATGGGGCTCACTGCTGTCAGCACTGAGCCCATTTGAGATCCATTGTCCCCTCTGTCTCTGCCCTTCCCCAACTCATGCTTTCCTTCTCCCAAAAGTAAATAAGCATTAAAACAAAGTATTCATTTTAAACAAAAGTTATGTATCATCTTTGATGATAATGTATACATTTAAAATTTTCAAAATGTTATTAACTTAGTTAAATAGGAGGAATGCTGCTCTTTATTATCTTACCCCCAAATTGGACAAACTGTATGACAGATACAGTTATACAAATACAATCATATTTATTTGTTTTGATTTGTTTGTTATTTATTTATTTGTTATCATGTTTATTTGTTTTGATTCACATTATATTCATTATCTAAAAGAAATGATAAAGATTTGTGAACTCTATAGATAATTATAAAAGCAACATGACTTTACTGATCAAATGGCATGAATTCTAGCCTTTCTTCTTTGGTCAATAAATACATCCACCTGAAAAATGAACGTGCAATTTTGTAAGTGTAAAAATTCTTTACTGAGGAAAAACTATGCCAACATATTTTATCTGGTATCAGTGGTGACTGTATTTTCTAGCATCAAAATATTTAAATATTTTAAAGAAGCTAACCAATAATTTGATAACAACATGTAAATTATATTTTATTCTAACTTTTGTTCAAATATGGAAAAGAATAACAATCAATAAAGTGTTCCTTCTAGTGCATGTAGGTTTCAAATCTGTCAGGCACATGTTTTCTACCAGGCAAACATTTGTCAGGCAAATGTTCATCTACCACTGAATTAAATACTACTTAATAATTTGATTATATTTGAACATAGAAATTTTAATTTTTTTTAAATGTTTTTTCAGTTTTGAGAGACAGAAACAGAGCATGAACGGGGAAGGGGCAGAGAGAGAGAGAGAGAGAGAGAGAGAGGAAGACACAGAATCTGAAGCAGGCTCCAGGCTCTGAGCTGTCAGCACAGAGCCTGATGCAGAGTTCGGACTCAAAAACCATGAGATCATGACCTGAGCCAAAGTTGGTCACAACCAACTGAGCTACCCAGGCACCCCTGAGCACAGCATTTTTAGTATGCTTGTTTAATAAATGCTATCACATGTTTCTTAATATGTATATTAGTTGAAGCAAGATAAAAAAACAATAAAATCCTCTTAATGTTAAATTGCTAGTGTATAATAAAGTATCAAGACTGAATAAGGGGAAAATATAAAACTCATTTTTGTATTAAGTAATTCAAATATTGAAAATCAAAAGAGTATATAATTACTAGAAATAAGGGAGTTTAGCATGATTGTAGTTCTGTATAATAATAAAAACAAATAGTTGTAAAAAAATATTTTAAAGAGGTACCATATCAAATAAAATGTTTTAATTATCCAGAATAAATTTAGGACTAAATCTAACCAAAATGGGCAAGATTTTCTTGAAAGAAAATAATCTTTTTTCAGAGGCATTAAAGAAATTCCAATTGTGAAATATACCATGTTCACAAACTGAACAACTCAATTTTATAAAGATAACAATCTCAATCAATATTGCAACCGTGTTTTAATATTGGTCAAAGACTTTTGCCTTTGTGGAATTGACAAGCAATTTCCAAAAATTATATGAAAAGCATAAAAAGTCAAGAATTGCAAAGATTCACATAAAGAAAATAAAACAGGTGGAGAATTTGTCTTATGATGTCAATATAACACAGTCTTATAAGTTTATAGAATTTAGATAATGAAATCCTGACATAAATTAGCTTATAGACAAATGGAACAGAATAGAGAGACTGAAATAAGATGCACATATTTATGGAAACTTAGGGCAGAGGTGACATTGAAGATCAGGGGAAAATTTAAAAACCATGGGGAAAAATAATTTATACGAACTTCACAACATACTGAAAAAATATATATTCAGATGGATTGAAGCCCTAAATACATAAAATTTTAAAAGATAATATAGGAGGCAAACCAAGAAACAGACTCTTAACTATAGAGAACAATCTGATGGTTACCAGAGAGATGATGGTGGTGGAGGGGTGGGGAATGGTTTAAATAGGTGATGGAGATTAAGGAGTGTACTTGGAATGAACACCGGGTGTTTTATGGAAGTATTGAATCACTATATTGTACATCTGAAACTAAAACTACACTGTATGTTAACTAACTGGAATTTAAGTAAAAACTTAAAGAAATTTAAAAATAAAATAAAAGATAATATAAGAGAATATCTTCATGACTTTGAAATAGGGAAGGACTTCTTTAAAAATAAGATAAAAATAAAATAAAGCATTTGAAAAGGTTGATTAAAAAAATAATGCATAAAGACAATGTGGTGTATATATGTACACATAAGGGAATATTACTTGGGGATCAAAAAGAATGAAATCTTGGGGCACCTGGGTGGCTCAGTTGATTAAGCATCTGACTTTGGCTCAGGTCATGATCTCACAGTTTGTGAGTATGAGCCCCAAGTAGGGCTCTGTGCTGACAACTCAGAGCCTGGAGCCTGCTTTGGATTGTGTGTGTGTGTCTCTCTCTCTGCCCCTCCCCCACTCACACTCTGTCTCTGTCTGTCAAAAATGAATAAATTGTTAAAAAAAAAAAAAATCTTGCCATTTGAAACAATGTGGATGAACTAGTGTGTTATACTAAGCGAAATAAGTCAGTTAAAGAAGGACAATATCATATGATTTCACTCATATATGGAATTTAAGAAACACAACAGATGAACATAGGGGAAGGGAAGGAAAAAATAAGATAAAAACACAGAGGGTGGAAAACTATAAAATACTCTTAAATACAGAGAACAAACTGAGGGTTGCTGGAGGGAAGATGGGTGGCCAGATGGACTAAATGGCTGATGGGCATTAAGGAGTGGCCCTGTGGGGATGAGCACTGGGTGTTATATGTAAGTGATAAAACCCTGGGTTCTACTCCTGAAACTAATATTACACTGGATGTTAACTAACTTGAATTTAAATTTTAAAAATTATAAAATAAAATAAAAAATTTAAAAAAATTAAAGATAAAATTATCAAATTCTATCAAAATACACCTTAAAGGCAGTGTCAAGAGAAACCCAGGAGTGGGACAAGATATTTCAATCACATAACTAAAATAAGATTAAGGGGTGCCTGACTGGCTCAGTCAGAAGAGCATGTGACTCTTGATCTCAGGGTTCTGAGTTCAAGCCCCACTTTGGGTGAAGAAATTACTAAAAAAATAAATAGACTTAAAAAAATATTTAAATAAGATCTAGTATTCAGATTTATGATCAAACAAGACAAAACAAACAACAATAAATAAATAAATAAATAAATCCAGTAAAAAGATTGCAAAAGTCTTGAATAGAGTTTTCACAATAGAGGCACTGCAATGGGAAAAAGTGTTCAACTCAATTATTATCAGGGAAGTGAAATTAAAAAAAACATATGGTATCCTTACAAATCCTTCAAATTGGGGCAAAAATTAATAATCTGACAATACCAAGATATAATGGAGAAAAGGGGATCTTATGCATACTGGAAAAATTGTATATTTTCACAACCAGTCTAAAAGCAATTTGGCATTATGTAGCAAAGATGTGCATACCCAAGAATTTCACTCTTCTACTTCTATTATATACCTAGCTGATCTCTTACACATCAAGAGATGCATACAATAGTGTTTATAGCAGCTCTGCTGGTAATAGCAAAAGCTGAAAATAACCCAAATATCCATCACCAATAAAATGATAAATTATAGTATATTGACATAAGGGAATGCTACTCAATAATATACATTAATGAAGTACAGCTACATCCTACACTATAGGTGAATCACATAAACAAGTTTGAATGAAAAGAGCAAGGCACAAAAACATATAATGTGATTCTATAAAGTTCAAAATGGGCAAAACTATGGGGCACCTGGTTGGCTCAGTTGATTAGGCGTCTGACTCTCCATTTTGGCTCAAGTCATGATCTCATGGTTCATAAGCTTGAGCCCCACATCAGGCTCCGTGATGACAGTACTGAGCCTGCTTAGAATTCTCTCTCTCTGTCTCTCTGTCTCCCTCTGTCTCTGTCTCTCTCTCTCTCTCTCTACCCCTCTCCTACACACACTCTGTCTCAAAATAAATAAATGAAGTTTAAAAAAAAAAAGACAAAACTAAGCCATATTGTTGAGAAATTCGTATCTAGAAGTTAAAATTAAAAGGAAAGCTAGAGAATGATCCATCATCAAAGTCAGAATAGTGCATAAGGCTGTGACCGAGGCTGTTCCGGAAGATGGCGGCGTAGGAGGACGCGGGGCTCACAACGCGTCCTGCCGGTCACTTAGATTCCACCTACACCTGCCTAAAGAACCCAGAAAACCGCCAGAGGATTAGCAGAAGGGAGTCAAGCGCAGACTAGAGGCCCACGGAAGAGGGTAGGAAGGGCGGCGAGGCAGTGCGCGCTCCACGGACTGGCGGGAGGGAGCCGGGGCGGAGGGGCGGCTCGCCGGCCAAGCAGAGCCCCCGAGTCTGGCCGGCAAAAGCGGAGGGGCCGGACGGACTGTGTTCCGACAGCAAGCGCGACTTAGCGTCTGGGAGGTCATAAGTTAACAGCTCTGCTCGGAAAGCGGGAAGGCTGGAGGACAAAGGGAGGGAGAGCTGCTGAGCCCCCGGACGGCAGAGCTCAGCTTGGCGGGGAACAAAGGCGCCAGCGCCATCTCCCCCGCCCATCCCCCAGCCAAAATCCCAAAGGGAACCAGTTCCTGCCAGGGAACTTGCTCGCTCCGCGCAAACACCCAACTCTGTGCTTCTGCGGAGCCAAACCTCCGGCAGCGGATCTGACTCCCTCCCGCTGCCACAGGGCTCCTCCTGGAGTGGATCACCTACGGAGAAGCGAGCTAAGCCTGCCCCTCCACCCCCCGTGCACCTTGCCTACCCACCCCAGCTAATACGCCAGATCCCCAGCACCACAAGCCTGGCAGTGTGCAAGTAGCGCAGACGGGACACGCCACCCCACAGTGAATCCCGCCCCTAGGAGAGGGGAAGAGAAGGCACACACCAGTCTGACTGTGGCCCCAGCAGTGGGCTGGGGGCAGACATCGGGTCGGACTGCGGCCCCGCCCACTAACTCCAGTTATACACCACAGCACAGGG
>NC_064808.1:90277510-90294878 GCF_023721935.1 Panthera uncia | reverse complement strand
GGACAGTGGAGTTTATCCTCCTAGCGGTGATGTCCTTTGACCGCTACGTGGCCATCTGTAACCCCCTGCGCTATACCATCATCATGAACAGCAACGTCTGTCTCCTACTGGTTCTGGGATGCTGGGTAGGAGCCTTCTTCTCAGTGCTGTGCCCAATTATTGTGGTGTCCAGACTGCCCTACTGTTATAAAGAAATCAGTCATTTTTTCTGTGACATTGCCCCTCTGCTACAGGTGGCCTGCATAGACACTCATTTCATTGAGATGATAAACTTCCTCTTATCTTCCCTCGTCCTCCTGACCTCGCTGGTACTCACCATTGTGTCTTACACCTACATCATTTCTACCATTTTGCACACCCCCTCAGCCCAAGGACGTCAGAAGGCATTTTCCACCTGTGCTTCTCACATCACGGTCGTCTCCATTGCCTATGGGAGCAACATCTTCATGTATGTGAGGCCCAGCCAGAGCCGTTCGCTGGATTTTGACAAAGTGACTGCTGTCATGACCGTAATGGTGACCCCTCTTCTGAACCCTTTCATTTACAGTCTGAGAAATGAAAAGGTAAAAGAAGTTTTGAGAGAAGCAATCAACAAAATTATATCTTTATTACACAAGAGAACCTGAACGTTCGTTTGCTAAGAATGGCTTTTTTTTCAACTCTTGGACTCTATGTGGAGAAAAGCATGCTTGAAGACCATAAAATCACAGATTTGTGGGAAGATATAAAAAGGTTTCATGTCACATCAGATACAAAGTATTGTAGTCAAGGTGCAGAGCAGACAATTCGAGCATAGAGAAAATAATATGTTTGAGCCCTTTTTGGGCAATTCATGCACAGGATAACATAAATTAATGACAAATACTTATGTCAAAAATCTGAAATTTAAGCCTGGCTCTATTATTTTTTTATCCCGTGAAACTTAGCCTATCTGAACCTTAGTTTACTCATCGGTAAAGTAGGAAATAGTTTATGCTTTTCCTTTCTCTTTTTTTTTTACTTTTTACTATAGGCTTAACCAAGATAGCCTAAGGAAATCAAACACAGGTAAATATAAAATAATGCTCCCTCTCAGTATTTAAGATGATGAAAGATGATTGGCTTCATCTTGACAGCTAAATACTATAGAAAAATATAGTAGGAATAGTAATACAAAAATAAGGAAGAGCTGTAACATATCCCAGGGTTTCTATAGCGTGCCTAAATAGGAACTTATGTATCGATATACATGGAATTTATAAGAATATATATTATAACTCCTCTCAGTTCAAAATCCAAATTCCTGGAAAGAGGATGCAATTGGCCCAGTCGAAGTGAGATGTCCTCCCCTGATTCGGTTCTTTGTAAGAGGAAAGATTGGCAAAGAGTTACATTGCCTTCTGTTCTTGCCATCACTGAACAGGTGCTATGGGACAAGTACTCTGAAAGACAGTGTAAATATAGGAATAAGACAATAAGCATCTGTAAGATCAAAATAGGTTATGACTGGAGTGGTCATTAACCTTCTAGCTGCATGAACAATGACTGACACCTTAAGAATTGACGTGACTCTATCTTGGGAAAACAGGCAGAGAAAGTGCTGCCTTAAGGATGGATTCAGAATATCATAAAGGAACACCATCCATCCTAAGATATTGCGGCAAACAAATGTCTAAAGATCAGAAGAAACTAGAACAATATCACCAGGAATGAAGCACTCATATAGGATCTTCTCTGCCCTCATTTTCAGACACTAAATAAAATAAGATTTGGGACGTTAGTATATTAGCTTCCTAATGCTGCCATAACAAAGTTAGCAGCTTAAAATAACACAGATTTATCATCTGACGGTTCGGTGGGTCACAAGTTCAATACAAGCCTCCCCAGCCCAAATTCAGCAGGCTGCATTCCTTTCCAGGGGCTATAGGGGAAAATCCATTCCCTATCCAACTGACTTGTTGACAGAATTCCCTTCCTTGAAGCTGTGGGACCAAGGTCCTGTTTTCTTGCTTGCTGGCTATCACCCAAGGGCCGTTCCCAGTTTCTAGAAGATGCTTCAGTCCTTGACTCATGGCCCCCCTTCCTCTACCTTCAAAGCCAACAATAGCAGGACATGTATCTCTCAAGTCTCAAATCTCTCCTTCTTCCATCTCCCCTATGACTTGGCTGACAAAGCTCTCCACTTTTAAGGACTCATTGGATAGGAGTGGGCCCACCCTGATATCCAGAATAATATCACCAACTCAAGGTCCTTTTCCTGCATTACATTTACAAAATCCTTTCTGCCAAGTAAAGTAACATATTCACAGATTCTGGGAATTAGGACATGAATATCTTTAGGTGTCATTATTCTGCTTGCCAGCATTATGTTGCTAGTGGTCATGATCCAAGAAAGGAAAAATAAAGAACAGAGCACAGTAGGATTTTTTAAAGCCAATATTAAATCCTAAACTCTCTCATTGTCATCACTTAAAACCAGAAGTATTTATAAACCCCAGATAATGACAGACTAGAAAAAAATCAGCAAAATATCTGGGCAATGCATATTTTAAATTAACCATGTTTGTTTTTCTTTAAATTATTGTTAGGCAGAGATGATATAGTGTCCCTTTGTGCTGTTTTCCTGTTTTTCATGAGTTCCCATGTTACTCAATACCCCTATTCTAGTATCATTAATACAGAAAAGAAAAACTGGAGTGCATAAGGGAAATGAAGCATAATTTTGGTCCCCACCTGGGGCTGGCCCCAGGTTGGCCAGGCTTGCAACTGCAAATATAAAAAGACTTCATAAACTCTGAAAAATAACACAAATATACTGTTTTACTTTGATGTTGATTATTATTCTTATGATCAACACTTCTTTAATGTTTATTTATTTTGAGAGAGAGAGAGAGCATCCGTGGGGGGGGGGGGGGGGACAGAGAAAGAGGGAGAGAGAGAATCCCAAGCAGACTCACCACTGTCAGCACAGAGACTGATTCAGGGTCCAATCCCACAAACCGTGAGATCATGACCTGAGTCAAAACCAGAGCTGGACACTTAACCAACTGAGCCACCCAAGCACCCCATGATCAATATTGTTATAAGAGAGGATAATAATAGCAGTTTCTACATTGATTCTAATAAGTTAAGTTAGTACAAAGATGACTGAGAAGTAGTCTAGTTTAAAACTTAGTGATAGTTTAAGAGTTTGGATGGACAGTCAATGTCAGTTTGAGATAATTGTTTCTTGTCGGGTAACTGAATGTTTTCTTTTACTGTCTAATAGTAGTTGAATTTATGGTTGTTTGGGTTAGTTTTGGCTCAAGATCTGTCCCAAATTTTGGGATACCTGTAAAGCCCCTTACTTTTCCCATATTCAACCATGACAAGGCATTTTACCTTTTTCAACATGAGAGAAGGAGGAGGAATAGACCAAAAGAGCCAGTAGAAAATTCAAAGCACATCCACTTGCTGGATAAGCTAGATAACTTCCTCCAACTAAGGATGAAGGGCATCCCAACCAGGGAAACACTGTCAAATGTAATGAGTTTAATGAATTCACTGATCCTTCCACTTGCCAGGTAATTCTCACGTGCTCCTTCCTCCTGACTCAGTTGTAATACAGTATTCGGTAACAACAGCTATGAACATACACCTCAATAACACCACAAAAATGCAGTAAAACATACCAAATTATTTGTCATCGGTAGTCAAGAGTTTAGCTAAGCTACTCCATGGTATTGCTGCCTTGGCACCCATTTGGCCAAGCAGCCTGCTGTGACTTTAAACTGACACTAGTCCCCTCATGCAAGCACACACCCTAGATAGCAGTCTGCAGAGTCACAGACATAGGTCACTTTCTGACACGACCTCCCCCACGGTCCTTGTGCTCAACCATCTTCCCCATCCACCAGCACCTTCCCTTTGTGCGCCCCTTCAATAAGGCCCCAGTGTAACTTACCAAAACCCACTCTTTTGGTTACAATTGACCAATGTGGCTTTAGCCCGGGAACCCCAAAGCCCTCCAAGTTCTAATGAAGGCATATGCCCCGGGTGATTCCTCTCTGTCTGCATTCTGGCTCCAAGAGAAGCCCCCCCCCCAAGGTATGCCAGGTGCCTCCTCCAAGACCTGTGAGTAATAAACTCTATCATAACTCCTCTTGTGGTCTGTTCGACTGCAGCTCACCCTCAGCAGGCACCCTCTTCTCCACTTAAGAAATGTTAACTTGACAAATTAATAACAGGGGGTACAACCACAGATGAGTGTTTGCTTCATTCTTGAAATATACTAAAATGTGTGTGTGTGTGTGTGTGTGTGTGTGTACATGTGGTACATTTCAGAGTTGTGTATTTTGTCTGATATCTTTAAAAACTCTTTATTATTTATAAAAAAACAATTGTTTATTGTTTATAAAAAACAATTATTTATCATCTAGAATTGCTGGCTTATCCCAAGGATGTTCTTTAACATTAACAAGGGATTCATTCAGTAACACACTTTCTTTTTTTAATGTTTTATTTATTTATTATTTATTTATTTATTTTTGAGAAAATCAGAGAGACAGAGAGAGTGAGCGTAAGTGGGAGAGGGGCAGAGAGAGGGAAACACAGAATCTGAAGCAGGCTCCAGGCTCCGAGCTGTCAGCACAGAGCCCCACACAGGACTCAAACTCATGAACCGTAAGATCATGACCTGAGCCAAAGTCAGACTCTTAACCTACTGAGCCACCCTCGGGCCCCAAGATGCTTTCTGATTTTCAGCATTTGGCACTAAATAAGGCTCCTCTTTTTAAAATATGATAATGTCAAAAATAATAATGTGTAAGTTCTTTCTGGCTACAAAATTTGTAGTAATGAATAGTTTTTTAAATCTTACCTTCTTTTAGGTTTTTTAGCCATTCTGAGCACAGACCTTGAAAAGAAACGACCATCATATAACCATGTAATTATTGGGTTTTTTGGTTTATTTTCTTTAATGTTCATTTATTTAGTTTTGAGAGAGAGAGAGAGAGAGAGAGAGACCAAAAGCAGAGGAGATGCGGAGAGAGAGGGAGACACAGAATCTGAAGCAGGCTCCAGGCTCCGAGCTGTCAGCACAGAGCCCGACGCGGGGCCCAAACCCACGGACCATGAGATCATGACCTGAGCTTAAGTCGGACGCTTAACCAAATGAGCCACCCAGGCTCCCCAACCATCAATTATTGTAAAAAAGAGGAACTTGAAATAACACGGTAAATAAGAGAACACTATATATGACCAGTAGATAAAATACCAAGTTATTCTATTGCTATTAATAATTATATAGTCTCTTCATGTGCTGAAATGCATGCATATGCCCTCCTGATGTAGAACTGAATTCTGAGTCATCACCTAACTTTAGGAGAATATATAAAAAGTGCAGTGTATCATTTCACTTGTGTAGGCAAACACGTCTCATCCCATGTAGGCCACAGAGAATACGACTGATTTGGGCAAGGCTATATTCTGCATGAATCCTGGAAATTAGTTTCCCCTCATTAGCACTTACACTTACAACGTTCATTCCATTAAATCCAAGAAAGAGGTTATTCTGCTATGGTTATAGCAATGAATTAGGAGGTGGAAATGAAATGATAAAAAACAAGAAACAGCTTGGTGGAAAAAGTTGTCTGGGATTGCTAGACCCTGGCATACAGTATACCCTCACTGCCCCCTTTTCTTGAGTAGGTAATACAAGCTATAGCAACTTGTCCCTGTATTCTCTTGTCATGCAGGGGCAAAGTGCAAATCAATGATAAAAGGTGACTAAACAAAATCTCCTAGGCTTGAAGTAAATAATGTTAAATCATCTTTTTATTTAAAATGGTATTTCAGGGCACCTGGGTGGATCAGTAGGTTGAGCGTCTGACTTCAGCTCAGGTCATGGTCTCATGGCTTGTGGGTTCAAGCCCTGCATCGGGCTCTATGCTGACAGCTCAGAGCCTGGAGCCTGCTTCAGATTCCGTGTCTTCCTCTCTCTTTCTGCCCCTCCCCTGCTCATGTTCTGTCTAAATTTGTCTCTCAAAGATAAATAAACTTTAAAAGAAATTTTTTTACTGATATTTCAAAGGGAAGTATGAAATATTTTAAATTGAGTAACAATGAAAATATAACACAGCTAATTACTGCCTGTGGAATAATTTCCACATTTAAATTCATTTATCAACAATTTTTTATAAACTTTAGAATAAAACAACTGAACATTAAACTCAACAGAATAGGAAAAGAGGGATAGAACAAATAAACAACAACAACAACAAAAAAGTGGAAATTATAAAGATAATTTCAGATATAAATGAAATAGGACTATATATAAATGACGACAACAACAACAAAAACCCACAAACCAAAACCCAGTTCTGAGAAAAGCTTTCTAACATAAGTACACCCCTGTCAAGATTTATCAGTGGGAGAGAGAAAGTAAAGAGAGAAAAGATAAAAAAATAAATGAAATATAGAATAAAAAGTAGAAAATACAGATACAAGCATGGAATAAATTTTAAAATCCAGATGAGTTTTAAATAAAGATATTAAAACCTGAGATTCAATACACGAATTCCCAAAAGAATACCAAATGTCAAAAGGTATACAGAGAGAAATAGAAAACATAAACAGGCAAATTAGTGTTTATGTATATTAAAATAATCATTTAAAACTCCCAGCAAACGAGGAGCAGAAAACCGTATAGATGACTTCTGACAAATTTGGGTAAGCAAATAATTCCTATCTTATAGAAAATATTCCAGATAATAGAATTTTAAAACATCTATTGACAAAATCAGGGCACCTGGGAGGCTCAGTCAGTTAAGCTTCTGATTTCAGTTCAGCTCATGATCTCCTGGTTTACGAGTTTGAGGCTGCATCAGGCTCTGTACTGACAGCTCAGAGCCTGGAGCCTGCTTCAGATTCTGTCTCCCTCTCTCTCTCTGCCCCTCCCCTGCTCATGTTCTCTCTCTCTCTCTCTCTCTCTCTCTCAAAAATAAATAAAACCATTAAAAAATAAATAAATAAAATAAAACTGACAAAATCATCAAAAAGAAAGAATAAAGTTGAGGGCATTTACAACTGATTTCAAGATTTCCAGATTTTTTATAAATCCGGAGTACATGGGATCAGCATAAGGATAGGTTAAAATCAGTGGAACAAAACAGAAAATTGAGAGATAAACCCACAGATATTCTTGCAAAGATGACAAGCCTAATCAAAATCCAAGATTTTCCGAGAAATGGTGCTATAACAACCAAATATTCATATAAAAAAATCACAGTTGCATCCGTCCATACAGAAACTAAGCTAAAACCACAAAGTTCGTAGAAGACACAGGAAAAAAAACCTGTGACCTTGGAGTAACAAACTTCTTAGAAAAGGAAAAAAAGAAAAAAAAATCAATGCTAACCTTCAAAAAACAATTTATAAAATAGATTCCATCAACATTAAAATTTCCTTCTAGTCCAAATACAAAGTTAAGTAAATGAATCAGTAAGATAAAGACTTAGAAAAATATTTGCGATACACACATTTAACAAAGAATATGTATCTTGATTATATGGAAAACTCCTACAAATCAACAATAAAAACACAATTTTTAAAACCAATCTCGTTTTCAATGCAAAGAACTCCTACAAATCAACAATAAAAAAGTTTTTTAAATGCACAATAAACTTGAACAGGAACTGTAGAGAAGACTTATTTTTGACCACTAGTAACATGAAACGAATCTCCACATTATTGGGCATCAGGAAAATGCATATTCACATCATATGGAGACATTTTACATCTACTAAATTAGCTAAAACTTTTTTTTTTTTTGAAGCAGGCAACATTAAGTGCTGGCAACGAGAATCTGAAATATAAAATTCTGGCATGAGTATAAAATAGTACAATCACTTTTGGAAATTCAGCATTTTTTTGGTAAAGTTAAACATACCTCTCTACCCTATGAGCTGATAATACTATATCTAGTACTGTATCCAATTTAACCAAGAGAAATGAAAACATAGGTCTATAAAAAAAATACTTAAGTGTGCAAAACATATTTATTCATAATAGCTAAACACTAAACATAACCGAAATGTCTATCCACAGGATACTGAGTAGACAGATGTGGTATGTTTTGGCAATGGAATATTATCCAACATTAATATGGAGGAAGCTACTGAGACATACAATAGCCTGCATGAATTTTGAAAAATATTATGTTGAACAAAATCACCCAAATGCAAAAGAACCATATGATTACATTTTGTGAAGTCCACAAACAGGCAATTCTGACCTATGCTAATAGAAATCAGAAAATTATTGCAGGCAATGAAAGGTATACAATGACTGGGAAGGATGTGAAGGAACTTTCTAGGACAAATAAAATGTTCTATATCTTCTTTGAACAGGTAGGTGGTTTATGGTCATATACCATCATCAAAGCTTTCAAACTAAATTTTTCTTTAATTTTTTTAAATTTATTTATTTTTGAAGGAGAGAAAGACAGAGCATGAGTAGGGGAAGACCAGAGAGAGAAGAAGACACAAAATTCGAAGCAGGCTCCAGGCTCCGAGCTATCAGCATAGAGCCCTATGCAGGGCTCGAACTCATGAACTGTGAGATCATGACCTGAGCCGAAGTTGGCCGCTTAACCAACTGAGCCACCCAGGTGCCCCTCAAACTAAATTTTAAATTATGGTGCCTTTTATGTATAAATTAAACCTCAATAAAAATTTTTCTTATATCCCCACATAAGGAAAATTCCAGGCTCAGATAAATTTACAAGTGAATTTATCAAATATATAACTCACCAAGAGAACTTTTTAATGTAAAAACTCTTACTAATTTTTAATATAATTTATTGTTAACTTGACTAACAAAGCAGTATGTAAAGTTTTAAAGGCTACTTTAACTTAGATCCCAACATCAGATTATATAAAAAAGAAAAAGTATGGGCTAATCTCACCCATGAATCCAGATGAAAAAGTCTTCAAGAAAATACTAGCAAATAGGATTCAGATATGTGCAAGAGTTGGGTGTATGCCAGGAATGCAAAAATAGTTTGACATCAAAAAATCAAAAGCCACAATTTACCATGCCAACACAAACTATTTTTCTTTGTAAGAGACGCAGAATATAGCTGATAATATTCAACCTCCATTAATTATAAAACTTCTTTGCAAACTAAGTCTACAGGAAAATTGTCTTAATCTGATAAGCAGTATCTATATCTAACACATTCAAAAATTATCGTTTTGGGGGCGCCGGGTGGCTCAGTCTGTTGGGCGTCCAACTTCCGCTCAGGTCATGATCTCGCGGTCTGTGAGTTCGAGCCCGCATCGGGCTCTGTGCTGACAGCTCAGAGCCTGGAGCCTGTTTCGGATTCTGTGTCTCCCTCTCTCTCTGACCCTCCCCCGTTCATGCTCTGTCTCTCTCTGTCTCAAAAATAAATAAATGTAAAAATAAAAAAATTTTAAAAATTATCGTTTTTAATAATGATACATATTCCCCCTTAAAATAACAAATGAAGGGTGCCTGAGTGGCTCAGTTGGTTAAGCATCCAACTCTTGATCTCAGCTCAGGTCTTGATATCAGGGTTGTGAGTTCAAGTCCTGAATTGGGCTCCACGTTGGGCATGGAGCCTACTTAATAAAATAAAATAAATATAAATAAATAAACAAACAAACAAAATAACAAATGAGAAAACATATCACCATTGCTATTAAATATTAAATATCACCCATTAAAGCCTAGCCTATGGAGTAAGAAAAAAGAAAAATTAAAAGGTATAAGGAATGAAGAAAAAGTAAGGCTGTTTTGCAAGATTCAAGCGTAACATGAATGGAAAACTCTTATCTTTTTGCTCTGTCACCCTTACAAACCACTTCCATCCTCAAGGTCAACTTGTGGTCCTGAATGATTGTTGGCACTCTAGCTATTATATGTTAACCCCCAAACATGCAAGAAGGAATAAAGGAAAAAAGGATTATTCCCTCTCTTTTAAGAAACCTTAGTAGTAGACCCACTCAAAAATGCTATTTGCATCTGTTAGGCTAGAATTGGTCACATAGTTTTACCTATGTGAAAAAAATTAAAGATTAAGGAAATAGTCTCTTTTTTTCAGGCAGCAATACACTCAACTTAAAATAGCAGTAGTCATACTAAAAAGGAGAAAGATCATATATTCAAAATTGTGCAAAATATATTCTCCGACCAAAACAGAGTTAAACTAGTAAAAAAGGGGTATGTATGAAATCCCAAAATATTTGGAAATTATAAAACAAAGACATTAAATGATCTATGGTCCAAAGAGGGGGTCAGGTGGGAAATTTTAAAATATTTGGAATTGAATGAAAATAAAAACACAGGGGCACCTGGCTGGCTCAGTCGGGGGAGCCTGTGACTCTTGATCTCGGGGTTGTGATTTCAATACCCACGTTGGGTGTAGAGATTACTTTAAAAACAAAATCTTAAAAAAGACAAAGGAAAAGACAAAGAAAATAAAAACACAATATAACAAAATTAGTAGCACACAACGAAGGGAAAGTTTAAAGAGAAAAATATAGCATTAAAAGCCTAGATTGGTAGGATCATTTTTGCACTGCTGGTGGGAATGCAAACTGGTGCAGCCACTCTGGAAAACAGTATGGACATTCCTCAAAAAATTAAAAATAGAACTACCCTACAACTCAGCAATCACATTACTAGGTATTTATCCAAGGGATACAGGTGTGCTGTTTCGAAGGGACACATGCACCACAATGTTTATAGCAGCACATTGTATCAACAATAGCCAAAGTATGGAAAGAGCACAAATTTCCATCAATGGATGAATGAATAAAGAAGATGTGGTATATATATATAAGAAGACGTGTGGTATACACACACACACACACACACACACACACACACACAATGGAGTACTAGCCTGCAATCAAAAAGAATGAAATCTTGCCATTTGAACAATGCGGATGGAACTAGAGGGTATTATGCTAAATGAAATTAGTCAGTCAGAGAAAGAAAAATATCATATAACTTCATTCATATGAGGAATTTAAGATACAAAACAGATGAACACAAGGGAAGGGAAGCAAAAATAATATAGAAACAGGGAGGGGGACAAAACATGAGAGACTCTTAAATACAGAGAACAGAGGGTTGCTGGAGGGATTGTGATGGTGGGATGGTCTAAATGGGTCAGGGGCATTAAGGAAGACACTTGTTGGGATGAATGAGCACTGGGTGTCATACATAGGGGATGAATCACTAGAATCTACTCCTGAAATCATTATTGCACTATATGCTAACGAACTTGGATGTAAATTAAAATAATTAATCAATTAATTTTTTATATAAAGCTTAGATTCAAAAAGAAGTGAAGTCTCATATAAATGATCTAAGCTTGCACCTTAATAATCTGGCAAAAGAAGAACAAATTAATTCAAAAGGAAAGAAATAGCAAAAACGAGGAACCAATAAAATTAATAGAGGAAAATCACAAAGAAAATCAATAAACCAGAAGTCTTTCCTGGTGACCTGACAGAAAGGGAAATGGTCTTTTTTGGATACATGTGATCTACTTTGGTCTGTCATGATCTTTTATCATAACGTTGAACATAAAATGTTCAAGTATGAGATATGCAAATAAGCAAGAAAATAATCCCAAATTGAGAGAAAAGATTAGTCAATGAGAGCATACTCCCAGATGCTAGAATTTGTAGACAAGAACTTCAAACTCACTACAGTTCATCTGTTAAAGAAATTAGTGAAAAGGGTGGGAAACAACCATGAAAAGATGTAAAATTTACTCAGAGATATGGGCAATATTAAAATGAATTTAATGGGAGCACCTGGGTGTCTCCATTGGTTAAGCATCCAGCTCTCAGTTTCTGCTCAGGTCATGATCCCGAGGTTTGTGAGTTCGAGCCCCTGGTCAGGCTCAAGTGTGGAGCCTGCTCGAAATTCTCTCTCTGCCCCCCACCCCACTCACACACTCTCTCTCTCAAGATAAATAAACTTTAAAAAAAGAATATAAAATGAATTTAATGAAAGGCTGGAAGCAAAAGCTATACTATGAAAAATAACAAATCCATTCAATGGCGGTTTTTAACATCATTTATTGACAAATTGGTTTCCATACAACACCCAATGCTCATCCCAACAAGTCATTCCATGGTGTTAACAGAAGAAGAAAGGATCAGTAACCTTAAATAGCACTTAGTATAAACTATTCAAACTACAATACAAAGAAAAAGAAGAGTTTTTAAAGGTATCCAAGACATATGGGCTAATAGCAAAAGGTCTTACACATGTGTAAGTGGAGTTCCAGAATGGAATAGAGAAAAAACAGAAGACTATTAAAAGAGAGAAGAGAAAGCATTTTCCAAAAGTAATGAAACATATCAGCCCAAAGGTCTAAGAACCTTAGGAAGCCCAATTAGGATAAATTCAAAAAAAAGAAATCACTAGAAATTGCTGAAATGCAAAAACAAAGAGACAGTATTTAAAAATAGACAACAAAAAGCATTATGCTTCACTTCTCATCAGAAATAACGGAGGCCATGGGGGCGCCTGGGTGGCTCAGGCATCAACTTCGGTTCAGGTCATAATCTCACAGCTTGTGAGTTCGAGCCCCACATCAGGCTCAGTGCTGACAGCTCAGAGCCTGGAGCCTGCTTTGTATTCACACAGAATCCACACTACCTCTCTCTCTGCCCCTCCCCTGCTTTTTCTCTCTCTCTCTCAAATACAAATCAACATTAAAAATTTTTTTAAAAAAGAGACAATGGAGGCCAGTATATGATGCAACGGCTTCTTTAAAGTGATAAGAGATTATAACAATATTTAGAGGATAAAGAACTGTTTACTATTGTCTCAGAGCTAAGCTAAGCTAAGATGTAAGTGTTCAGAGACAGAGATCTCCGTGAGAAGCAAGACAACTTACCCTGATCAACTCAGATAATCTCAAAATATAAAGACAATAACCAGTGTTGAAATGGTTGGAGGAGGGAAATTAGAAAGAGTGGCTGATAATAGTGATAAAGGTGTCAATTCATCAAGAGGATATAACAATTATAAGTATAAATGGACCCAATATCAGAGTACTTAAATAAATTAAGCAAATACTAGCAGATCTGAAGGAAGAAGTAGACAACAATACAGTAAAATAATAGAGGGTTTCAATTTCCCACTTTCAACAATGGAAAGATCATTCAGACAGAAAATCAGTAAGAAAACATTGGACTTGAACTATACATTAGACTGAACAGAACTAGCACCTTCAAAACATCGCATCCAACAGCAACAGAACACATCTTATTCTCCAGCACACATAGAACATTCTCAGGACAGAGACTATGTCAGGTCACGATACAAGTCTTAAGAAATTCAAGGAGATTGAAATCATACCAGGCACCAGAATTTCCTAACCACAATGGTATGAAACTGGAAATCAATCACAAGAAGAGAACTGGAAAAACTACAAATATGTGGAAATCAGTGACGAGAGGAAAGCTGTTTATGGATTAGAAGAATGTATATTGCAAACATGTTCATGCTAACCAAAGTGATCTGCAGATTCGATGCAATCTTTCTTAAAATTCTTCAGGCATTTTTCACAAACATAGGAAAACAATCATGTGAAACCATAAAAGATCCCAAATAGCCAAAGAAATTTTAAGAAAGAAGAACAAATTTGGAGGCATCGCACTTCCTGATTTCAAGCTATCTTATAAATATAGCTCTAGTAATCAAAACAATATAGTACTGACATAAAAATAGACACATAGACCAGTGGAAGAGAATTCAAAGCCCAGATATAAACCCATGCATATGTCATCAATCCATCCTTTGCAAGACTGCCCAGAACACACAAAGGGGAGAGCTTCTTCAAAAAAATGATAATAGGAAAACTGGACATCGACATGCAAAAGAATGAAACTGGACCCTTACCTTACACCAATCACAAAAAGTACCTCAAAATTGATTAAAGATTTCAATGTAAGACTTGAAATCATCAAACTCCTGGAAAAAAAAAAAAAAACAGAGAGAAAAAGCCCTTTGACATTGGCCTTGGCAGTGTTTTTTTTTGTTTTTGGTTTTTGGTTTTTTTGTTTGTTTTTTGTCTTGTTTTGTTTTGTTTTGTTTTTTTGGATATGACATCAGAAGCACAGGCAAAAAATAAATAAACAAACGAGACTACCATCAGACTACAAAGCTTCTTCACAGCAAAGGAAACAACCAACAGAGTGACAAGGCAACCTACAGAATGGGAAAAATCTTTGAAAATTATATATCTTGATAGGGGTTCAATATTTAAAATACATAAGGAACTTATACAACTCAAATAGCGAAGCAAACAAATAACAAACAAAACAAAACAAAAACATATAACCCATTGAAAAATGGGCAAAGTATTTGAATAGACATTTCTCCAAAGAAGACCTGCAAATGGTCAATACACTAAAAAGTGTTCAATATCACTAATCAGGGAAATGCAAATCACAACACAATGAGAAATCACCCACACCTGTGAGAATGGCTGTCATCAAGGGCCTCCTGGTGGCTCAGTAGGTTGAGCATCTGACTCTTGATTTCGGCTCGGGTCATAATCTCATGGTTCGTGGGATCCAACCCCACAACTCCCTCAAAATAAAATACTCTCCCTCAAAATAAAAATAAACATTAAAAAAAAAAGAATGGCTGTCATCAAAAAGACAACAGGTAACATGGCGGCAAGGATGTGGGAAAATGGCATTTTTGAGCATTATTGTTGGTGATATGAATCGTTCAGGTACTATGGAATACACTGTGGAGGTTCCTCAAACACATAAAAATAGAAAGCCCATAAGATTCAGCAATTCCGCTGCTGGGTATATATCCAAAGGAAACAAAATCGGTGTCTCAAAGAGATATCTGCACTCTCAAGTTCATCACATCATGATTCACAATAGCCAAGATAGGGAAACATCCTCAGTGTCCATTGATGGATGAGTAGATAAAGAAGATGCAGTATATATACAATAAAATATTATTCTGCCTAAAAAAGAAGAGAATCCTGCCACTTACAGTAACATGGATGAGCCTAGAGGATATTATGCTAAGTGAAAATAGAACATGTAAAAAAATACTATATATGCTCTCACCTTTTCATGCAATAAAAAAAGTCAAACTTGCAGAAACAGAGAGTAGAATGGTGGTTATCAGAGGCTAAGGAATAAAGGAAGATGGAGAGGTGCTAGGCAGAGACACAAAACCCTCAGTTATAAAATGAATAAGCTCTGTATATCTAACATATAGCATGAGGACCACAGTTAGTAATGCTGTACAATGTGCTTGAAATTTGCTAACACAGTAGACCTTAAACATGCTCACCAAAAAGAAGCAGAAAGAAGAAAGAAAGAAAGAAAGAAAGAAAGAAAGAAAGAAAGAAAAGAGAGAGGAAGGAAGGAAGGAAGGAAGGAAGAAGGAAGGAAAGAAAAAAGAAAGGAAAGGAAAGGAAACTATATGTGGTGAAGGATGTGACAATAATTTTCCAAAATATATATTTACGTCAAATCTTCATGATGTACACTTCAAATAGATGCATTTCATTTATCAATCATACATCAATAAAGCTTAAAAATTTTTTTAATGTAATACATTAGATTATGCCACCAAATGTGCACTAAAATGGCTGAAATGTAAAAGACTGACACCAACACGCAAGGGTATGGGACTAGGAGAGTCTGATAGATTACCAGTACAAATGAAAATGGCACAATGACTTTGGAGAACATCTTGACAGTTTCTTATAAATAAACATTTACTTACCATGAAACATAGGAATCCTACTTCTAGGATGTATCTAACAGAAGTGAAAGCAGATGCTCAGATAATGCACGAACTGTTCTGGGCAGCTGGGTGTCTCAGTCAGTTAAACTTCCAATCCTTGATTTCGGCTTAGGTCATGATCTCACTGTTCAAGGGGTCGAACCTCAAATTGGGTGGTCTGTGAGCTGACAGCAGGGACCCTGCTTGAGATTCTCTCTCTCCCTCTCTCATTCTGCCCCTCCCCTGCTCTTGTGTGTGTGCTTACTCTCTCTCTCACTCTCTCTCTCTCTCTCTCTGAAAATACATAAACATTAAAAAATGAACTCTTTATAGATGTTTTATTCATAATAGCCAAATACTGAAAAAAACTCAAGTATCCATCATCTAGTGACTAGAGAAACAAACTGTGATATATCTACACAATCTATATTATAGATAATCCTCAGTTATACAAAGAAAGAAACTTCTGATACCAGAAACACTTGGATTAATCGCAAAGCATCTGATTGAGTGAAAGAAAACAAACGCAAAAAACTACATGCAGTAAGACTGCATTTAGAGAAATTTCCAGAAAATTCAACATTACATCGACAGAAAATACATCAGTGGTTATCAGGAGCAAAGGTGGGGAGGGGAGTGCATTTACTAAGGGCACAGGGAACTGTCTAGGAGAATGAAATACTGTTAACCATCATAAAGTTACTGGTGGCTAAATGAGTGTATCTACGTGTCAAAACTCAACCAACTGTACACTTGAATTTTCTATTATGTGTACATCACACAGCAATAAAATAGATTTAAAGTATGTACATAGACATAAAAATCTATGTAAATGATCTGTTTGGAAAGCAACTTAAAGCTTATTTCAGTACATTATGGCCATTTCAGAAAAAACATGCTTTAAGTTTTCCAAGTTTCTAGTTCCCTAAGGCTTTAAACCAGCTCTATAAATTTCTCTTCAAATAAATAAAATAAACAACCAAGAGATTCTCCCAGGAGACCTTAACTTTATAACTGATTCGTTACTTCAATTCTCATGTTCTGTGATTGCAGTAGTCATAATTAACCTTTTTTTATGCCATAATCCCAGGTGCCATTGTAAACCAAATCTCTGAAGGTGAACACAGAATCTCATTAACTATCAAAGTTCATATTCAATAGAGGCAGAGTAATGTTATTTTCTGGAGAGAGTAAATAAAGACGGTTACATTTACAATCAAGTCACAGTATCCCCAATGAATGAACAGGGGTGACCTAACAAAGGGTGACGGTTCAGAGAGATGTTTCAGTGAAAGCAAATATGAATTCTCCTGACAATCAGGCCCATGAGGTAGAATGAGTTGCCTCAAGAAACAGTGAGTTTAGCATCACTGGGCAGTACCTTGGTGGAGACATTGCAGGATATTTGGGGGCCGGCTGACTCATCCGCCTGTGGAGTTCTCTTCTGCTCTAAAGTCCTGTGTTTGAATAATTCCACGTTTCTGGGTGCATCCACAGAAGAAAGAGAAATTCACTAAATAGAGAGGAAATTACATTCCTGCCACTAAAAACAGACAAAGAAACAAAAACCCAACTGAAATTTGAGAAGCTTTTGGTCACT
>NC_064808.1:90247120-90277010 GCF_023721935.1 Panthera uncia | reverse complement strand
TAGATGTAGAGTAAAAGGAACTCTTATTCATTGCTAGTGGGAATGGAAAATGGTGTAGACACTTTGGAAGAAGTTTAGCCATTTCTCACAAAACTAAACATACGTTTACCATACAATCCAGCGATTGTGCTCCTTGGTGCTTAACCAAAGGAGCTGAAAAACCTACAGATGGATGTTCATTGCAGCTGTATTCATAATTGCCAAAACTTAGAGGCAACCAAGATGTCCTTCAGTTTGTGAATGGATGAATACGCTGTGGTACATCCAGACAGTGGAATATTTCAGTGCTAAAAAGTAATGAGCTATCAAATCATGAAAAGACATGGAACATGGGGCACCTGGGTGGCTCAGTCAGTTAAGCGTCTGACTAGCTCAGGTCATGATCTCACAGTTCGTGAGTTCAAGCCCTGCATCGGGCTCTTTACTGCCAGCGTGGATCCTCTGTCTCACTATCTTCCCCTCACCTGCTCATTCTCTGTCTCTCTGTCTCTCTGTCTCTCTCTCTCCTCTCAAAATTAAATAAACTTTAGGGGCTCCTGGGTGGCTCAGTCGGTTAAGCATCAGACTTCAGCTCAGGTCATGATCTCATGGCTCATTAGTTCAAGCTGCATTTGGACTCTGTGCACACAACCCAGAGCCTGGAGCCTGCTTCAGATTCTGTGTCTCTCTCTCTGCCCTCCCCTGATTGCTCTCTCTCTCTCTCTCTCTCTCTCTCTCAAAAATAAGTAAACATTTAAAAAAATTTTTCAAATAAATAAACTTTAAAAAAAAGACTTGGAAGAAACTTAAATGCATAATACTAAGTAAAAGAAGCCAACTCTATGACAACCCGGAAAAGGCAAAACTATACATACAGTAGAGAGATTAATGGTTGTCAGAGCCTCTGGTGGAGAGAGGGATTGACAAGTGAAACACAGGATTTTTAGGGCAGAGAAACTATTCTGTGTGACACTATAATGGTTATACATGTAACAGATACATGTCATTATACATTTGTCCAAACCCATCAAATGACAACTCTCTTGTAACCTATGGACTTCGGGTGATGATGATGTATAACTGTATGTTCATCAATTATATCAAATGTACAACTCTAATGGAGAATGCTGTTAATGGGAGAGGCTGTACATGTGGGAAGTTAAGAGACATGTGGGAAATCTCTGTACTTCTGCTCAATTTGCTGTGAGCCTAAAACTGCTCTAAAGAAAACTGTCTTTTAAAAAAAAAAGGCAGTGTTTTATATTCATCATTCCCAAGAGAAGGGAGCATGCCACATACCATTGGGGCCACACAGGAAAGCACCAGGATTGGTCATGAAGCAGAAAGACTGGGGGAAATTAGACAAAAGATTTTCTATTTTCTACAAGAAGGAATGGGCAAGGCAGAGAAAGCAGATTTAGGGTTGGCTAGTTTAAATAATTTCAGCTGATTCTGGGGCATAGGAGCTCTGGGATGGATACAGTAGATGGGTAGTATCCCAGAGTTTTGTAGCTTGATAAAGGCAGTTACAGAAGTATGGGTCCTGAATTGGGCCACACTTATGAGCTGAGGGAGTTAATCACCACCCAATGTACCTTCAAGAAATATTAAAAGTTTTTCAAGCTTATGAAAGGACACAAATTGATAACATGAAAATATACGAGGTATTTGTAAAGGTAAGCTGTAATCAAATTCAGAGTACTATAATCTGGTGGTATCTTAACCACTTAATTACAGTATAAAGTACAAAAGGATTAAAATAGCTATACCTACAATAATTTGTTAATGGATACACAATATATAAAAAGGTAAATTATGACATCAGAATATAAAAGGGGAAGAATAAAATGGTAGAGTTTCTGTATGCAATTAACGTTATATTGCTATCAGTGGAAAATAGACTGCTATCTCTATAAGTTGTTTTATGTACCAAGTTCAGTAAGTTTTTAACCGCCTAAGCTCTTAAAAAAAAGTAATATTAAAGACAATAAAGTATCAGAGAAAATGTTCAGAGACAACCATAAAACAATGAATAATATGGCAACAAATACATATCTATCAATAATTACTTTGAATGTAAATGGACTAAATGCTCCTATCAAAAAATGTAGGGTAAGAGAATGGATTAAAAAAAGAAAAAAAAAACAAGACTCATCTATATGCTGTCTACAAAAGACACATTTTAAACCTAAAGACACCTGCAGATTGAAAGTCAGAGGATGGAGAAACATTTATCATGCAAATAGATGTCAAAAGAAAGCTAGAGTAGCAATATATTGGGCAAAACAGACTTGAAAACAAAGACTGTAGCAAGAAACAAAGAAAGACACTACATAATAATAATAATAATAATACAGGGAACAATCTAACAAAATATATAACAATTGTAAATATTCATGTACCCAACACAGGAGTACCTAAATACATAAAATGGTTAGTAATAATCATAAAGGAACTAACTGATAATAATACAATAACAATAGGGGACTTTAACACCATACTTGCATCAGTGGACAGATCAACTAAACAGACATCAAACAAGGAAGCAATGCCTTTGCATGACACACTGGACCAGATGGATTTAACACATATATTCAAAACATTCCATCCTAAAACAGCAGAATACACATTCTGTTCAAGTGAACATGGGACATTCTCCAGAGTAGATCACATATTAGTCCACAAAACAAGCTTCAACAATTCAAGAAGATTGAAATTGTATCATGCACCTTTTCTGACAACAACACTATGAAACTAGAAGTTCGCCAGAAGAAGAAACCTAGAAAGACCACAAATACATGAAGGTTAAATAACAAGCTACTAAACAATGAATGGTTCAACCAGGAAATCTAAGAAGAAATTAAAAAGTACATAGAAACAAGTAAAAATGAGAACACGATGGTTCAAAACTTCTGGGAAGCAAGAAAAAGCTCAAATAAACAACCTAACCTTGCACCTAAAGGAGGTAAAAAAAAAAAAAAAAAGGAAACAAAACCTAAAAGCAGAAAGAAGGAAATAATAAAGAATAGAGCAGAAATAAATGACACAGATACTAAAAAATATAATAGAACAGATCAATGAAACCAGGAGCTGTTTCTTTGAAAAGATCAACAAAATTGATAAACAATTGATAAACCTCTAGCCAGGCTTATCAAGAAAAAAAGAGAAAGGATTCAAGTAAATAAAACCACAAACTAGAGGGGAGAGGTAACACGAGAAATGCAAACCATCATAAGAGAATGTAATGAAAAACTGCATGCTAACAGATTGGACAAGCTAGAAAACATGGATAAATTCCTAGAAATGTATCTACCAAAGCTCAAACAATAGGAAATAGAAAATTTGAACTGACCCATAACCAGCAAAAAAATTGAATCAATAATCAAAAACCTCCCAAAAAACAAGTCCAGGACCAGATGGCTTCACAGGAGAATTCTACCAAACATTTAAAGAAGAGTTAAGGCGGCGTAGGAGGACGCTGGGCTCACCACGTCCTGCTGATCGCTTAGATTTCACCCACATCTGCCTAAATAACCCAGAAAACTGCCAGAAGACTAGCAGAATAGACTCTCTGGAACCAAGCGTAAACAAGAGGCCCACGGAAGAGGGTAGGAAAGGGGGAGAGGCAGTGCACGCTACACGGACTGGTGGGAGGGAGCCAGGGCAGTGGAGGGACGGTCCGCCTGGCAAGGCAGGGCCCCTGAGTCTGGCTTGCAAAAGCGGAGGGGCTGGACTGTGTGAGTTCTGACAGCCAGTGGGACTTAACATCTGGAATGTTATAAGTCAACAGCTCTCCTCTCGGAGAGTGGGGAGGGCAAGAGGACACCGGGAGGGAGAGTTGTTGAACTCCAGAAGACAGAGCTCAGCTCAGCGGGGAACAAAGCCACTGGCAAGCACCATTTCCTCTCCCATCCCCCAGCCAAAATTCCAAAGGGAACCAGTTCCCGTCACCGAACTTGCTTGTACCGTGCAAACACCCAATGCTGTGCTTCTGTGGATCTATCCCTCCAATGGGTCTGCCTCCCTCCCGGTGCTGCAGAACCCCTCCCGCAGGGGACCACCTACGGCAAAGTGAGCTAAGCCCACCCCTCCTGCCCTGTGCACCTTGCAGATCCACCCCAGCTAATATGCCAGATCCCATCAAAGCAGCACCACAAGCCTGGCAGTGTGCAAGTAGCCCAGACAGGGGCAACACCACTCCACAGTGAATTCTGCCCCTGGGAGAGGGGAAGATAAGGTACACACCAGTCTGACTGTGGCCCTAGCGGTGGGCTAGGGGCAGACATAGGGTCTGACTGCAGCCCTGCCCACCAACACAAGTTACTCAGGACAGTACAGAAGTGCCCTGCAGTTGGGAGCTACCGCAGGGACTACCCAAAATGATGAAATGGAAGAATTCTCCTCAAGGGAAACTCCAGGATATAGCGACAGCTAACAAATTAATCAAAAACGATTTAAGCAATATAACTGAACAAGAATTTAGAATAGTAGTCATAAAATTAATCACTGAGCTTGAAAAAAGTATAGAGGACAGCAGAGAATCTATTGCTACACAGATCAAGGGACTAAGAAATAGTCATGAGGACCTTAAAAAAATGCTATAAATGTGGTGTGAAATAAAATGGAGGCAACCACAGCTCAGATTGAAGAGGCAGGAGAGAATAGGTGAATTAGAAGATAAAATTATGGAAAAAGAGGAAGCTGAGAAAAAGGGAAATAAAAAAAAATCCAGGAGTATGAGAGGAGAATTAGAAAACTAAGTAATGCAATCAAACGGAACAATATCCGTATAATAGGAATTCCAGAAGAGGAAAAGAGAGAGAAAGGGGCTGAAGGTGTACTTGAACAAATCATAGCTGAGAACTTCCCTGATCTGGGGGAGGAAAAAGGCATTGAAATCCAAGAGGCACAGAGAACTCCCTTCAGACTTAACTTGAATCGATCTTCTGCATGACATATCATAGTGAAACTGGCAAAATACAAGGATAAAGAGAAAATTCTGAAAGCAGCTAGGGATAAACACTCTCTAACATATAAAGGAAGACCAATAAGACTTGTGATGGATCTATCTACTGAAATTTGGCAGGCCAGAAAGGAATGGCAGGAAATCTTCAATGTGATGAACAGAAAAAATATGCAGCCGAGAATCCTTTATCCAGCAAGTCTGTCAGTCAGAATAGAAGGAGACATAAAGGTCTTCTCAAACAAACAAAAACTGAAGGAATTCATCACCACTAAACCAGCCCTACAAGGATCCTAAGGGGGACTCTGTAAGTGAAATGTTGCAAGAACCACAAAATACCAGAGACATCACTACAAGCATGAAACCTACAGACATCACAATGACTCTAACCCCATATCTTTCTATAATAACACTGAATGTAAATGGACTAAATGCTCCAAACAAAAGACATAAGGTATAAGAATGGATAAAAAAAAAAAAAAACAAGACCCATCTATTTGCAGTCTACAAGAGATTCATTTTAGACCTGAGGACACCTTCAGATTGAAAGTGAGGGGATGGAGAACTATCTATCATGCTACAGGAAGTCAAAAGAAAGCTGGAGTTGCCCTACTTATATCAAACAAACTGGACTTTAAATCAAAGGCTGTAACAAGAGATGAAGAAGGGCATTATATAATAATTACAGGGTCTATCCATCAGGAAGAGCTAACAATTATAAATATCTATGCACTGAATACTGGACCCCAAATATATAAAACAATTAATAACAAACATAAGCAACGTTATTGATAAGAATGTGGTAATTGCAGGGGACTTTAATACTCCACTTACAACAATGGATAGATAATCTAGACACAGGATCAATAAAGAAACAAGGGCCCTGAATGATACATTGGATCGGATAGACTTGACAGATATATTTAGAACTCTGCATCACAAAGCAACAGAATATACTTTATTCTCGAGTGCACATGGAACATTCTCCAAGATAGATCACATACTGGGTCACAAAACACTATACAAGAGTTGTATACAATTTCATAAGTATACAAGAATTGAGATCACACCATGCACACTTTCAGACCACAATGCTATGAAACTTGAAATCAACCACAGGAAAAAGTCTGGAAAATCTCCAAAAACATGGAGGTTAAAAACATCCTACTAAAGAATGAGTGGGTCAACCAGGTATTAGAGAAGAAATTAAAAAATATATGGAAACAAGTGAAAATGA
Source organism: Panthera uncia (assembly GCF_023721935.1). Classification (NCBI taxonomy): domain Eukaryota; kingdom Metazoa; phylum Chordata; class Mammalia; order Carnivora; family Felidae; genus Panthera; species Panthera uncia. The sequence goes on along the minus strand of NC_064808.1, from coordinate 90,270,831 downwards.
AAATACAACACTCCAAACGCTTTGGGATGCAGCAAAGGCAGTCCTGAGAGGAAAATACATTGCGATCCAGGCCTATCTCAAGAAACAAGAAAAATCCCAAATACAAAATCTAACAGCACACCTAAAGGAAATAGAAGCAAAACAGTAAAGATACCCCAAACCCAGCAGAAGAAGAGAAATAATAAAGATCGGAGCGGAAATAAACAATATAGAATCTAAAAAAAAAAAAAAAACTGTAGGGCAGATCAATGAAACCAAGAGTTGGTTTTTTGAAAAAATAAACAAAATTGATAAACCTCTAGCCAGGCTTCTCAAAAAGAAAAGGGGGATGACACAAATAGATAAAATCATGAATGAAAATGGAATTATTATCACCTCACTGGAATACAATGGTCTTAACTCCAAAGCGAGATGAATGTAGACAAGACAACTCCTAAAGCCCACAGAGGAAAAGTTCTCTTATCTCACCTCCACCTAGCAGACCACCTGGAATGCTGATATCTCAACATTCCCGATGGCTGATCCCCGGGGCATGCTGTTTCCTTACCAGGCTGGATGCTGTGAGGTGATGGATGACAACTTCCTTTCTGAGAGTCAGTAGAGTTTAATCAAGCTCATTGTGCTTATTACAGAAACAATGTACTTTATTTCATTTTATATAAATATTCAAAGAGGGTGATGAAACGAAAGAAAATGGTTGTTTCTAGGAGAATGACCTATGTAAAGGTGATTTCACAAAGGAGAGTCACTATAAATTTTGATGTTGAGGACTATAAAACAGTAAGGCGAAAAAGTAAAATTCTAGATGGATTCTGCCCTCAAAGTATATCAGAGACCTCTTGAAATATGTACCTCTCCTGAAATAAACTAAAATTTGGACAATGAAAAAAAAATGGAATTATTACAACCAATCCCTCAGAAATACAAGCAATTATCAGGGAATACTACCTAAAATTATATGCCAAAAAACCGGACAACCTGGAAGAAATGGACAAATTCCTAAGCACCTACACACGTCCAAAACTCAAACAGGAAGAAATAGAAAACTTGAACAGACCCATAACCAGAAAAGAAATTGAATCAGTTATCAAAAATCTCCCAACAAATAGAGTCCAGGACCAGATGGCTTCCCTGAGGAATTCTACCAGATATTTAGAGCAGAGATAATACCTATCCTTCTCAAGCTGTTCCAAAAAATAGAAAAGGAAGGAAAACTTCCAGACTCATTCTATGAAGCCAGCATTACTTTGATTCCTAAACCAGACAGAGACACAGCAAAAAACAAGAACTGCAGGCCAATATCCCTGATGAATATGGATGCAAAAATTCTCAATAAGATACTAGCAAATCAGATTCAACAGCATATAAAAAGAATTATTCGTTATGATCAAGTGGGATTCATTCCTAGGCTGCATGGCTGGTTCAACATTTGCAAATCAATCAATGTGATACATCACATTAATAAAAGAAAAGAAAGAACCATATGATCCTGTCAATTGATGCAGAAAAAGCATTTGACAGAATTCAGCATCCATTCTTAATAAAAACCCTCAAGAAAGTCGGGATAGAAGGAACATACTTAAACATCATAAAAGCCATTAATGAAAAGCCCACAGCTAATATCATCCTCAATGGGGAAAAACTGAGAGCTTTCTCCCTGAGATCAGGAACATGAAAGGGATGTCCATTCTCACCGCTGTTGTTTAACAGCATGTTGGAAGTGCTAGCATCAGCACTCAGACAACAAAAGGAAATCAAAGGCATCAGAATTGGCAAAGATGAAGTCAAACTTTCACTTTCTGCAGATGACATGATATTATACATGGAAAACCTGAAAGACTCCACCAAAAGTCTGCTAGAACTGATACATGAATTCAGCAAAGTTGCAGGATACAAATCAATGTACAGAAATCGGTTGCATTCTTATACACTAACAATGGAGCAACAGAAAGACAAATAAAGAAACTGATCCCATTGACAACTGCACCAAGAAGCATAAAATACCTAGGAATAAACCTAACCAAAGATGTAAAAGATCTGTGTGCTGAAAACTATAGAAAGCTTATGAAGGAAATTGATGAAGATATAAAGAAATGGAAAAACATACCATGCTCATGGATTGGAAGAATAAATATTGTTAAAATGTCAATACTACCCAAAGCTATCTACACATTCAATGCAATCCCAATCAAAATTGCACCAGGATTCTTCTCAAAGCTAGAACAAGCAATCCTAAAATTTGTATGGAACCACAAAAGACCCCAAATAGCCAAAGTAATATTGAAGAAGATGACCAAAGCGGGAGGCATCACAATCCCAGACTTTAGCCTCTACTACAAATCTGTAATCATCCAGACAGCATGGTATTGGCACAAAAACAGACACATGGACCCATGGAATAGAATAGAGACTCCAGAATTAGGCCACAAAAGTATGGCCAACTAATCTTTGATAAAGCAGGAAAGAATATCCAATGGAAAAAAAGACAGTCTCTTTAACAACTGGTGCTGGGAGAACTGGACAGCAACATGCAGAAGAATGAAACTAGACCACTTTCTTACACCATTCACAAAAATAAACTCAAAATGGATAAAGGACCTGAATATGAGACAGGAAAACATCAAAACCCTAGAGGAGAAAGCAGGGAAAAACCTCTCTGACCTCAGCCACAGCAGTTTCTTACTTGACACATCTCCAAAGGCAAGGGAATTAAAAGCAAAAATGAACTATTGGGATCTCATGAAGACAAAAAGCTTCTGCACAGCAAAGGAAACAATCAACAAAACTAAAAGGCAACCAACGGAATGGGAAAAGATATTTGGCATATCGGACAAAGGGCTACTATCCAAAATCTATAAAGAAGTCACCAAACTCCACACCCCAAAAACAAGTAATCCAGTGAAGAAATGGGCAGAAAACATGAATAGACACTTCTCTAAAGAAGACATCCAGATGGCCAACAGGCACATGAAGAGTTGCTCAACGTTGCTCCTCCTCAGGGAAATACAAATCAAAGCCACACTCAGATACCACTACCACCTCACGCCAGTCAGAGTGGCTCAAATGAACAAATCAGGAGACTATAGATGCTGGCAAGGATGTGGAGAAACAGGAACCCTCTTGCACTGTTGGTGGGAATGCAAACTGGTGCAGCCGCTCTGGAAAACAGTGTGGAGGTTCCTCAAAAAATTAAAACTAGATCTACTCTATGACCCAGCAATAGCACTGCTAGCAATTTACCCAAGGGATACAGGAGTGCTGGTGCATAGGGGCAATTTTACCCCAATGTTTATAGCAGCACTCTCGACAATAGCCAAATTATGGAAAGAGCCTACATGTCCATCAACTGATGAATGGATAAAGAAATTGTGGTTTATATACACAATGGAGTACTACGTGGCAATGAGAAAGAATGAAATATGGCCTTTTGTAGCAACGTGGATGGAACTGGAGAGTGTAATGCTAAGTGAAATAAGTCATACAGAGAAAGACAGATACCATATGTTTTCACTCTTATGTGGATCCTGAGAAACTTAACAGAAGACCATGGGTGAGGGGAAGGAGAAAAAAAAGTTAGAGAGGGAGGGAGCCAAAGCATAAGAAACTTTTAAAAACTGAGAACAATCTTAGGGTTGGTGGGGGTATGAGGGTGGGGAGGGTGGGTGATGGGTATTGAGGAGGGCACCTGTTGGGATGACCACTGGGTGATGTATGGAAACCAATTTGACAATAAATTTCATATTAAAAAAATAAAATAAAATAAAAAATAATAAAAAAATAAAAAATAAAGAAGAGTTAATACCTATTTTGTTAAACTATTCCAAAAAATAGGAGAGTAAGGGAAACTTCCAAATTCCTGATTCAATGAGGCCAACATACTCTCATACCAACAACAGATAAAGATACCACTAAAAAAGAGAGTTACAGGCCAATATCCCTGATAAACATAGATGCAAAAACTCTCAATAAAATAATAGCAAACCAAATTCAATCATACATTTTAAAAAATTCACCATGATCAAGTGGGATTTATCCCTATGTTGCAAAGGTGGTTTACTATTCACAAATCAATCAATGTGATACATCACATCAAAAGAGAAAGAGTAAGAACCATAAGATCATTATAGTAGATGCAAAAAAACAAAAAAACAAAAAAACATTTGACAAAGTTCAACATCCATTCCTGACAAAACCTTCAACCAAATGGGTTTATGGTGTATGAACATACCTCAACATAATAAAGGCCATCTATGTAAATGGCCCACAGCTAATATCATCTTTAATGGAGGAAAACTGAAATCTTTACTCCTAAAGTCAGAAACACAACAGAGATGTCCACTGACACCATTTTTATTCAACTTAGTACTGAAAGTCCTAGCCACAGCAATCAGACAACAAAAAGAAATAAAAGGACTCCAAATTGTTAAGGAAAAAGTAAAACTTCCACTATTTGCAGATGACATAATACAGTATGTAGAAAACACCTAAGCCTCCTCCAAAGAAGACTGTTAGCACTGATAAATTCAGTACAGTCGCATGATACAACATCAAAGTAATGAAATCTGTTGCATTTCTATACACCAATAACCAAGCAGCAGAAAGAGAAATCAAGGAATTGACCCCATTTATAAGTGCACCAAAAAACACAAGATACCTAGGAATAAGTCTAACCAAAGAGGTAAAAGATCTGTACTCTGAAAACTATAGAACACTTGTGAAAGAAATCCAAGACAACACAAAGAAATGGAAAGACATTCCATACTCATGGATTGAGGAACAAATATTGTTAAAATGTCTATATTACCCACAGCAATCTACACCTTTAATGCAATCTCCATCAAAATTCAAACAGCATTTTTCACAGAACTAAAAGAAACAATCTTAAAATATGTATGGAACCACAAAAGATCCTGAATAGCCAAAGCAATATTGAAAAAGAAAAGTGAACCTGGAGGCATCACAATTCTGGACTTCAAGTTATATTACAAAACTATAGTAAACAAAACAGTATGGTACTGGCACAAAAGTAGACATATATGTCAATGGAACAGGATAGAAAATCCAGAAATAAACCCACAATTATAAGGTCAATTCATCATTGGCAAAGTAGTAATGAATATCCAATGAGAATAAGACAGTCTTTTCAACCAATGATATGGGGAAAACTGGATGGCAACATTCACTGAAATAGACTAAAATAAAATGATGGAAGTAAAATAGAATTTGAAAAAATTTACACAAAAGTAAAAAATATAGTAAAAAAATTAAAAATATTTTAATAAAAATTGAAAATAAAAATGATTTTTTTCCTCTTTCTGCTGAATTCTGTGGTTCAGGTTGTGCAGATTGTTGTACTAATCTTCGGATGAGTTTTCTAGGTGTGCAAGATGGTTTAGTGTTGGTCTGGCTGTATTTCATTGATGCGAGACACACAAAAAACTTCCATGCTGTTCCGCCATCTTGGCTCCCTCTTCACAACATGCCATTGTTTTTAAAATTGCTGTTCTTGCACTCTCAATAATAGCCAAATTGTGGAAAAAGCCTAAATTTCCATCAACTGATGAATGGGTAAAGAAATTGTGGTTTATATACACAATGGAGTACTACGTGGCAATGAGAAAGCATGAAATATGGCCCTTTGTAGCAATGTGGATGGAACTGGAGAGTGTGATGCTAAGTGAAATAAGCCATACAGAGAAAGACAGATACCATATGTTTTCATTCTTATGTGGATCCTGAGAAACTTAACATAAACCCATGGGGGAGGAGAAGGGAAAAAAAATGAAGTTAGAGTGGGAGAGAGCCAAAGCATAAGAGACTCTTAAAAACTGAGAACAAACTGAGGGTTGATGGGGGGGGTGGGAGGGAGGGAAGGGTAGATGATGGGCATTGAAGAGGGCATCTTTTGCGATGAGCACTGGGTGTTGTATGGAAACCAATTTGAAAATAAATTTCATATATTAAAAATAATAAAATAAATAAAATAATAAAATAAAATAATAAAATAAAATAATAAAATAAAATAAATAAAATATAAAATAAAATAAAATAAAATAAAATAAAATAAAATAAATAGCTGTTCTTGGGGCGCCTGGGTGGCTCAGTTGGTCAAGCCTCCGACTTCAGCTCAGGTCATGATCTCGCAGTTTTTGAGTTCAAGCCCTGCATTGGGCTCTGTGCTGATAGCTCAGAGCCTGGAGCCTGCTTCATTCTGTATCTCCCTCTCCCTTTGCCCCTCCCCTTCTCATGTTCTGGTTCTCTCTGTCTTTCAATAATGAATAAAACGTTAAAAAAAAATGCTGTTCTTGATGTGACGGTGTCCTTGTCTTCTCGAGGCTGAAAATAAAATTAACCTTTCTGGAGGAAGGGAAATGCTCGCAGTAAGATCTGGATGGCAACATTCAAAAGAATGAAACTAGACCACTTTCTTACACCATAAAAAGAGAGAGAGGGAGAAAGAATTCAAAATGTATGAAAGAACTAAATGTGAGATCTAAAACCACCAAAATCCTAGAAGAGAACACAGACAGTAACTTCTTTGACATTGACAGTAGCAACTTCTTTTTAGATATGTCTCCTGAGGCAAGGGAAACAAAAGCAAAAATAAACTATTGGGACTACATCAAAATAAAGAGCTTCTGCACAGGAAAGGAAACAACCAGCAAAACTAAAAGGCAACCTATGAAATGGGAGAAGACACTTGCAAATGACATCTAATAATGGAGTCGTAACCAAAATATATAAAGAGAGGCATCTGGGTGGCTCAGTTGGTTAAGTCTGACTCTTGATTTCAGCTCAGGTCATGATCTCACGGTTCATGAGATCGATCCCCACTTCTGGCTGTGTTGACAGCACAGAGCCTGCTTGGAATTCTCTCTCACTGGCCTTCCCCTGCTCACACTTTATCTCTCTCTCTACATAAATAATTTATCAAATTCAACACCCAAAAAACAAATAGTTCAACTACAAAATGGACAGAAGACATGAACAGACAGTTCTCCAAAGAGGACATACAGATGGCCAGCAGACACAAAAATGCTCATCATCACTTCTCATTAGGGAAATGCAATGAGAGCGGTGCCTGAGTGGCTCAGTCGCTTGAGTGTCTGACTCTTGATTTTGGCTCAGGTCATGATCTTGTGAGATTGAACACCACATCGGACACTGCACTGAGAGTGCAGAACCTGCTTGGGATTTTCTCTCTGCCCCTCCCCCTCTGCCCCTCTGTATCCTCTCTCTTTCTCTTTCAAAATAAACTTTAAAAAATACAGTGAGATATCACCTCACACCTTTCAGAATGGTTAAAATCAACAACACAACAAACAACAGGTGTTGGCAAGGATGCAGAGAAAGGGGAACACTCTTAGGCTATTGGTGGAAATGCAAACTGGTGCAGCCACTCTGGGAAACAGTATGGCTGTTTGAGGTCCCTCAAAAAGTCAAAAATAGAACTACCTTATGATACAGCAATTGCACTACTAGGTATTTATCCAAAGAATACAAGAACACTAATTCAAAGGGATACATGTATCCTAAGTGTTTATAGCAGCATTGTTTGCATTAGGCCAAGTGTCCATCAATTGATGAATGGATAAAGAAGATGTGGTATACACACACACACACACACACACACACACACACACACACAAGGGAATACTATTTAGCCATAAAAAGAATGAAATGTTGCCATTTGCCATGACAATGATGGAGCTAGAGAATATAATGCTAAGTGAAATAAGTCAGTCAGAAAAAGACAAATACCATATGATTTCACTCATATGTGGAATTTAAGAAACAAAACAAACAAGCAAAGGGGAAAAATAAGAGAAAGAGTGACAAGGCAAGAGACAGACTCTTAACTGTAGAGAACAAAGTGATGGTTACCCGGGGGGGGGGGGGGGGGGATGAGTTAAATAGGTGATGGGGATTAAGGAGTACACTTGCCATAATGAACACAGGGTGATGTATGAACTGTTGAATGACTATATTGTACACTGGAAACTAATATAACACTGTGTGTTAATTAAGTGGAATTAAAATAATAACTTTTAAAAAAGGAAAATATGGAATATCAACAAGTTATTTCTAAAACATTATTTATTGAGAAGTGACATTAAATTACTATATAGAATCAGTTTATACTATGCTAAAATATCATACTTTCAAAATGAAATCTGTAAGACAGGCAATAAAGAAAAAAAAATAGCAGAAAGGAAAGGAAAACAAAGTAGATTAGAATTCAAGAGCCTGGATTCCAGTCCCACTTATGGGAACCACTTAGTTGTATGGCCTTGGAAAACATATATAAAATGTCTAAGTCTCCAATGTCTGTTAAATAAGCTCAGAAAAAATGGTTTATAAGCCCCATTTCAGATTAAATGATTTGTGATTGTAGAAAAATGCATAAAAGAATCGTGGAATAGTCAACATGGGTCACGGGATACAGAAAATAGATATGTAGTAAACATCCATGAAACGTAAAGACTTAAAATTCTCTTTTTTACAGAAGAGAAAAAACTAGAACTTGGATCTTTCTTGGAAAACACACACACCAATAAACAAAGCATTGTATCTTCTTCAAATGCTACTTTTTCAAGAAGATATTTTTCTTTCCAAGGTTTTCCTCAGGGAAACTTTGACATCCTTGTTCCTCAAACTGTAGATCAGTGGGTTTAACATGGGCACCACAATGGTATAGAACAGAGAGGACACTTTCCCTTGGTCAAGGGGCAAAATAGAAGGTGGTTTGAGATACATGAAAGCCCCGGAACCAAAGAAAAGAGAAACCACAATTATATGAGAGCTACATGTACTGAAAGCTTTGGACCTGCCCTCAGTGGAGTGAATGTGCAGAATGCTGGACAGAATCAGAGCATAAGAGATGAAGATGGTGATAATGGGCATTCCAATGTCAATGGCCACAAGGATGAAGACCACCAGTTCATTTACATAAGTGCTGTTGCAGGACAGCTTGAGGAGAGGAAGGATGTCACACATGAAATGATTGAGAAGGTTGTCAGCACAGAAGGTCAGACTTGCTATGCTTCCCATATGGACCATAGCCCCTGAAAGCCCCATCACGTAGACACCCAACAAAAGGAATAGACAGACCTGAGGAGACATGGTGACCATGTACACCAATGGTTTACAGATGGCCACATAGCGGTCATATGCCATCACTGACAGGAGGAAGGACTCAGAAATGACAAAGAAGCAGAAGAAAAAGAGTTGAGTCATACACTCTGCATGCAAGATGATGTTCTTCTTTGAGACAAAACTCTTCAGCATTTTGGGGGTGATGGTAGTGGAGTAGCAGAAATCTATTAAGGAGAGGTTGAAGAGGAAAAAGTACATGGGGGTGTGTAGGCAAGAATTCAACCAAATCAGGGCTATCAAGGCCAGGTTTCCCAGCACAGTGACCAGGTAGAAACCTAGAAACAGGAAGAAGAGAGGGATATGGAGTTCCAGCTGGTCTGTTAAACCTGTAAGGATAAACTCTGTCACAGAAGAGTTCTTAGCTGCCATTTTCCTCTTGGGGATGAGTGGAGCAAGGACAATCTGGAGAAAAGAAAAGAGAACCAGTTAGACAGAAAGAAATACCACCACTCACCCAGGATCCATCCCCCATTCTGAAGAACGGAATCCACAGAGAGATTTGAACGTTAAGACAGATGGTAGGAAGGCTTTTACTGTTTGTTATGGATCTGTCCTACAGCCCAAGTGACTTTATCTTCCAGAGAGAACAGTTAGAGTCTAAACTTTGCCTCCAGAGAGAAAACAGTAATTTATTCATATCCCAATTCATTAAAAAATAAGACAGATGTCTTTTAGATCTTTAAGTTAGTCCATTTTCTATGTCCTTCTATCTCCTGCCTGTGCTTCCTTTGCTAAACCCTGGGCCTCTTCCCTGAAGAGAGTCCTGTCAAAAGACACTGCGACCCCTCGAACCCCCACCACTGGGTCACTGCTGTCAAATCAAGAAGGTGAGGCCACATTTTTACAATCTCTCCTAGCTCAAGTGGGTTTAGGTTTCATGATAATTTTTTAAAGCTAGCACCTACTTAAGTGGTTCCTATGAGGTGCTAGACACTAAGAGCTGTATGACAATATTATTATCCCTATTTTGCAGATGAGACAACAAAGTCCTCAAAATACTGGGGTTCGGCCAGAAGGTGGACTTTAGCAGTCTGACTCTCAGGTGTACCCTCATAACCACTATGTTACATGACTGACAGGGTTAGGAAGTCACTCACCTTCCTTCAGTTTAGAGCTGTAATGCTATACTCTATTGTTTCTTGTCCACAATTGTCCTGCGATAGAAAATTACCATAATGAATAGAAAATGGTAGGTTGAGCTAAGAGCCCTCCCCTTCCAATCTGATCTAAAGGATCAGAAACCCTAATTTATCTTGTAGCCATTTCTACACTGAAGAACATGATTTCCAATTGTTAATTTGGAAGCTATAACTATAAGGAAGGAGATGCGCCTTTTCCAGACCAGAGAATAACAGGAAATAAGTTTTATTCAGATTACAGATCTCAGTGGCCTAATTATTAAGACAAAGACTCCCTCAAAACCATTTCCTCAGAGATTATTTTCCCAAAGGAATAAGAAGTGTTTATTTATACCCTTAATATTGGTTGATTTGGCTTTTAGAGACAATTATTTCCACAGACATTTATCCAGTACTATTAAAAGAAAATTCATTGTGGAAAAAAGTTATCATCATTACTATTTTTGAATGCCCAGTAATATACCTGACACTGAACCCTTCTACTGACTTCTGGCTGCCAATATCCAATACAAATACGGAATCCAGGCACCTATTTTGTAACCACTAGCCTAAACTTCCTCCTGACGAGAGCTACTGAAATCCATGAAGCTAAGGTCCTCATTTTCTTGGATCTGGCAAACTCTTGGAAAGAAACAAGTAAATATGCTACGACTTTAATAAAAAGAAGTGCTTAGAATTTGGAAAGATTAACACAAAAGGCTATCATAAATTAGGGTAGAACATTCAGTCATTTCTTCATATTCTGATTCATTCTAGGAATGAATTGCAGTATGTCTAGCTCAAACAGGAAGGTAGATTTCTCTGATCCCCTTACTCTGTCTTCCCATGGAATATAAGATTAATTGTAACAAAATAATTTCTATCAGGTAAATGCTCCTAACCTCTGCCAAGAACAGCCTTTTCCTAAGTTACTAACTGGTCAAAAGTGCCTTTGACTATCCCTGCCTTCCACCCACTTTTCTTGAAGCGCTATTGGCTTTCTAGCTTCTTGGTGCTCTCAAATTGAATCCTACAGGCTAAGATTCTCAACATAGGCAAACATGCAAATTTGTTCTTCCTCTTTAGTTTGCTTTTGTCTTTTTCTGTCTTCTACTCTCCACACAAGCTTCTACCTTGACAAAAGTTGTCTATCATTTGACTTGATCTCTCAGAGCTCTAGGTACCATTCTTTAATAGCAAGCATACACACTAACAGGATTTTAGACCTGAAGACACTTGGGAAATTATCAATTCAGTATTTCCCGAATGTGGATGAACACCACAATTACCTGGGGTGTTTATTAGAAAGAAATTCTGGGCTCGCCACCCAGACCTTCTGAATCAGAATCTGTATGGGTATGAGTATAGTAATTATATTTTTTAATCTTTCCAGGTTATTACAAATCAGCAATTTATGGATGGACAAAGCCAATATTTACCCCCATCTTATATACAGTGACACTAAGGAGATCCCGAGAAGTAAAGCCATTTGCCCAAGGTCACAGATCTAATTTAAGTCTCCAGGTTTCCAGTCTCTCCTGGTCCTTGGGGTCTATATGACCTCCTGCTGGGCTGGAATGCAGAAAACAAGTCCTTTAAAAGTAAGCTATCAGACTTCAGATTTTAGATGTAAAGTAGTAGCTAATATCACACTACCACCCTCTAACCATAAACAAGTATATGACTGGAAAAAATATATAAAGCATCTATTTGAAAGCTTTGAGAAGCAGACAGCTCAGGGAGGAAATTCTTAAAAGGCAAGAAAATGAACTACCATTTTCACCCTTTCTCTCTAAGGGCAGTTTCCAAATCAAACCTAGTGAAATGGAGCCCAAGCGAACAGCAGCAGCCTCTACTAGTGGAATAAAGATCAGTGTTCAGGGATGCTAGGACAGCTGGAATCTGTGGGGCAAGACACGAAGAGGAAAAAGCCAAAGAAAAGGACCCTGAGGCATATGCATAGAGGACTCCCTTGAGTTCTTAGCTGAATTCTAAATTTTGTATGTTCATGGCAAGACTCTATATGTCTAGGACACAGCAGCTCTTGGAAGACTAGGACCTGAAGAGATGTCACAGAGGATCCACAGCACTGGGGAGCTGTTAGGATTCTGGCCTAGTGAGAGTGGAGACGCTTTGATGAACAAAGCAGACGTTAAGATGACAGCTCTGAAATCCATACCCTAAGAATAAGGACTAGGCCATCAGGTTAAGGGCAAAGCTGAACTAGACCTATCATAAAAAAGGCTAAATCCAAGTCTCAGCAGGATCAGGGTGATCTACTAGGAACTGCATCCCAGAACAAAAGGCAACAATCTATAGAGAAGAGTAACATAATCCCCTGTCTCTAGAATATATTCATAATTCCAGCATAATAAAACAAAAAAAAATCACTAGAAATACAAAAAAGCAATAAAATATGACCCAACACCATTTGTTGAAAAGACTTGTCTTTTTTTTCCATTGGATATTCTCTCCTGGTTTGTCGAAGATGAGTTGACCATATAGTTGTGGGTCCATTTCTGGGTTTTCTACTCTGTTCTATTGATCTATGTGTGTGTTTTTGTGCCAGTACCATACTGTCTTAATGACTACAGCTTTGTAACATAGCTTGAAGTCTGGAATCTTGATGCCTCCAACTTTGCTTTTCTTTTTCAGGATTGCTTTGGCTATTTAAGGTATTTTGTGATTGCACACAAATTTTAGAATTATTTGTTCTAGCTCTGTGAAAAATGCTGATGTTGTTTTGATAGTGATTGCATTGAATGTGTAGATTGCTTTGGGTAGTATACACGTTTTAACAATGTTTATTCTTCCAATCCATGAGCACAGGAATGTTTCCTTTTTCTCCATTTCTTTGTGTCCTCTTCAATTTCTTTCATAAGTGTTCTATAGTTTTCAGAATACAGATCTTTTACCTCTTTGGTTAGGCTTATTCCTAGGAATCTTATGGGTTTGGGTGCAACATTAAATGGGATTGATTCCTTGATTTCTCTTCCTGCTGCTTCATTATCAGTGTGTAGAAATGCAACAGATTACTGTACACTAATTTTACATCCTGAGACTTTGCTGGATTCATGTATTAGTTCTAGCACGGTGAAGTCTTTCAGGTTTTTTACATAGCGTTTCACGTCGTCTGCAAATAGTGAAAGTTTAACTTCCTCATTGCTGATTTGGATGCCTTTTATTTCTTTTTGTTCTCTGATTGCTGAGGCTAAGACTTCCAGTTCTATGTCAAATAGTAATGGTGAGAGTGGACATCCCTGTCTTCTTCCTGAACATAGAGGAAAACCTCTCAGTTTTTCTCCATTGAGGATGGTATTAGGTATGGGTCTTTAGTATATGGCCTTTATGATGTTGAGGTACGTTCCATCTATCCCTACCTTGTTGAGCTCTTTTATGGAGAATGGATGCTGTATTTTGTCAAATGCCTTTTCTGATCTATTGAGTGTATCATATGGTTCTTATCCTTTCTTTTATTAATGTGGTGTATCATGTTGATTGGTGAATATTGTAGCACTGCTGCAGCCCAGGAATAAATAAATCCCACTTGATCGTGGTAAATAATTCTTTTAATGTACTGTTGGATTCAATTTGCTAGTATTTTGTGGAGAATTGACTTTTTAAAATAATAGATGAAATAATCATATTGTTTTTATCCTTTCTTTTGTTGATGTGATGTACCACATTGTTTGATTTACAAATATTGGACCACCCCTTGCATCCCTGAAATAAATCCCATTTGATTGTGGTGAGTGGTTTTTTCATGTACTGTTGGATTTGGTTTGCTAATATTTTGTTTAGGATTTTTGGATCCATGTTCATCAGAGATACTTGCCTGTATCTAGTATGTAGATACTACATACAGAAAACTGTATGTAGTTTTCTTCTCCTTCTCCTTCCCCTTCCCTTTCCCCTTCCCTCCTCCTCCTCTTCCTCCTCCTCCTTCTTCTTCTTCTTCTTCTTCTTCTTCTTTCTGTAGTATCTCTGTCTGGGTTTGGTATCAGGGTAATGCTGACCTCATAGACTCAATTTGGAAGTCTTCTTTAGTCTTCTACTTTTTTGGCATAGTTTAAGAAGAATAGGTATTAATTCTTAATTGAATGTTTGGTAGAATTCACCTGTGGAGCCATCTGGCCCTGCACTTTTATTTGTTGGAAGGTTTTGATTACTGATTCAATTTTATTGCTACTAATCAGCCTGTTCAAATTTTCTATTTCCTCCTGATTCAGTTTTGGAAGGTTGTATGTTTCTAGAAATTTTCTTCTAAGTTGTCCCACTTGTTGGCGTATACCTTTTCATAATTACCTCTTATAGTCTTTTGTATGTCTGTGGCATCAGTTGTTTTTTCTTTTCCCTCATTTCTGATTTTATTTGTGTCCTCTTTCTCTTTCTTGATGAATCTGGTTAAAGAGTTATCAATTTTTTGTTGATCTTTTCAAAGAACCTGCTCCTGGTTTCATTTATCTTTTCTGTTTTTTTTGTTGTTGTTGTTGTTGTTTTTGGTCTGTAGTGGTAATTTATTTCTACTCTAATGTTTATTATTTCCTTCTTTCTCCTAGCTTTGGGCTTTGTTCCTCTTTTCCTAACTCCTTTAGGTCTAAGTTGGGTTGTGTATTTGAGATTTTTCTTGTGCCTTGGGTAGGCCTATATTACTATAGATGCCCCTCTTAGAACCACTTTTGCTACATCCCAAAGATTTTGGAATGTTGTGTTTTCATTTTCCTTTTTCTTCATGTGTTTTTTTATTTCCTTTTCAGTTTCTTGGTTGACCCATTCATTGGTCGGTAGCATGGTGTTCAGCCTTCATGTATTTGTGTTCTTTCTAGATTTTTTCTTGTGATCAATTTCTAGTTTCACATTGTTTTGGTTGGAAAAGGTGCATGATATGATTTCAATCTTTTTTAATTTACTGAAACTTGTTTTCTGCCCTAACATGTGATATATCCTGAAGGATGTTCCAGGTGTCCTTGAAAAGAATGTGTATTCTGCTGTTTAGGGATGGAATGTTCTGTATTGTTCTATTAGGTCCATCTAGTCTAATGTGTCATTCAAAGCCAATATTCCTTTGTTGATTTTCTGTGGATGATCTATCCACTGGTGGAAGTGAGGTGCTAAAGTTACCTACTGTAATTATATTACTTTAAAAAATTATTTAATATATTTTGTCTAGTTTTTTTAATTGCTTTTGGTAATATGGCCAATCCAATATAAGTTATCTGTCATAGCCAAAACCAGAATTTGTAATTGTTTACCTTCACTTGACTGGCTTTTCATGATTTCCAAAGCCTAAAAGGAAGAGAGAGGGAAAGACCAAGAGAAACAAAAGAAGAATATATTCATAAGAATATATGCCTGGGATATAATAAGCACTCAGTAAATACTATGTACTAATATTTTTAATGCTCTGTGTTCAAGAATACTTTAAGCATACGGAGGTTCCTCAAAAAATTAAAAATAGATCTACCCTATGACCCAGCAATAGCACTGCTGGGAATTTACCCAAGGCATACAGGAGTGCTGATGCATAGAGGCACTTGTACCCCCAATGTTTATAGCAGCACTTTCAACAATAGCCAAATTATGAAAAGGGCCTAAATGTCCATCAACTGACAAATGGATAAAGATATGGTTTATATATATGATGGAATACTACTTGGCAATGAGAAAGATTGAAATCTGGCCATTTGTAGCAACATGGATGGAACTGGAGAGTGTTTTGCCAAGTGAAATAAGTCAGGCAGAGAAAGACAGATACCATATGTTTTCACTCATATGTGGATCCTGAGAAACTTAACAAAAGACCAGGGGGGAGGGGAAGGGGAGGAACGTTACAGAGAGGAAAGGAGGCAAACCATAAGAAACACTTAAATACTGAGAACAAACTGAGGGTGTGGGGGAGACGGGAAAGTGGGTGATGGGCATTGAGGAGGGCACCTGTTGGGATGAGCACTGGGTGTTGTATGGAAACCAATTTGACAATAAATTACATATATATGTGTGTGTGTGTGTGTGTGTGTGTGTGTGTGTATAATACTTGCAGAATATTCAGAACATTAAAGAATGTACTTTTATGAATGTTCCTATTGAGTATGTCATCTTTGACATATACCAAGAATATATTTTTCTCATAGATATATTCAATGAATATACCCTATTTATGTAGTAAATATTCTTCAAGTGATTAGTCTTCTTAATATAAATAATGAAAAAACATGTGAAGAATCGTAGAGAATTTGAGGAAGACTGTGTCATGTTTTTTTTAGTATTCCTGGATACCCCCATAAAAAAAAACAGCACAACTAAACAGCAAAGCTTAGTTCCATTAACAACATCTATGACAAAAATAAGTGATATGTTATCCCCTTTACCTCCAAACACAAGCAGATGGGCACAAACCACCAAGAGGTTAAAATCTGCTTAGTATCAGCATCTGTGCAGGAAGAAACAGAAGGAAGAAACAGGACATCTGACAAACCTGAAACTCCAAAACAACTAATCAGTATTCCAAATAACTCTCAAAAGGCCAGTTTGAAAATAACATGTAAAACTGGAAGGGATTTTTATTCTCCAGTAGTGGATGAATTTTAATTACTCTATAGTAAGATCTGAAGGGGCTTCCACAGTCTGTGCACTATGAACTCTCAAAATAAAGCAACCAAAGCTCCCTGCAGGAATAGGAGTAAAACCCAAATTAAACAGAACAAGGTAAATAAAGACAAAAGAAAGATCTAGATAAAGGTAGAAAGGGGACAGAGCCAGGAGATTTCAGACAGTAAGTCATCATATTTTTTAACACTTCACAAAAGCAACAGAAGAAGGAGTTCTACAGGCATTAAGTTAGAAAAAAAACTAATTTAATATAAAGATGAACAGTAGAAAAGAATCAAGATGAAACTCCATATAAAATTATAAGTAAAAAGAATAATTTTTTTGACAGAAAATGTGGAGCAAACCAGAAAGACTTACTGTATTAGTCTGCTTGGGAAACCATAACAAAATACCACAGAATGGGTCATTTAAGCAATGGAAGTATTTTTTCCCACAGTCTGGAATTCAGGGAGCCTACAAACACGATCTCTGATGAGGACTCTCTTCCTGTATTAGACTGCCCCCTTTCAGTGGGTCCTCACACGGAAGAAAGAATGGGCTCTGGTGCCTCTTCCTTATCTTATGAATGGCACCAGCCCTATCAGATTAGGACCTTTTGGCCTCATGTATTACCCCTACTTTTAGGGCCTTTCTCAGAATACAGTCACATTGAGGGTTAAGGCTTCAACATATGAATGGGCGGGGGGGGGGGGGGGGTAAGGGAACACAGTCCATTGCCCATTACTCTAAGTAAATGAACACTATTACATTATTTCAAAATGAACTAAAACACATACAGGTATGAAAGAACAACAAAAGGCAGAATTAGAAAAGCTTATAAATTAGGCAATTGAACTTGGGAAATTATTAGAAATAAAGGAAAAATAATTTAAGAAATATGACTGATTAGAAGTAACTGAAGAGCAAATGAACACAACAGATAATACCTTAGGAGAAATAGAAGGTGAAAAAGTTGGTGGCAAAAAAAGAGACAGAGAGAAAAGAAATTAAGAGGATTTATGGGAAAGCAACAAATACAGACACCAGCCAAAGAAGATCAAATCTACATAGAGTAGGAGTTCCAAAGGAGAAAACCAAACTGTGGGACAGAACAGAAAATAAAGACTACAATTCATGGGCCTTTTCCTAGTGTCAGGAAAAAGAAGAAGAAGAAGAAGAAAAGGAAGGAGAGGTAGGAGAAGAAGAAGAAGAGGAAGGAGGAGGAGGAGGAGGAGAAGGGGAAGAAGGAGAAGGAGAAGGAGGAGGAGGAGGAGGAGGAGAAAAGATTTGAAGTGACCTGTTGAAAAGAATCATCGCACTTAAGGAAATTCCCAAAAATATTAATATCAAAACATATCCCACTGAAATTATTGGCCATTTTTAAAAATGTCCTACTTCTTTCTGAAAAGACCTAGAAACAATTATCAACCCAGAAGCAATGAGCCTCTCTAGCATCTAATTACTCGTCTTGAAATACATTTTCACCACTAAAAGAAAGCACATTTCCTGGAGAGATGGTTGATTCCTGGACTGAAGAATGAAATGTATGAGATGAGTTCAGAACATCTTGTCATATCTGATAATTCTTTTGTTGTATTCAATTTCTTTCATAAGTGTTCTACAGTTTTCAGAGTACAGAACTTCCACCTGTTTGGTTAGGCTTATTCCTAGGTATCTCATTGTTTGTAAATGGGATCAATTCCTTGATTTCTCTTTCTGCTGGTTCATTATCGGCATATAGAAATGCAACAGATTTCTGTACCTTGATTTTGTATCATGAGACTTTGTTGAATTCATGCATCAGTTTTATCAGTTTTTTTGGTGGAGTCTTTTGGGTGTTCCACATAGAGTATCATATCATCAGGAAAGAGCAAACGTTTGACTTCTTCCTTGACGATTTGCATGCCTTTTATTTCTTTTTGTTGTCCATTTGCTGAGGCTATAACTTCCAGTACAATGTTGAACAACAGTGGTAAGAGTGGACATCACTGTCCTGTTCCTGATCTTAGAGGAAAAGCTCTCAGTTTTTTTTTTCTCCCATTGAGAATGTTATTAGCAATGATTCTTTTGTATATGAACTATATGGTGTTGAGGTATGTTCTTTCTATCCCTACTATCTTGAGGGCTTTTATCAAGAAAGGATGCTGTATTTTGTCAAATGTTTTTTCTGTGTTTTTTGAGACAATCATATGGTTCTTATCCTTTCTTTTATTAATGTGGTGTAACACGTAGATTGATTTGCAGATATTGAACCAGCCCTGCAGCCCGGGAATAAATCCCGCTTGATCATAGTGAATAATTCTTTTAATGTACTGTTGAATTAAATTTCCTAGTATCTTGTTGAGAATTTTTGCATCAATGTTCATCAGGGATATTGGTCTATAATTCTCCTTTTTTCTTGGGATTTTTGTCTGGTTTTGGAATCAAGCTAATGCTGGACTCATAGAATGAGTTTTGAAGTCTTCCATCCCTTTCTATTTTTTGGAACAGTTTAATCCTTCTTTAATGTTTGATAGAATTCCCCTGGGAAGCCATCCAGCCCTGGACTCTTGTTTGTTCAGGGATTTTTGATTACTGAGTCAATTTCTATAGGTTATGGGTCTGCTCAAATTTTCTTTTTCTTCAGGTCATCATCTCATGGTTGTGGAATGGAGCCCAACATTGGGCTCCACCCTGAGCATGGAGCCTTCTTGGGATTCTCTCTCTCCCTCTTTCTCTGCCCCTCCCCTAATCATTCTCTCTCTCTCTCTCCAAAAATGAGTAAATAAAATAAACATTTTAAGCCGCATTGAGTATGCCTAATGAAGAATAATGATGAGTAGTAGCCATAATGGTAGTAACTGAGGATGTTGATGGTAATGAGTGACATGGTGGTGGTGGTGGTGGTGGTAGTGATTATGGGGTGTTTAGCCATACAAATTTGAATGCTTAGACTCCAAGTTTCCCAAGCTGAAAATGACTCCAAATAAAAGGAAAATTAACACACCTGGGAGACAAACCATGATTCCCAGCACAGGCATAAGCCGGACTCTAATTGCTCCTTCAGCAAAGACTCCAGGGCCTGAAATGACTGCATCCCAGGAGGTTCTGCCCATGTGTTGTATAAACAGACCCTCAGTGACCCATTTTTCATAACCCTGCTGTCCTCTTGGACTACATTTAGGAATAGATACAAATCTGGACAGCTCCCTCATTTCTTGATGTTTAGTTCCTAACTATTGGAACCAAGGCATCCCCTAAAATTTCCAGGAGACTGTGTTGTCTTTTTCTCAACACAGGTATTTAATTACAAATTTAAAGCAATTATATGAAAAAAAAAATATTTCTTCAGTGAATTCCTGTTTCTAATTCAGGCTTTATTTCTAAGCATTTGTTTACCTTCATCTCTAAGCGTTTTCTTCTTTATGTGCTGAGTTCTCATAGGCTGCAAGCCCAAGCCTCTTATGGTCCGGTAGAACTAGAGGTAATCATTGTAGTAACTGATATCAAATATATGGATCTTGTTTGCCTATTTCATATCATTAGATGATTATGGGAGTAAAAAATTAAATTTAAATCAGTTCTTTCCAGGATTTTCCAGTCCACACCACACTGAGTGGTATTTACTCTGCACTGCTTTGTAGAACACATTGATTTTTGGTAATGGTGTATTCAAGGTGGATTTTCTATGTTTCTTATTGTTTTAAGAGGTGAAAATTGTGTACAAGGGGAAAAGATAAGATTTTTTAAATCTATTGTTGTTATCTAGAAGAAATTTGTTTTCTCCTTTGTAATAAATGGAAAAAACTTAGCTACTTCTCAGACTAGTTATTGTGAAGTTAAATGCCATACCACCAATAACATAACATGTGAAGTTTACAATGCAAATCTGATTTTTGTGTCTTCACATCCTAAGGATTTAAAGACTCTTATATCTAAGAAAAGGAAATACGGTTAGTGCCAGAGTTATTATTATTATAGGAATCAAATGACACAATGCATTATAAAGTACATTTAATAAGGCGGTTACAAAATGGTTTTTTAATACATTTAAGGGTGCCTGGGTGGCTCAGTCCATTAAGCATCCAACTCTTGATTTCAGTTCATATCATGATCTCAAGGTTCATGAGTGCAAGCCCTGCATCGGGCTCCACACCATCAGCAAGGAGCCTGCTTGGGATTCTCTCTCTCCACTCCTCCTACCCTCTCTCTCTCTCTTTGCCCCTTCTCTGTATCTCTGTATGCACAGGTGTACTCTCTTTCACAGTCTCTCAAAATAAATAACCTTATGTGTGTGTGTGTGTGTGTGTGTGTGTGTGTGTGTATACCCAATGTAAATATATATATGCATAGAAAAATCTAGAAAGATAGTCACTGCCAGTATTAGTCTCTAAATAGTGGGGGAATATGATGTTTATACTTTTCCTTATTTGTATTTCTGATTTTCTACAATGTATATGTATTGCCTTTGTAATTTTTTAAGTGCACCTGAAATTACCAATGAAATCCATCCTGCATCTCCAAAGATTCAATAAATTAAGTTTACTAAATAATAATAAAGTGCTACCTAAAGATAAGCTACAGAAATCAGAAGACGATTTAGTGGAAACAAAACAGATGGTAGTCAGAAGTCCTGGGTTTTAGGCCCAGTTCTGTATCTACTAACTGTATGATTTGAGGTAACATTTACAGTTTGAATTTAATAGAGAATGAAAAAATAATATAACGTTCCTCTTTTTTCATCGGCTATGCACAAGCTAAGCCATCAAGTGTAAAGCACTTTCAACCATGACATTGCTTAGAACTGTAGGGTGTGTGGATGTAAAAGCCTGCACATCTGGGCTAAAGGAAGTGAGCTCATGATCAGGAGAGAAGAGTTTGAGTTCTAAGTCACTGATAATTTTTAGTAAGCTTCAAGAAACTCACTGAGTGTCTGGCACTTCTGTTTTCTCAGTAGGAAAATAGAAACAAAAATCCTACTCGAAACACATTTCTCCTCATACCCCAAATTTGAGGAGTTAATGAGATTGACCTTCAAAGAGCATTATACAAAAGTTAGTAATTATATGAGGAAGTAATAAAAAGAATGAAAATGTAAGGTTTTTAGCCTAAGAGATGTATCTTAGAGATGGGATGGCTATAAGTGTCATATCCAGCAATGATGATCCATGCTTCTTAGGGAAGTGTTGACAATTTGAGTACCTTGCCACTAGGGAAATAATGGGGCCTGGTTTGATATTACAATCTGAACATCATCATTATAATAGCTACTGAGCACTTACTCTGTCCTATATTATGTGCCAATGCCCACCCTGCACCGCAGATCAATTAAATCTGAACATCTGGGGGTGGAGCCCAAGAATCAATACTTTGTAAATACTCCAAGGGATTACAGAACACAGTCAATGTTGAGAACCACTGTCTTACAGCCTCACGTCCAGTGAAAACCTAAGAACAAATTCCAGACACCTAATGACAACTCACTTTTATGGGAACCGAGTGCTTGAAAAAATTTTCTAAATATGCATTATCCCATGTTATTTTTACAACCGACTTGGAAATTGATTTCTTTTTTTTTTTTTTTTGGTTTTTTTAATGTGTATTTATTTTTTAGAGACAGAATGTTAGTGGGGGAGGGGAAGAAAGACAGGGAGACACAGAATCCAAAGCAGGCTCCAGGCTCCAAGCTGTCAGCACAGAGCCCAAGGCAGGGCTCGAACCCATGAATGGGAGATCATGACCTGAGCTGAAGTCCGACACTTAACCTACTGAACCACCCAAGCACCCTGGAAATTGATTTCTTTGTCAACAAAAAGCATCCTGCAAGGATTTCATCAGAAAACAAGCTTCATTGCTGTGCAGTTTGCAAACTGAAGAGACACAGCATTGGGCTACAAACCAAAGTAGCTCCGTCAGGGAAGGATCAGACTTGGGGTTAAATAGGCAAAAAACGGCAAGTTCTGTATCCTCTACAGAGATTGATCAGACTGAGGTCCCAAATTGCAAGTTTCAGGAGCAAAGTGACAAGCAGGATACAGCTCACTATTTCTGATAGTTTCACAATATGACAGCTGCTGGAGAGCATGGCAGGATATGTTGTGAGGATTTCTTGGGGGAGTTTGGGGAGTGTGGGTTTTTTTTTTTTTTTGCAAATTTTGCAGAATTTTCTGCAAACTTGTCATCCCAGGCTGAGACATGGTCATTCTGCCTGATTAAAATTTTAGTTTTTCTCCCTTGACATGAGGGAACTCATCTTGCCTGGCAGCAGTTGCTAATTATTGGGGTCTTTTGTTCTCATTTTCATCTTTCAGATACAGAAATTGACTTGTCACTCAATGATATGGCTGTAACTACCATACTACCCTGACACTGTGTCAATTTGAGAAGGATATCATGCATTCACATTCAGAAACTATCTGGGAATTGCACAGATGACAAGGAAATTTTATTTCTGAAGCATGTCCAAGCACAAAATATGGAGTATGCTGCTTGTTACCTATAGGACAGAGGTTCTCAGACCTGAGCAGGCATCAGCATCATCTGGAGAGAGTGTTCAACCCAGACTGCTAGCCCGAATCCCAGAGTTTCTGATTTGGTAGGTCCCGGGTGGAGGCTGAGAGTCTGCATCTCTAACATGGTGCTGATGCTGCTGGTCCAACAAAGGTACCCTAAGAACCATTGCTGTAGGATATTTGAGAAACATAAAAGTGGTAAAAGCCCCAGATCTTGTCCCCTTTTTCCTCCCAACCTCATGGTCTTTGAAATACCCAGAGCCTGGTCTTTCTCCCAGCCAACAGCCAAAGGAAGGGAGGATTCATCGGGAAAGAGCCCAGGATCGCCCAACTGAACCCAAGTGCTCAAAACCAGCTT